>NC_089876.1:62460896-62787996 GCF_040182565.1 Anser cygnoides | reverse complement strand
TTCCACACAAAGACTGACAAGATTGCTGTAGCTTTTGTAGAAGTTGGAAAAATAGTTGAACGTACAGTGAATTCTTGTGAAGTGAACCTTCAAGAGGGAAGTTAATGTAGTAGGGTTAAAATGCCTATCTTGGGAGATAAAAAGATGTCACATCTCAGATTCGTTTTTCTTCTTTGCTTTGTGTGTGCATTTCTTGGGGGTGATTGTATGGAAGGAGAGGTTAAGGACTAGAGAAAAGAAATGTCTTTCCCAATCAACTTTTTTGAAAACCTTGAGTGCTTGAAAAAGTACTTCAAAATGAAATACTTGAGAAGAACTCGAGGTGTTGATATTGGATCATAAGCAAAGAAAGGAACCTTGGTGAAGGCAATGATTTTTATTATTATTATTTTTTCTTTTAAAGTGTCAG
This sequence comes from Anser cygnoides, assembly GCF_040182565.1. Lineage (NCBI taxonomy): Eukaryota > Metazoa > Chordata > Aves > Anseriformes > Anatidae > Anser > Anser cygnoides. The sequence continues at coordinate 62,787,587 of NC_089876.1, read as the reverse complement.
CTATGTAGAAAATTATGTATAAATCGTTGTCTGGATTGATTGTTTGAGCGTGTAAGATGGAAATAATGACTACAGAAAAAAAGAGGACTGAGTTAAGCTATTTAATATGTTTGAAGAAATTACTGCTAGCAAGGAAAGACAAATAGAGGAAACTAGAGAAAACTGGCATAACTTTGTGTCGCAGATTCATTGTATTGATTGGTAAATACTATGTTATATCTGTGTTTAGAGTGGAAAATACAAGGTCTTAAACTGCTGAAATACATTGTCCTGTGCAGCAAAATTCTGAACGATAATTACAGAAAGCTGCTGAGTTTCATCTTCAAAAAAAAAAAAAGAATGGTTTTGAATTAGTTCAGAATTAGTTCTGTGGTGTCATGGAAGTTGTAAAATAGCAGCATGAATCCATAAACCTATGAACAGTCTTTTTGCTTCTCTTCAATCCTGCTATTCGCTCTTCTGTATTGTGGACACCCAAGACAGCTTTTGCCACTGAAGAAATATGTAGAAACCATTTGACTCTTTTAACATGCCCAGAGATAAAATATTTTAACTTGGAACTTAGATGAAGACCAACATTGTATCTTTCTCACCAGTCTCACACCTAAAAGCAGTCTTTATAAATTTAACTAGCTCTACAATTTTAATTCTGGTGCTGAGCAGTACCTTTAAGTAAAGCGAAGCAAAAAAAAAAAAATGTTTCTGATTGTGGAAATAGCAGCGACTGAAGAAGTGATTTTTCTTTTGGCAACTGTATTTGTAACTTGAGAAAATAACTGTTTTCACAGTATCTGAAGTAATATAATTGTATTTTAATATAAGCATTTTTCACTAAGGCATATTCTTTCCAATCCTTTTATTTTCTTTATGTGTCTTTTACCTACTTAAAATTTGTGTAACTATTAAAAACCAAAAGAAATCAGAAAATCAGAACGAGACTATTACAACTTGAAATATACCACTTGGCTTTTTATTATAAATTTGCGCGGGTAATTTACATTTCATGTTGCTTTAATATCATTCATTGTTTTATGTCCAAATGGATACGTTCTTTTTGGACTGAAGCACATAAAAGTAAGATATTGGGTTTGCAATATTACAAACTTTACTCTGTATACAAAATGCTTATTTTTGAGCTTTCAGATGGATAATTCAGAAGCTTAATTAAACCACTGATATGCAATTGGAGTAGTTGTTTTTCTGTAGGTAAGTTTGTCGTTACTGCTAATTCAGACACGGGGAAGCTGTCTTTTTATAGTATATCAGCTTTATTTGGGTTAAGTATTTTGTTAAGCTAAAGTCTACTGAAAAAGATGCTGTTGAGGTGTAATGATGTTATAATCACTCTTCCGTACTGTAAGCTTTTGTAATGGTTTCCTTTGCCTGAGTATTTTTGAAGTGTTTAAAGACAGGTATACTTATCATTATTCCCTACTTTTTCCTTCTTACTGCCCTCACCCCTTCCCCAAGTGTATATACAAATTATGACAGTTGTGAGAAATTGTAGAAAATACTTTGGAAGGACAGACTGCCTCATCCTTTATTCCAAAACTCAGCTACACTTACATTGTTTCTAACAAACATCTTACCTTATGTGCCCTCAGAAGTCTTCAGTTGTGATTCTAGAACTTAGGTAGCCTATTACAGCATCTTACTGTTATAAAGATCCATTTTTTTGTGAAGTTCTAATCAAAACTTCTGCGTGTATTGTCCCTGTTTTTCAGTCGGTTATTTCTTGTCCTCATGATGACCATAAAGAACAGATAATTCTTTGATAGTCTTCTCCATTTAGACAGGAACTAAAGGTAGCATTTGACAGTTCTTTTGGGATTATTATGTTTTTTTTATAAACAGAAGCAACAGTGTCTTTTCTTTAAGGCTATAAGTTCTAAATGTGATCATTTTCCTGAGTCAGTCTTCAGTCCTGAGCATACTTTGTTCTGTGTGAAATTAACTGGGATAGATTGGCAGGATCCTCTTGCTGCTTTGCTGTGTGTTCTTATTTTCCTTTGGATTTGCGTAGTGAGCCCATCTCGGTTATTCCAGGTTCGTGATGATTATTAGTGCGTTCCTTCCACTGCAGCCAGGATATTACATCTGTTTGAAAATTCCTTTCTTAGTCTAATTTATTGTGATTGTCTTTTGTTGTAAAAGTAGTGAAAGTCACCCTTGCAGGGCCTGCCCAACATGCAGCAAAACCTGCTGCCTTTGGTTGCCATTGCTCCAACGTGGAAAGGCAATACTTAATTACTTCCTCTGTCTTCTAATGCTGTTCTCAGCGTAGCGTTAATTTCTTCTGATCGGCATTCTGCTTGCCTGTTTAATTTAAAGAAAGAAATGATGAGAAACATGTAGTAGAGCCAGTGGAGAAAGCAAACATTAGAAGAATAGTTTTCTTCTGAAGTAATAGTGATGCTGCCTTGGACACTCTGTTACTTCAACACTGAACAGTCGGTGTTGGATGAAAACAGAAAAAAGATGTACGAAGAATTAGAAGTATTTAGCATGTTCAATAGCATGTGTGGTATAAAGGATGGATTCTTGACCTCTGATACTTTTATTTTTTAAAAAAACAAAATAGTAATAATTAAAACTCATGTTTCATCTCTCTCTCTTGAAATTTTATTTAACATTAAACTTGAATATAAAAGACTTCTTGGTATTCTAATCATTAAAATGTTACGTTTGGTCTCCAGACTGTGGAATGCTGCATGTTTTTGCTTTTGAAACAGCATGCAGGAAAATGTTTGGCATTTATACCAAGTCACAGGCTCCTCTTTAAAAACTTTATTAAAAATTAAGATCTGGCAAAGGTTGAATCTTTGAAGGGAAATGCAGTCCGGGTTATAGATTGGGCTTCAAGTAATCTTAAAGCTGTATTTAAAGTGGAAGGTCTCTATATTAATTTGGTATTTTATCTTTTTTTGCAGTAGGGAGAGAAGCTTTTACAATTAATACTTCAAACATTAAAATAACTGTCCTGGTTTTGAAGTGAAATAAAAGCAATAAGTACTACCTGAAACTGTAAAATTCTTTGAATACAATTCTAAATGTTATTTCTTGAATCTGTCCTAAAAGGAAAAGGAGGGGGGTGGGAGTGTTTGCAAGAATTCTTTGTTTTCCGCTGATTTTTTTTCAAGCTACAAAAACCTCTGCATCCCTTCAATTTCTGTTCCTAATTAACTGAGGTTTTGGAGAAAATGGACAAAATTAACTAGCAGTTCTAATCTTAACAAATGTGCATAGAGAAACTTAATGTCTTCTGTGATTGCATACAAGAAGTGAAATAAGGGATGCTTACAACAGCCTGATCGTGTTTTTGTGATTGGATTACTGAAACTTTTTTCTGCCCAGTTGTTTCCATTTGGCATCCTTGCTGTCATAAGACAGATCAGTGGCTTAATTGATCTTTTTCCCTGTTTTGTTCTATAACCGTTTATACAGCACATCCTGTGCAGCCACATGGAAAATACAGTTAGCACTTAGAAATCAAGCAGATACTCGGGATAAATCAGTCAGTATAATTAGAGGGGGGAAGCATGGTGTTGTTTTTTTTTTTTTGTGCATTATTATTTTGGATCTTCAGATTTACTTTCATTTCTGAAAGTGTATTGAAGGTCACATTTTATTGGCTAAGTTAGTGATCAGAACTAAAAAACAACTTTATCTGGTATGATTTAGGCCTCTTCCTCTTGATTTAATAAATCTGAAAGTGAGCAGATATAAAAATAAATACATTTTTACAATGTAAATATAATATATATATTATAATTATATTTTAATTATAATAATTATAATTTATATTATAAATATATATTTATATAACTATAAATATATAAATAAATATATAAAGATATAAATATAAAATACATTTTTACAATGTAAAAATTTTTACAAATAAAAAGTATTGTCTTTTCATATAATGCTGTTAGATATAATATACATAGGCATTATAGTGCCTTCTTTAATATTTGATAGATATATAGAATTTAATAACTATTTTTCTTCAAAAATTTATATAATGAATGATTGCCATGAAATAAATTGAAAGATATTCCTATAGTGATCGTACATGCTGTATTTCAGGTAGACTTATATTTTCTATGCTATTATTACAATGTAGAAAGTTCTTTGCATTCAGAGAAAGATAAGCAAACTTATACTTTCATTGAGTGGATTGCTTGTTTTACAAAAGAATTTTAAAATAATTTGCAACATTTTGGTTTGAGATGAAAAAGATCTGTACCCGTGGCAGTGCAGGCTTCTTCATGGCGATGCTCTTTGTGATTGCTGAAGTGGCAGGACTTCTGTCGTTTCTAGGGGGTGACTGTTTTACCATCTAATAGGATTTACTAGTAAGATTTTATTTTAATCTGATAATTCACTATAGAATATCCTCAATTCTCCATATTCTGCTTAAGCAGTTGCAGTTCTTATACTAATTATGCAATTCCATTATTTTTTCTTGCTCTTTTCTGTGGAATCCAAAGCAATTTGTTTCTGAATTTAATAAAAATTGGACATTAAGCTTAGCAAAGTTTGGCTGTATTACATAAAACATTCATATATTAAGTTCATAACACAAGTGGTAACTACAGTTGTGCAGTGCCTTTGTGCAGTGACATCTTGAGTTTGTAGAGTGCTTCAAGGATATAGCCTGTAACATCCACTGCTTTAAGTCTAAAAGCTATTTTCTACTTTGGTTTTAGGTTTAGATTTTTGTTTCGGTAATTTCCTATCACCATCACTATCTGTTGTACTATTACAAAATTAGAACCTTCAGTTACTTTCCTCATCCAGTTGCCATACAGAGGCCAGCTAAGACAGGTTCTAGTCCTTAATCTAGAGTATTTCCATTTCTGTTTAACTTTTCTAGATCTTGGTATGCATGTCTTCATTCCTGAGTTATTGTAAATGTCTCTTCAAAGATTTTTGAGCTACTGTAACAGAAGTATAAATAATATGGTGAAAGTCCCTCAAGCATAAGGTTAATTTTTGTGAACTTGATGGTTTTATGAAGTCTTTTGATACTTAGCCTGTTTTCATGACTTATGAAATAATTGACAGTTCAGCTAATTAACTAGCTAATTCCCTTAATACTGCATATTATCAGGTTCTACACATTTAGGTTTTCAACACATTTTCTCTCTTAGAGCTTGTTAGTGGCAGAGGTACATTCATAAAGTTGAGACTTTAATTCAGAACTGCACTGTCCTCTAAGTGCCTGTTCATTTATAAGTGTAAAAGTGAAAGTATAAAAGTATTATTACTTTTATATGACTGTGTTTTTCTTCGCTGTGCTGAAAAATATGATTATTTTAACAGTACGAGAAGTATTTTTTTGGTCACTGCTACTTAAACTTGTCTTGATAATTGTAGATTCTTTGTCTTTATTGTTGACTCCAGTGGTGCAAATTACTACTTAAAACATTTTTGTTCTTTTTCCTTCTCGCAGCACCAACTCTGTATTACCTTCCTCTATCTTTAGTAGTAAACTAGAATGAAATCTAAGTTAAGTTGAACCCGTGACTAGTAAATCCACTGAGGTACTGATATTACTAAAAACATGAATTCATTTTTACTTTTAAACCTGTTTACAATATCTTAGGTGAGTCTTTATCTTTCTGTAATAGACATAACTGAAGACTCAGATTCTGCAAGGGAGATTAATGTGCTTTTAAGTACGGTGCCTTTCTATGCTCTGCTTTATCAAGGTTATCTAGTAGTATAAAGAAGGTATTTGAATACATCTAGAAATCTATTTTAACTGAAGGTGGCATATACTTTTCTAGGTACCCTGGAAGATGTTGGGCTAGATAAAGCGAAGAAATAAGTTAACTGTACTGGCATGTGTTTAGGTGGCTCTCTAAAGAGAGAAATTCAAACTACAATTAAGTGAGGCAATTGTAGAGAAGCTTAGTAAAAGAAGGAGTAGGACACATCAGTGTGTAGTACCTGCACACTGTATAATCATTGATCTTGAACTAGGGAATAAGAAATGCTAAGCAGGAAGGTGTTTCTGAAATCTTGGCCTTCTCTGGAGTTTGGATATTGAACTCAGAACTGTTAAGGCTGTGTTGTCCTGAATTTGGTATCGTTAGCACTGGTTATGTCCTGGTGAAGTGTTGCAAAGTCTTCAGCTACAGGAGGAGGTGATAGTAGCAATGACTGTACACTAATTATTCAGTGAAGACTATGTACATAGTCCTTAAAAATAATATCAATAAAGAAGTAACGTGAATGTAATCATTACGTTAGAGTACTGTGATTTTTCTTCTCCATGCAGTGACATAATTATGGTTAAGGTTGTATCTACCTTGGTTTCTGTTCAGGTTGTATGAAGTGGTGAAAGTACATATATTGATTGTGATTTGTAAGATATTTCAGGGATTTCTTCTGAGATGTGAGACTTGAATGCTTTCAGGTTAATGAAGATCAGGCTGAATCTGTATCTCCTCACTTGGCCAAACACTCTTGAATTTAGGAAGGTACACAAATGCACACAGCAATAAATGTGTTTTGCTTTCAAGCATCTCTTTAAATCTTTGACTCCTTTTAGTGAGATGGTTCTGGGTATCGATTAGATTTTTTTCTGAGTATGCCTGAGATTAGGTGCTTAGAAAAGGTAACGCTCATGCTACCTGCTTTATCCATCTTCATAATGGGGCCATAGAGTTGAGTTCAGTGCAACATCTGGAATAGTGTAGGAGATGTTCAGAGGTCCAGAGAGCACTGAAAATTCTTCCTTTAATACAAAAACATGAAGAGCTAAAAATTTTTCTCTTATGTTTGTACTTTTCTGACCTATTTTTTTTTTTTAAAAAAAAAGCTTTAGATTTCCTTCAAGCTGTAATGTTGCTGTAACACTGAAAGGAGGTTTTCAGGTTATGTATGAATCTAGCTGTAGCGTAGTGCAAAAATCACTTGAAGGTGGATCAGTCTTCGTGGTGATGGATGGCTGAAGTTGATAAGATTTCTTCTTATCAGCTGCCAGCCATATGTCTTACATGGAGTTGCTGTTAATGGCATGTAAAATGTCATTAAGAGACAGATTCCTCCTTCAAGTTCTCTTAACAAGTCCTAGATTCTTCTAACTTACCTTATGCTGCAATGTGACCTGCTTAACAGGTGGCCTGATCAGGTTGGAGTGTTGGATCAGATCAGCTTTTTTATGGGTAGCTGATCTGATTTTGAGGCAAAATGCCTGTGAAATATGACAAGCCAAAAATTGCATGTAAATATATTAAGAAGCCCACAGTAAGATGTATGCAATTCCAAAGAGACAAGTTTTGATCATCCAATCAAAGACTGTTTTGACTAAGCACAAACATCTTGGTCATGCTGCTTAGATCTGTCCTTTTATTACAGTTTAGAAGCAAATGTTCTCACCAAATCCAGATGACAGCGTTTGGTAATTTGCCTTAGCAAATGGTAAATAATGTTTACCAGGTTTAAATACTGAGATTTACGAGAAGCCGGGTAAAGTGATCAAACATATTCAGAAGTGAGAGTTCTTAAAACATATTGAAATACTGAAATCTGCTAGAGGATAGAGGAGGCTACTGCTAAATTGTTTGAACTACATTATTTTTGCATCACACTTTAGTCACGGTTTGTACTCTTGGTAACCACGCGATGGTTCAGCTTTAATGCATTTCACTGGAAGTTTTTTAATCTTTTAGTTCCATGCCTGATTTCTTGAAATCTTCCGGCCTAGTGGAAAGTGAGTGGCAGGAATTGCATTGGAATTTCAAGGATGATGGCAGTCCTAGAAAACCTAATCCAAGATGAAAATGTGAGACTATTATGCCTCTCTGCTGTCCACAGCAGATGGGTTCACTTACTGAGAATGTGACAGTGATTTAAATGGAAGCACTAACTTCTTTAGTGGCAATTTGTTTAGAAACTAAGATAAAACATTATTAATATCCGCTGGAGAGGCTCCAGATACTATCATTGCTTTTCATTTCCTTTATGCTTCTTTGGTTTTGGCTATAGCTGATCATTTGCCCAGGTCCTATACATGATCAAAGTACTTAAACCAAACTTCATGGAGAATCCATGGAGAAACCAAAACTTTCATCTACAATGTTCTTGTGTAACTGCATATTTGTCCTGCAGGTTGCTAGCATAACTAAATTAGTTCAAGGGTAATAGGCACGTGCAGTTCTGCTTTTGCGCGTGTGGAGGACAATCCTTGTCTGATTTGGTAGCGTGTATTTCAGCCCATTCTTTGCACAGAAACTTGGCATTCTTAAACTTGTCATTGTTTGCTGTGAACTTGTGTAACATTCACCGATAGGATTTGATTTGTCAGCGGAATGTGACATCTTGTCCCTTTATATAGTAGCCTTATGGTTAGAGCACTTCTGGGAAATTGAAATAGTGAGAGCAGTTGATACCATTTCCCAGAAATCAAACGATTATCCTGGTTCACATAAAGTGCCCTAAATGCTTTGCTGTCTGCTGTTCTGGGCGCCTGGATCCTCTTTAAGGTGGTCTGTGTTATTAATTTTATGAGCAGGCTCTGAAGTGAACCAGCTGTCTTATACCTGCAATGCATTGTTTGCATTTTGGAATGGGCTCTGAGTGTGCAAACTGGATTCTGTTACTGAAATGAAATCGAAGTGCAGGTAATGCACTCCAGGTGCTAATTGGTATTCCGTCCTTGGAACTGGTTGAGAATTATTTTGAAGTAAAATTCTCAAAATGTGCAGGGTGTGGCTATTAGGATTGCAACACCAGCTATTTTGTTCTGCAAATCCGTTCTTCAGCATTGCACTACTTGCTAATACAGATCTAGTCCAGCTGTCCTCTTGCGCAGGCACAGAGCTTCAGAAAAGGTTGAAGCATTCACTGGGTTGGAAAGGAACAACAAGAGGGAAGGTAATTTTGTAGCTGAATGATGATCATTCAGAAGAGGGATGTCCCGAGTTCCCAGAACTATTTATACATTTAATCCAATAACTGTTTAATGTAAAATATTGCAATACAATCTGTTCAAGTAGGTTTACTTGTCCACCATCTGGAGATGAGTGCTGCCTGCCAAACTTCTTAGTTGGGGAACACACAGAGGGCAGTGGAAGAAATCAAGGTTACTTTTGAGTAGTGAGAGTTCTTCAGTATAACCCCTACACACTGACTTTCTCCATCGAAGCTGCTGTCACATTTTCAATTTTAACTTCCTTGATCAGTGGGGGTGGCTGAAGGAAGGAAGTTTAGAGGGCACTGTGCCCAAAGTGTCAGCCCCCAAACATCTAGATGTAATGGGGGTCTTGCAGGTAACACAAAGGTGCTCTAATCAGCACTTTTTTTTTAAAACTGTTCTAGGTTTGTTTGTATATTACAGGTTTGTGGAGGAGAAGGAGAATACACAACATTTGCACTGTAAGTACCCAAGAGAACCAGGAGAAGCTTCTTCAGACCTCGAATTGCTAGCTTTGTTCTCACCGCGTGGTTGCTGTAGGTCACAGTCCTCTAGTTAACAGCTTCTGTGTGGCTTAAACTAAGTACTATATACCAGGTGAGGTAAAGTATAGCATGAAGTTGCAGTGGTGTTTGACTGAGTTTATAGGTAGTCAAATATGGTGATATTTGACTCTGTTTTTAATTGAATACAATATGGGGTGAGGGGAGATAAAAGCTGATAAGTTTCTTTTAGTGCCGGATGTTGTATAAAACGTTAGCAATTGGGCTACACTGAAAAACAATGAGACCTGAATTCATCACAACTGAAATTTTTAGTTTAGATATTTTTATTGGAGATTTAGCAACCTTTATTGTCATCCGTGGTAGAGGAGAGTATGGTTCCACCCACATAAGATTTTGATATTTCGGACCTCAGCATCTTCATTTAAAAAAAAAAAAAAAAAACATGCTGGTATCTTAGTGTTCATTTTACAAGATTTTTCAAGTGAGGCGAATTGGAGAGATTGGAAGTACCAAGTATATGTTGCATACTCTGATGAAATACAGTTTCGTGCTTGTACAACTTTTATCTTTAATTGCATTTTTCTTGTCCCATCATGTTCAAGTAATATAATTACAATTGTATTAATACACTAGTTTACTGGCATGTATCTTAAGTGGCTCAAAAATCTAGCTGAAGTTGTTCGGTTATAGCATTATTTTTTTTGAGCAGCGAATGCATTGTGCTCTGATGCAGAACTTGTGCTCACTTGGCTGAGAGAGGAAATTACCAGTTCATTAGCTGATACAGCAGCTTTGTTTTCCAAAGTAATTTGAAGTCTGCACTTCTCCCAGGAAGTCAAAATAGAACTTTTCCTAAATTTAATGAACTGTTTGATAGTAAAAAAGTTCTTTAGGAAACGCATTTTTACTGAAGTCCATACAGTAAATCCTGAGCCTACAATGAGTTACTACAATTTGTTTTTAAAATGAGCTTATAAACAGAGACACTTTCAACTGGTTAGATCTATACTCGCTTTTTATAAGAATAACATAAATAGGCCTTTAAAAATTTGATTTCAGTTAAATTTTAGAAATTCTTTGCAGGAGGTAAAAATTTAGACTTCATATGTTCATGCTGCTGTTTCCTAACATATTTAAAGTGTAAGGTTTTCTGTTAAAGTATCATGACCACTTTGTACAGTCTTGATTTGACATTCCTCAACAAACTTCTGCTTTAATCTTATCAATGGCACTTTTTTTTTTAACTTCTAAATTATGTGATGATATCTATGCATAGTCTTTCCTTAAACTGCTCAGAAATAGCTTTGGAACTACTAAGTAATTATTTTATGTTGAAAGGACTAGGGGCTTTATCTGTCACAGGTGATTGTCTACCTCCTGTTGAACCTCAGAGGCCATTCGTTAGTATTAACACCATGCGATGTTTGATGTTCTTTGTCTTGTAATGAATGACTTACCAGCGAAGGTGGCATTCGAATGAGAAGAACTCCTGCTCCAGGAATGCTTCGTACTGATCTCTGTTAGTGCATGGGTAATTGCAGGTAAGCAAGAACTTCATCCAGATGGCTGACAGAATAGAAAGTTTAGTATAAGCTTTTGTTGTTAGAAAATGTGGAAGTAATAGTCACAGAGAAGAAGAATGCTAAATCCAGTGGCTCTGTTGTATTTTTATTGTTTTCCTCATGAGAGATGGAAGTTGCTAAGAGGCTCTGACAATAAAGTGACCAATAAAAGGATGACACAATAGAATAAAACTACAGAGAATAAATGTCAGAGGTAGTGAAGAATGTATGAGTATTAGTAATAAAATGACACTGAAATAATGTAAGTGAGGATAGATGATTTTTCTCACAATGAGAACATTAGTCATGATCAAAAGTAGTTTGAAAAAAGGTATTAGGAGGCATACTACTCTGAAATATGTATTAACACAGAGATAATGGATACAATATACAAATTGCCCATTTTTTTTTTAAAGTGGAGATTACACTTTATTAATTTTGATGCTTTCAAAACTTTCTTTACTGCCTACTATTTCTAACTTTGTCTTAATTGCTTGTGGGATTTTTTTATGGAAAGGTTTTACCAAAAGAAAAAAAAGAGGGTTGTCTTCTGTATGATGGAAGAAGGGAAAGAAAAATCAGTCTGAACATGAATCCAAACTTTTGAGGAAATTTTTATGAAGTCTTAGTCTGCATGTTATAATTTCCCCTGCTTGCATGAAATTTCATATATTTGGACTTGTACATTCAGGGGAACATGTGGTCAAATAAATACAACTTCCCCTTCTGTCCTGGAGAGATCTGTGATTTCTACAACAGTAGCAGATTGGAAAGCCTGAAGATTTTTTCCCCATATAATACTGTTCATTGTCTTTGACTCTTTTATCAGAGAACTTTTCTGTTGTGCCATTTTAATAAGTATCTTCCAAGTGTAAGGAACAAGAATACATCCAGATTGTTGGCTGCTCTATTAGTGAATGTGCAATACTATGTACATGCTGTAATAGCAGTTGCTTTGAACTGCTTAAAACAGCAGTCTAAAGAATAAGTGATTTTTGGCATTGCTTCTGTATAGCGCTTGATTATGAAGAAATGTGTATGTGAAGTGATAAATAGAGGGAAATTTTGAACTTCTCTATAACAGGTTTGCAGGATGCCGAGGACCTGCTGGTAGATCGTTAGTTATATTCTGGAATTCTTTTAATAGAGGAAGATTTATGACAGTGTTCTGTCCTCTATCCTTACATCTCTCTGAAGATTATAGGCTTTCCATTAATGCCACAAGGACCTGGGTTAAATTAATGTAGATTACATGTATGAAAAAGAGAGAAAATAAGAGTTCTGAGCTTTTTTTCTTCATGCCACTTAAAACTCTTCACTGTGTATATTCAGCAAGCCAAACAGATGTTATAGTTACACACTTTTCCCCACCTGCCTTCTGAGGTAAGCTTTTGTACGGTTAAGTTTAATGCATTTAAAACTGAAATCACAGGATGATTAAATAAAATTTTTGAGACATCTTGCTTACATATCAGCTATAGCTTTGTACAGTTTTAACATGTTTGTTTTTCTTGCTCATCTGTTTGAAGTGGAAAAAAATAATGTGCAGAATGTAAACTTTGACAATATCAGAATCTTTCATACTTTCTTGAAAATGTATTGATGCAAAAACGTTTGTGGATCTTTTTTATTCCTACCCAACTCTAGCCATAGTGCTTACTATGTTTTATAGCATTATTTGCATATGGTCTAAGCTCCTTAATGGAATCTCTTTGGGCTACATAGAATTATAGTATATAATCTCTTCGTTAACCAAAGTGACTTATATGGAGTCAATTATATGAAGTAGATTACAGCTTTTTTTCACCATAATGGAGAATTCATGTGCAAAGGATAAACTCATTGAATTTTGATTACGTATCTGCCATAGGTCAAATACTGATATCTTCCTGATAAGCATGTGGAGGAAAGAGGAGGGAAATGCTGTGTTGTTTTTTTTTTTTTTTTCCCACCAGCTATCTGTCTTGTCTAGAGGACTGCTGCCAGAGTTGTAAACAAGAAAATTAAAACTATGCTTGGGAAAGTAGGAAGCTGTATATTTTCCAAATTAAAAAAAAAAATTAAAATGCTGATGTAGGACTGAAGACTGATTGTCTGTGCAAATCTTACCACTATTTCATACTGCCTTTCAAAGTGACCAAACTGATTTGCCTTTCTGCCCACTGTTATTTCTCAGAGCTAGGAATAGCATCCAGGCTTCATGACTATAAATATTCTGCTGTTCATAGCAGAGAAGAAAGAAAAAAGTAACTTAAAAGAAGTATTTCATTTCCTACAGGAGTTAGACTATACAGAAGCATCTAGTTGCAACTTATGTTGTTCCATAGCATCTAAGATGTTAGGTCTTTTTTAATGATCAGGGCATTCATACTGAGGTCAAGACCTTCAAGTTGTCTCAGTAACAGAGTTACAATTGTGATTTGGTCATGTGGAATTCACTCAGTGCAAAATAAAAGAATATGTTTTTTTCATCACATGATTTTTGGAACAGTTCCTTAGCTGATGCTCTTAATACATCGTAATGTTATAGAGTATACAACACATTTCAAGATTAGAACTGTTGTATTAGCGTGAAGCTGTAAGATGAGAGCTTTTAGTTGTGGTTATTATTTTAAAATTAGTGATGGACAACTGTAACGTATGCATAAATGTCAACATAGAATGCTTTTCCCCTTCTTTACATACACTAATATCAGTGGAAAGCATACCACACTTGTTCTAGGTTAAGGCAGACCTTTGTTGTTGCAGTTGCTGCAGTGTTTACCTGATTTCCAGATATTTGTGAGCAGAATTTTGGAAAGTGAAGGTATAATAATACTCAAACTCATCTCTGCCATCATGTTTTCTAATTATGAGAGTTTAATTTTTCTGTAAATAATTTTGCACGCTTAGATTAATAGTGGTGTTACTATGTATCGTATTTAGAATGCAAACATAATAATAGCATGTCTCAGTGTTCTTCAAAAGGTTGATGTAATTCAAAACCAGGAATAATTTGTTTCTTTAATTCCCCAGCAGGTGTAGATTTTTAGAGACATCTTCTGCAGGTAGAAATGTTGCTACACTCCAGTATTATATTTAAATGAATAACAGTAGTTTTTGTTTATTTATATTCACAAGAGGATGTTATGTTTACCCAGGCTCTTATGAGAATAGAAATAAGATGAGCAGAAAGGTTTGTGTGCTTTCTTCCAATTTCGTATTACCTGTATTTTTCCTTGTTTCCATTATTTTCAACTTGGGGATAGATCTCATGTCTTGTGTCAGTACAGATAACTGCTGTGTATGCTGTGCCTCCAGAAGTCAAAAGGCAGGCACGTGAGCACTTGTAAGCAACAGCAAAAGTCCTTCTGACCTGTAAGCTGTGTTATAAACAGCTTAGAAAAGATTGCTGCACTTTGCATATTTTTGGGAATTAATCTACTGTAGTGATGGCCCAAAAACTATGGTTGGAGGGTGGATAGCCATGAGTTAGTATTATACAAAAATTCTCAGGCAGATGCTCAGTGCACCCCCTCTTAAACAAAAGAAAAAGCTCAGAAGTTACGTTGTTAGAAGGTACGTGCTAGACTGTTTAAAATTTCAAATATGTTTTGAGTTTTCTGAGAATTTCTGCAAACTGATTCTGAAGTGATTAGATGAAAAAAATCTTCAAAAGTCACAATGTTCAGTTAATGCTATGATCTGTTTTACAGTTGTCTCAAGTCTTGGGCTGTTGATTTATTTTCATTTGCATTTCCAATATCTTTCTAATTACATTTATCTAATTAGCTATCTGTGTGTGTGTCTTGCAGCTGCCCTTGCTAAGAGACAGGCAACCAGCTTGTGCACCACTGTAGTGGAAATAATTCCTCCCCTAAATTTTTTATTGATTAGAATGGTGAGCAAACTCTAAATATTTTTAAAGACCCTTCATATAACACACGCACGAAGATTGGAGGATTATTTATTTCAGGTTCAGCTGTTTGAGCTGATAAGGATATTGGACTATGGATATTCAAACCTGAAAAATCCTGAGCTCGTAGGATGATTTGGTTGGGAGCAACCTTAAAGCCCATCCAGTTCCAACCCCCCTGCCATAAGCAGGGACACCTCCCATTAGACCAGGTAGCCCAAAGCCCCATGCAACCTGTTCTTGAATGCTGCCAGGGATGGGGCATCCAGAACTTCTCTGGGCAAAAAAAAAAAATGGATTAAAATCTTCAATTTTACTTACAAACTGATGGAAAGGTGTGCAAATTATTGTTGCAGCAGTATGAGGACTATAAACAGTTTTTATCCTTAAAACTTTTATGCATTGTATTTTAAAACATAATGAACATACTCTATAAATGCTATACAGGGAAATTGTTTTGTTTTTGTTTTTTAATTTCAGTCTAATCAGCATATTAATTTCAATTTCTTGTATAAAAGAACGTTTAAATATATTTTTCACTTAATCATGCTATAAGTAGACAAAAGTTCAATGACTGTAATCCATCCTTGATTTTGCAAACCAATAGTTAAGATTCCAACAATGTCTTAATATTAAATATTGTAACTATTGTATTAATTGTAAATTAATTGTCTTGTGTATGATGATAGTACCTATTGTGTATAGGTGCAGTAGATAAATACTCACCTCAATGTTTCCTTAATAGTGAATGACAAAACGAGTGTGCAAAATGTTTAAATGTAAAGGTTTAGGCTTTAAAAAAAAATCCGCTTAAAGGAAATTAAACTTGTGATTCAGTTTTGGGCTTCTGATAACTACTGTCTAAATTAAAGGAAATATTCTTTATGGTCTTCCCAGCTTGATATCTCCCAGAATGTCCACTGTCATAGGTGTTGTCAGCTAGATTATACCTAGTATTTTTCACAAAGACCTTTTCCAGAGTGGATCCAAAATGGAAATGAACAATTTACAATCTCTTCCTTACCTTTCAGCTTAGCTTCTTTCATGCTTGGTGTATCCCTGTCCTTTCCTTGACTTAGTCTGTTTAGTCACCTTTTTCTCCTGTTAAAGCTGTTGTATAAATGTTTTAATTTCTTAAGCATCTTGTCTTAAAAAAAAAAAAAAAAGTTCACTTAGAGTTTCAGAGTTTCTCCTGTTTGTATGGTTTTTGTTTTGTTTTGTTTTTGAATTTTATGGGAATGGGGAAATTTAGACCAGTAAGAGTATTGCTCAGTAGTAACATGTCTGTCCCTCTTCCAGAGAGGGATGGCTTAACAGTGACCCACATAATGCTACGTGTTTGACAGGACTAGAATATCTGCCTTATTTTTAATAGCACCATACAAAACAGAGAGCAAAGAACAACATTTTTGTAGTGAAGAATCCCAAGGAAGTCAGAATAAAATGTATATACTTTCTTTTTTATCTGAGTTATCTTTTACTTGCTGTGCACTCTTGCCTGGCCTCAGTTCTTGAATGCTTAATTTTAACAAGCAAATTAAGGAGTAGTCATATCAGTAGATTATTCCTGTGGTAACTAAATTATCTTGATTTAATTGGGACAGGAAGTATGTAGGGTGCTTGAATTAAATATGTTTCTGTGATGCAAAATGGCATTTCAAAGTTCAGGTTACTTTGTTCTCTGGATACTATTTAGATCTTTTAACAAATTTGCTGTCTTGGCCTGTAGTCTTCTTTGTGTTCTGTTAGTCATCCTGACCTATCATTTCTCCTTGAAATTTCTTTATATATATGAAATAAATTATTTCCCACGTGTGGTAGGGAATGCAGTTATCCTGTAATATCTGTTGCTTCTAGCATTAGCTTTATATGGCTTTAGATCAGAAAAGTATTTATTTTTTCATTATTCAGATTGTTTTCATTGGCTATCTTTCTTTGTTCTTGTTATCCCTTTCTATGTAATTCTCTCAGTGGAGCAGTTTGGTATTGATGTTATTTTTGGATATTTGTCTATAAAACCTGTAAATAAAGAAATGGCATAATAGTAGGTCAGTTTCTTAAAACCTCTCTGATAGAGATTTTTCAGTTTTTTTAACATTTCTAGGAATAACCCTTAATTTTCCTGTTAGTCGCTTGTTATATTTTTCCTGCCTTTTTTTTTTAAGATAGAATTCTGCTTGTCTGTTGGAGTCTCTGAGCTTTTATGAAACAGAGTCACCCGCTACAGTTGCAAGTCATCACACATGGAGTTATGTTTTTTGCTGCCTGTGACTGCATTCTTATTCTGCTTAACCAAAATGTCTACTTATTTCCTTTCTGTGTTCTAATTTTTCTTCCGTCTGTCTAGATCACTTCCTTGATTCTTCTTAATTCTTATTTTCTTAGCTTTTTTGCTTTCTTAGAAATTAAATATTCATGTATGTGATGGACATCTGATGCCTGCTCAGTATTGAGAGCAAACTCCGTCTTGGAATGTTTGTTGCTGCCTTGGGGAAAGCTACTGATGTATTTTCTGCCAAAAAATTTTTCTCTAGGTCTGTTCAAAGTCAGATTTCAAACTGTCACCATTCACTTCCTGCATTATATTACATTTCCCTTCCCTTTAATGTTAGAATGTAGTATTTTTCTTCCATTCTGTTTCTTCATGTTGTATCTCCAATTGCGTCTACATTTTTCTTCTTATGTTTTTCCTTTGTATGTTTTTATTTATCATACCTATTGCTTAGTGTCATACACTTTTGTGATTATCTAGGTATTTTTCCTTGTAGCCATTGGTTCCATCATTTGTGTGTTTTTCAACATTTTTCCCAAGGATTTTGATCCTCCTTCTTGTCAATGTACTGCTTAGTACATACAGATAAATTTAAAAAGATGACTCCATGATCTGTGTGTTATATCTCTTGTTCTTAGATAATAGTTATGTTCAGCTCTACTTTAAGAACTAATGAAAATAACAAAGTAGGATAAGTTAGATTTTTATGTACTTGTATTGGAAGAAATTTCTTGTTTGGACTTCCTTTTTTTTTTTTTCCTTCCTCGAAAATCTGAGTGTCATGCCTCTAGATTTGTTTGGGGTAGGGAAGAGAGGCATGTCTGTAATCATGTGTCCTGGTCTTGGCTAGGATAGAGTTAATTTTCCTCCTAGTAGCTGGTATGGTGCTGTGTTTGGGATTTAGGATGAAAATAATGTTGATAACACACTGAGGTTTTAATTGTTGCAGAGCAGTGCTTACGCTAAGCCAAGGACTTTTCAGCTTCTCGCTCTGTCCTGCAAGTGGGCAGGCTGGGGGTGCAGCAAGAGCTGGGAGGGGACAGACCCAGGACAGCTGACCCCAACTGGCTATAGGAGTATTCCATACCATCTGACGTCATGATGAACAAATAATATGGGGGGGCTGGCCAAGGTGGGGGGGCCGGCTGCTCGGGGATAGGCTGGGCATCGGTCAGCGGGTGGTAATTGCACTGTGCATCACTTGTTTGTACACATTATTATTAGTAATACTATTAGTTGTACTGTTATTATTTTCCTTTCTTTCCTGTCCTAATAAACTGTCTTTATCTCAACCCACAGGTTTTCATTTCTTTTTAATTCTCTCCCCCTGTCCCAGAGAGGGAGGGGGGAGGATAAGTGAATGGCTGTGTGGTGCTTAGCTGCCGGCTGGGTTAAACCATAAGACCGTGGTAACTCTGGACAAGTGTACAAAGCTAACAAGGGCTTCTTTTAATTATTTATGAATGAAATTATCTCTATCTCACTCTGTTTGTATGATCTATCGTAAAATCAAAGACTATCTGCACATTAATGTTGAGGTGCATGCAAATATTCCTCCTGTCTGTCAGGACCAGAATAGGTCCAGTTTACAGCAGTCAAGAAAGAGCATCTCACGTTGTCATTCTTCCTACTGGTTTCCGTCAGCAGATGTCTCTCACTATTTTGAATTCCTCCTCATTGCTGAGTTGACTGTTCGATGTTGCATTGCTTATTATTTTGATTATTTGTTTCTGCCTCACATCACTTTTCCTTCAAAGTCCATATCCCTTGTAAGTGAAGACAGAAATTGAAGGATTATTTATTTATGGGCTCTTAAGGAGTCAACTTTCCCTAAAACCGTAACATCTGTTTACTTCTAAGTTGATCAAATCATCTGGAAAACTATCCTGTGGCTTCCACTCCTGAAAGAAATACTCAGAATTTGCTTTCCAGGTGCTGTCTGGTTTGATCCAGGTTTTCTCTGAGAGAATTCATACCAATGCTGATTTGATTGTTTTCATATACTTAAGTGTCTTGTGCTCAACTAACACTGCAAAATAAGAGCAAGGATAAATCCTTGAAGTAACAATTATTACCATTTCTAACTGTAAGATTACTAAAGGACTTTTAGCTTTAGAACTAAAATACTTGACATATTGTTAATCTGAAAGGTAAAAGGCTTTGTTAGCTCTGCTGGAGCTGTCTTTTCTAATTATGAGACAAAGTTCTTGGATTCAGCATGATTCTGTTTCTCTGTGACCAATATCCATTTGTCTTAAGAGATTTATTACATTCCTCGTTTTTGACTCAAGGGGTCTTTGTTGTAACTCATAGGTCTTGAGTTTATATTTCTTCTCTGAAAATTCAAAACAGGCAGTGTGAATTAACTCAAGAAACTCTCCTCCTTTGCTTTACTTGGAGAAGAAGAATAACTGGGATGATATGGTGTGAAATGCTATCAAAACAAACGTGATCTCTGTTGGATACCTTTCTTTTTCCCTCTCCGCTTGTTGCAGTTCCCTGACATGTTCGAGGCTGGTAATGGATTCTGTCCTTGTCATGATCACTCTCTGCACTAATCTATAAAAGGGATGATTCTCACTCATTAAACTCTAATCGTTGCCTCTCATGTTATCCATCTATTGACAGAAGATCTCACAGAAAGATTTTTGTTCTGTTGCCATGTTGTATTGAGTGAAAATGGTTCTGGTATCTCTTTCCAGAGCAGCTAACTGCATGCCATATTGTGGTAATCAGAAGAAATCTTTTTATCTCCCCTGAAAAACTACTTTGTGCATTCATTATTTTATAACCTGAGATCATTTAGGATCTCCATATGAGGTGGGTAAGAATGACTTAACTCATTCAGGTGGAGTTCACCTAGTCCCAATATTCTTTCTCAAACATCTGCAAATGCATGCATAGGGAGGAGTAGTAACAGGAAAAGTATTACTGCATCACTAACCTGTAATCTCCCACCCTTCCACTGTTTTCAGCTCAGATTTTCTTGAGTCTGATGTTTTCCACTAGTGGAGCTCTCTGCGGAATGAACTGTCATGATTAATTCAACAGTCCTAGATCTTGTACCTTTCTTTCTATGCTTTACTTGATATATAGCTCATACAGAATCTAGGTATGTGGTTACACGTATTATGTGGAGAGGATTGCAAATTAAGAGTATTTAATCAGATGTAAATTCTGCTGTTGTGTTTCTTTTGTTGCAGGAATGTTGCACTAAGAATGTACCAAAATATTGTCCTCTCTATTCAGGAGAGCTCATTTCACTGCTGAAGGGAGTATTTCTTTAAGGATAATCGGGCTGATATCTGGACCTTTTATAGATAAAGTTCTTCTACTGTCTTCTACAGAAAGTCTTCCAGCTTTCTGTGACTGAGATGGCCAAAAAGATATGAACAGTGCATTGGATCTGTCTATGCTCGCTCAGTGTATATACCTGATATTCCTGGTTGTATATAGTAGTTCTGAAAAGTCTAGAAATGTAAACGTGGAAATTCTTGGCTCTACTTGGACATTTCCAGGAAAAAAAAAATAGGAAAATTGTGACTGGTCTGGTTTTTTTGTCTAGAAGCTAAGTGCTCAGCTGTGTACTTTACAGTTTGTACACGGTTGTCTATTAAACAGGAAGTGTCTGATAGAAATGATTTAACTATATAGAAAAAAATAAAGCTTAATATGTTCAGTTGCTAAAGAGATTACAGTTGTCTCGTGGTAACCACTAGCTATCAGTTCTGAAGCTTTATACAAGAAGAAAAACACACCTTCTTGAACAAGCAGCAAGATGCTCTTTGTTTTGCTTGCATTTATGACATACCAAAGCATATGGGTTTTGGAGACAACTTGTTTTCTGGTGATGAGGATGGCTGGTGTGAGGGCATGAGATTGTACTTTTAGTGGCAGTCCCTTGAATTTGGAATGAATTTGTGATGGAGATCACCCCGGTAAAAAATGTGACTGCTTTCGAAATACATAAGCAATCAGTCTTTCTTGACAAATTGAACTATGATTGTATAACCAGTAATTTATACTAACAACGACACAAAATAAGTTTTTATGTTTTGAATAGAAGAACCTTGTCTTAGCTCTTAAATCACAATTTAATTCTGAGCCTGCCATTTTACCTGAAATGAACTTTCATTATTTTGAAGAAGTAGCACTCTCAATTGCATTTTTATTAAAGACAACAGTTTAGAATAAAGAGAAAGGAAGGAATAGGTCTTACGCCTCCAGAGGAAAGATGCTGTTTGAAGCAATGAATGTGCAACATTATTCCCTATGTAAAACATCATGACAACAGACTGAATGAAACAAAGAATAGTACAAAGGTCCACCTTAGTTTGTGGCATTTCTTAGCTAAAATTGTGAAGCTGTCAAGAACTTAAACATACAGAGATGACAGGTGAGGAGGTGTTCTCGCTGTGAAACACTAAGCATGACTAGATTTTCAGTCAGAGGATACTGATTTTAAGACTCTTGTATTGTCTTGTTACCATATACTGTAGAATTGTACTCCAGAATTGGTGTTTCTTTGAGGAATTGTTTTTGAATACCTAATGAATAGAGAAGCATAAAATACATACGATTTCTGAAAAGCATTTTAATTGAATCTGCATTGAATCTTGCCAAAAGAGATAGTGCTGTGTTCAGTGATAGGCTCCCCAACAGTTAGGCACTAGATGTTCAAGGAGCTAAAAGTAAGAAATGTTAATTTCAAGTGACAGGGGAAAAAAAAAAGGTTTCTTGAATTATCTCATTCAAAACAGTCCAATATATAGGCCATCTTCCATCAGTCATTTGGAGAGAGAAGCATAGGTTTATGCATGATATAGGTTACTTCCAGTGGTTAAAAACTAAGGGGGGCAGTAGTTCTGTATGTTGAACTCACCCACTCGATAGGTGCATAGTACTAGGAATGAAGTCTGGAGTCACTTCTACAAGGTGGTCATAGAATGCTGTGGTGACAGGGAGGAAAATAATGGCAACCATTTACAAGTGGATACCAATTCTAAGCTGTTGTGAAGAGAATGTGGGGTCTCTGAATAAACAATTGAGGAAGTATTTATCTGATCGAATTATTTCATATGCACATTGTATTGGCATGGACAAAGCAATTGGTAGGGTATTACAGCCAGTTCTGATATCCATGCTGAAGAAAATGTTTGACAAATATTGAAGTATTTAGGAAAGAATTGCAACAAATATTTGTTGATCTGCCTGGAAGGTAGAAGCTTGAATTCAATCCTTGAATAAAGTTAAGCATTAAGGATGACCTTGACCACAATCTAACCCCTACCTGTATAAAAATATACATCTGTTAAGTAAGGTCTGTCTCATCTATCAAAAATTGTTTGGTTTGACAGTTGAAAGCTGAAGCTTAGGCAAAGTGAGAGATCAGGTGCAAATTTTGTAATGTGAGATTTAATTTTAGTTTAATTTACCTGAGGATTTAATTTATTTTGTCTTTTTGTTGGTTAGATTAAATGATTTGTAATGCTGCTTCTTGTCTTAAGATATGAAAATTACCCATCAACAGCACAATTTCCCTGATTTTTGTTTTGCGGTTCATTTTGTATGCTGTGTATTCTTTCCATACGCCACATATTTGTATCAACAAAGCATAACTGCATTGCAGAGTGACAAACTAGATATACTGCTCTCTTGTTAATCATTGGCTTTCTGGTATTTGAGAGTCAGTTGGATAGTTTGTTAGAATGTTAGCTGAATGTTTCTATCAGAGTATTCAGCACTGAAATTAACAGTGCTGACATTCTAAATGCCATTTGTAGATCTCAGTCAGAGCAGATGAATAACTGAAGTCATGCTTTCATAGCTGTTGAATTTTCTACAACTCGAGGAAATCAACAGTGCACTGATGTCCAATCAATTCATTTATATGTTTTTCATCACAAACGTCACCTGGAATCAAGGTGTGTTTTTTTTAAGTTAATATAATTTCTCCCCCCCCCCAAAAGTGTAGCTGTCCACTTTTCTTTTTTAAACATGTAAAAATTGTCTTCTCGGCTCCTCCTTCCTCCTTTGTCTCCTGGACAACTTGAATATGCTAGTATTGTGTGAAAGTAGCATTTGCTGTTTGGGACAAGATTGCTTGCATATATGCAACCATCAGTATTCAGTTCATTGATATGTGATATCTGTCTTACCATCTTTGTTTGCCAAAAGAGGTCTAACAAATTATCTGAAGTAAATGTACTGGATTAAGTACTTTTAGAAATTGCAATTATACTATCACAAGTTTGAACATGAGATCTTATATCTTGAGTGGTGGTAACACCAGTTGAATGTCATTGCTAACTTCCTTGATGATCTTACAGATCTTACAGACTACTTTGTACGCTAGCACCTGAGCAAGAAGATGAAAACAAAACCATCCGCTTGGTGAGGATGGGTAGATTTCACACTTAATTTCACACAATGATTAGAACAACATTATTTTAATCAATTACCTGAGGAAATGATCAGCTGTGGTTTAGGCTGATATTAAGCTTTGGGGATGATACCAAGTCCTGGAGACTACATCCAGACAGTATTTAGTAGTAAGGTCCCTGTCATGACAGCTAACAGATGGAATTATTAAAAGAAAATAATTTGGCAGGTAAACTGAAATCAATTTTTTCCATACCATTAATTTGGGGAGAAATGCTTTAGGGTTTGCAGAAATTTAATAAATATGCATAAGGTGATATTTTGTGTTCCACATCCTTTACATTTATACTGGCTTATTAAAGATTTAATTAAGTTTTCTAAAAAGGGAGAGGATGCAGTCTTGCAAAAAATGTAGATGACAGTGTGGGTTCACAATAATTAGGGCTTCAGGGATAAAATAAAGGGTCTCTACAGTTAATGAATATTAAAGCAATGCCTGCTCTGAAAACTTACAAAAATTACAGCATTTTACTTACCCCATCTGCCTTCTGTTTGTATTCCAGCCCTGGTCCTTCAATATTTGTGACAAATGACACGCCATTTACTTCTGCAACTATTGGTAGTAAACAAACGCTTCAGAACATATTTCATTTAACTGTTCTGTGCACAAGCAGATTTTTTTTGCCAACTTCCTAGTCTTCATTATCCTGCAGTGTCTTTGTTGTCCATCTGTTTAACTTAATCAAAAAAATCCAAAACTTTATTAATATCTTCCTATTGAAGCAGCATCTCAGAAAGCAATTTAAAGACTCCTATTCTTTAAAACATTGTAAAAACTCATGTTCTTTCCATCCTAAAGATGCTTCTGCTTTCTCTGTCATATTTCCAAAACCTTAACAGTGATTAGACAATAGATATGGTGAAACAGTAGATCACATTCACCTCTATTTTCACTGATCTCCTGTACCTTGTGCACAGACACATGTAAACAAGCAAAGGAGATCTGTTACATCTTCCTTCCTTCATGGCGTCTACATTGTTAGGACTAAAGCTCTTTTTGTTCTGTGCTTGTCTACCTTCTACCTTCTGCAATTGTTTTCTGCTCCTTGACTAAGTTTTTATAGAACTCTCAATTATTTTGTGCAAGGAATTATTATTTCAATATTCTTGTTACTGATAATAATCAACATAAAATAAAAACTATGATACTATGCCTGTGCTCTGAACAACCTAAGTCTATAAAATTTTTATCATTGCAATACTAAAAAAGAAGTGTATTGTTCTACAGTTCGAAAGGTGTGATTAGTAGTGAGTTGAATACATGGATTCAGCTATGTATTTTTGGGGAGATGTGTAAGGTCTTGAACCTAGCTTCTTGTTTCTTTAAGCTTTCCAGCACAGATTTAAATATACTCTTCATCCATGTACTGTGGGCATGGCAGAAGCTCGCATCCTTTGTGCTTATAGTTTCTTGGCTGTTTTCCCAATCTGCTTCTCTCCTTCCTCCATTATCATAGATCCCGTGTTATTTTCAGAATATCATCTGAAAATCTTCTGGATCTCCTCTTCCTAGAAAAATAAATCCCATGGTTTTCTGAAACTTTTGAATGTTCTCTGTGCAACTCCAGTAACCAGCTCTGCTGGCAGTAAGCTCAAAGACAGTTCTTTTGTCTGTCTTCTCGTTCATTTCCATGGGAGAGGGGGATAATTTCATGTCTGTGTGTAATGGAAAAGAGAGAAAGGACCTGTTAAATCTAGTATGGACTGTGAGGTAATATAACAGGTAATTGAGCTTGCTCAAAATGGTTGTTACAATTGAGCTGGGCTCTCACCAGCACAACCTTCAGCTTTTGTAAAAGCATTGGCTCTGATATCAATCTTTTGGTGGGAATGTTTTGAAAATATACCTTTTCCTGAAATCTCTCATATTGGTTGAAATTTAAAATTTTAATTGTCTAAAGGTTGCCTTATGTGCATCTTTTTCTTCCCCCTGACAGTCTGTTTAAATGCCATTTACAAGTAGCAGAAAGGTAAATTTACCACTTGTGTTAACTGTATTTTTTAAGTGGAAATGTTATGATGTGCTCAAACAGGCTGTTTGTTTTTGTATACATAAGAAGGTTTATTTTAGCATTACAGATCCTGATAATTTATCCTGAAGGCAGAGCTGTGTATATGCAAAGTGACTTAGTCACACTACAGGTTACTTTTTTTTTTAAGAGCTGGTTTAAAAAAAAAAAAAAGCCATATAGCCCACCTGCCCTGTGTGTCGCATTTTATGGGATGTTCAGATATGTGGGCTTCTGTACACTTGCTTGTTGTTTGAACCATATGTTTGCATAATTTCTGGCAAAAGTATTTTCAGAAAAATATTAGATGTCTCTTCTTACCTTGTACCACAAAATGCTACGTTATTGGATATTTGGCCAAACCCAATGGGCCAAGCTAACAGTGTCTCAGCTGAGCAGTCAGATGATTTCAGTCTAGTCAGTGTTACTTAGATTGTGTCTATAAGGAAACTCTGTATTAGTCATTTTTGTATAGATGACTAATATTCTACAGTTTCAGTCTGCATATGTAACTGTGTATGTATAATGCAGAATGTTAATTTTTATATTTATTGTTTGCTATATACATCTTATGCATTATAAAAATGATTTCCTTATTGGAACTATATTGTTCTGCAGAGCAAATTCAATTCAGCTGAACTAAATTCTTGGAGTGGGAGATAAGTACTTATGTACCAGGATAGTAAATTGGAAAATAATGCCTCTCATGCTTATTTTTAAATGTGATTCAGACCTAAAAGTTTACAACAAATCATGTGGTGTTCTCGTTAAAGGGTACGGTTCTGTCAAATGGAGATAAAGTATGTTCTTAGTCTTTATGTCTATAGGGATTAGGACAGTAATTGTATCTAATTTTTTGTGATGCTTTTCTCCTCCCTGTGGTCACTGATGTATTAGTTCAGTGAAAATATAGGAAGGAGTTGAAGTGTCGGTTGTGAATTTCTTAAGCAACAGGACTTAAGTTCAGATTTGTTTCATCTCTAGGCTTGTTAGAGCAAAGCGGTCCCCCCCACCCCTAATTGTTACCTTTAAGTATAGAGTAAAAAAAAAAAATGTATATTTGGAATATATTTGTAAATTATGGTATAATTTTGCAGATTTTATTTAGGGATGTGCACATACATAATGCTGTTACTCATTTTTTTCATTTTCCCCCTCATACTAAAAGCGAGGAGGAAATTTTTCATAGTTCGTTTTGTAGAAGAGAGATTTGTTAGCATCCAGGTCATGAAATGAGGCCCTCATATAGCATGAGATATAAATTGTGCCAGGTTAGAATTGGAAGGAGCTAGTCAGTGTTATCTTTCCTTTTTCTTTGACATGTTTTTAACACTATAACAAGTTTCAGCTGCTTCCAATGATGAAAATCTCCCTAACTGATTATGTTCAAAGGTATGTAACCAATGTGAAATGAATGTTCCTGACTGGCATTTTTCCTTGTATTGAGGTGATTTGGTTGATGTACTTGCGTAGTCAGTGAATATTCACCAATTTTTGTGCTAAACTTATTGATGAGCTTTGTATTTATTTCAGATCTTACCTTTGTTTTTAGGACTCTGACCTTCCTCTCAATATCAATTATTGTTAATCTGTCAAAAGCATTACCCTCTTACACTCCTCCTGCTCCCTAAACTAGAGAAAGTTTATGACATTTTTTTTTCCCGCACTTGGTCTTTGACTAGTTAGTTAACTCGCCTTTTAGGTCCTCTTTGTAAAGGAGTTTGTAATGTTAAATTGGCAAATGAAGAGCTCAGAACTCTGCTCTCTGGTTATCAGCGGTCACTTGCTTCACCAGGTTTTATGGTTTATCCTTCCAATAGGAAGGTGTGAGTGTTCTAGCTTGGACCTTTGTGCTATCGTAAAAATAATAGCAACATCTCTTCTGTTATAACTGTAAAGTGGTGTATTTTCACTTACTTTTTGGAGCTATTGGTGTAGCTAACTTTGCTGTTTCATTATCATGGCAAATGGCATAGCATTTGTTGGGGAAAGTGGTACAGTGCCTTTCTGTAGGATCACGTGGGAGAAGTGCAGTGCTTTATACCTTCTCAGTCATAAAGGCAAACCTTTTGCATGGAAGCTGTTTTTGCAGGTTTCTGAGGATTCCTTGATTTATAAAACAAGGTATCGTAGGTGCCTTGTTTTTTTCTACACTGATGGATGGGAATTGAAAGGTGAATGGGTGCTAGAAGGTAGAGTGGTTAACTAGTGTGTTAATATTGACCTTACAGAATGCAGATTTCAAAAGAAGGAAATTTAAATCTAAGTCAAGTTAGCTGCAGTGTATCTTTTCTCTTAGCTGCTAACCAAGAAGAGACAAGAAGCTGCATAAATTTTATTTGTATATGTATAGATGCGTTCTTTGAAGATAATGCAGTCTTTGGCTTCAGTAATTTTCATTGTTTATCCTTGTGGAGTTATCTTAATTACAAAGATAGCATTTTCTATTTCCATATGTCCCTGAGATACTGAATATGTAGTAGGATATATAACACGTTTGGTCAGTTCCTGCAGTGTTTTGTAGGTGTCTGCAGTTGGATGGGGACTAGGCTGATGTTTAGCATGACCTGGTACAACCTCTGTTATATCCTTGCAGGACTCAAGAGCGGATCAGGGTGCCTGCAGATAATCAGGGGCAGAAATGGCTGTTCTACAGCTAGAAAAAAAAATAGTGAAAGTGCTTCACAAAATTATCGTTCTAACTGTTCTAAAGGCTAATTTCTAGGATAGGTCTGTGGCATGTACAGCTTTTACAGCCATGCCTCTTCTCTACTTTTATTTTTTCATTTTTTTAATCAATGAAGTCCTTAAATTCCACCACTAAAAACAAACTGCCAAATACTTTATTTCCCTTACTTCTCTGTCATTAAACAACCTGCACTCCAAATGCACAAGGGTTCTTGTGTTTTCCTCAAATTCAGAAGCAGAATAACCAGCAGTCTACTGAGTCAGTTCTGGAACTGAAGCTTGGTGTTTCTTGACTTGCTTAGGTCTTGAAATAGGAATTTTCCTCTTTCACAAAAAAGTTTCTAGTGTCTGGGTGAGGTGGGGAGATCAGCAGTTATTTTTAGCCCTGGTAACTCTAGACTTAGCATATTTAATAGCTATCATTTCTTGTGCAGTGAGAAGAGGTTTGCTTTTATAAGTAATATTTATTTCTTTCCATGAGAGGTACACTGGAGGTGTTTAATCCTATGGGTATGTAAGTTTATGGGTGAAACATGAAGATGAAGAGAACAGATAATATTAGTAAGAACTTATACATTTCTTTAAACACAGGTTCAAATTGGATATGCAGTCATATGTTACAAAACAAATTTTGTCCTTGATTTCAAGAACAAAACAATCTCTGCATGTCTATCTCTTCTTAAGCCTCCATACTTGGACAGTTTCAACTCCAGCATTAATAAATACCTGAGAATTCTTGAGCAAAAAATGTTGTATTTTCATTACAAGAAAAATCTGTGACTGATGCTGGTATCTTACGAGACACCAGAATGTAAGCTCAAGGCACAAATACATAGGACTGGATTCGTTAGTTCTATTAGTTCATCACTGAACTAGTAGTCTTTTGTTAAGTCTTCAAATGCTCATACAACTCAGTGTGGTAGGATGCACTTACTATTCATGTGTTCTGAAACCCTCTATACCATAAGCATCTTTTTCTGTCTGAATTTGAAAAGCAAATGATGGTTACAGTGCATATATTAATTAGGGTACCAACATCTAATGGCTTTAAAAGTGTGTATATATATAAATAAAATCACAGTAGTTCACAGAAGACATTTATTTCTGCTTTTAATAACCAAAGTTCTTATTTCCAAAACAACACTGTGGGAATACTGTATTATCAGGTACTTAAATGTATAATTTTGGAGATGGCACTGTCTAAAAATAAGTCAATTACAGACTTAAAGTCGTTAGTTTATGCAGTGATTCAATTCCCAAGTGATGTGCCATCATTTTCGTTAAGAAGTTTCTTCCCAGGCCATCCATGTTTAAAAGTATATTCAGAATATCTGCAGAGCAACAGGAATTACTAAAGTTAATAGATTAATAGCTTTGAAATAGAAAGTATACCCTTACAATTTTTCTGTTCAGTTACGGGCGTGTGCGTATGTAAATCTGTATTGCAGGTTAGCAGAAGTGGAGTCTAAACTGAAAATATCTTGTTTTGGTGTTTGAAATACCAGACAGCATAGAAATTTCCAATGCAGCAAATACTGCGCTAGCCAGACTCCTGGCGTAAGCCCTGGGACAGTATCCTACCCTGACAAGCAGCCAGTAGAAATGCTCAGAAAGAGATGGTAAGAAAAAGACATCTATAGAATGTATTTCATTAGATATGACCTCTTTCTTACAGAAGTGTGTAGCTTCTAGGTTTTCTGAGCCTGAGGTTGTCTCACATCTTTGCTTACTTATCAATAGTAGAAGAATGGAAATAAGATGGCATTCAATTTGTGATTAGACAAACTTGCTAGGAAAGTTTTAGAGTCTGCCTAGAAATCAGTCTCTAAACAATATTATATTACAAATATATTCAAAGTAATTCTACTAATTTGTAGTAACTTCGGATAATTGTGTTGCTGTAACAAAAGATTTGGGCAAAAATCCAAATACATAATACTAGATTTCTTAGAGAATGAGAGAGTCACCAAAGCCAAAAATAAGCCATTTGGTCATATGCCAGTGTACTGAAGCCTTTGTCAAATTGTGTTTTGGTAGACCATATTCTAACGCATTCCCATTTTAATGATCTCAGTACCTGACTAGTTATGCTAGCTGTGCAATTTGGACTTTTATAATTTATGACACTACTCAAATTGAGAAACGTTCATGTTCTTTTGATGTTTTTGGCATCTAGAATTTTAAGGAAGAAATTCAGTTTGGTATCGGTGGTAGGTATTTAGAAGATGTTTGTCTTTAGTAATGATACTAATCTAAAGATTGATAACAATATTGATTGCGATTTTTTGATTAACAGCTTTGACACTTATGTTTTACATAGACTAGTTTTTGCATAGCTAGATATCCTACTTCAGAAAGTGTCTAATGTGCTTGTCACAAGATAGAAATTGTTTATTGCTTGTCACTACATCTTTGCTCTGCAATTAGTCTTTTAATTCGCTTACTATTCACAGTGTGTTGTGAAGAAGCAGATGAGAGATCTAACTCTATTGCTTACTTTCCCTGTGTGCTAATCAGCAAGGTAACCTAAGGTAACCTTTCTTTTTTTCTTTTTTCTTTTTTTTTTTTTTGGGGGGGGGGGGCGTAATTGTAAACATGCCACTAGAAAATAGGTACTTGAGACTCTTTTTGGTAAAAAAACAAAAAGGCAAACCTGTGACCTCTCTCTGTTCTAAGTCTGGAGAGGTGAGGTATCCAGATTGTGCTCATACCCAGAATATTTTTCGGTCAGATACTTTGTGTGGCCTCTAGATCAGCTTAAGTGGTCTTTCTGTGCTTGCGTGGAATAACGTCTTTGTAAGAACTCTGCTGATGTATTGATTTAGTTAAAGGTCACTTAGCCTCATCTAAATGTCTTTTATGTTCTTTAGTATTCTATACCCTCATTTTAACTGTCCATTATATAATAACAAAATAAGGTAATGTACTGTTATGCTCCTTGTTGGAGCAATTGGGAAAAAAATAAAATCTTACATTCATTATTCTTAAGGGGATTCTGTCAGCGTTATTACGGCATGTTTGATTGAGCTGTCATTGTTTTCTTGTTCAAGCAGTTATATTTCTGATTACTAAGCAGTGCTTAAGTGCTCTTACAACAATTTCATTTCTGCCCTTTCATTCCTTTTTATTCTAGTATGTTTATGCTCATTTATGGAACCAAGGCATCTTTGATTTGTATTGTATTCACTTGGCATTTAAAATTTTAAATGATTGTTGAAGTTAAATTAATTTGCATCCTTTCTTTTAATAGGATGTGCTCCTGTCCCTTACCATTCTTCTGTTAGAATCTAGTTTGCTATAAAGTCTTAGTGCTTTTCCCATAGCTAGCTGTTTATTATAAGCTTCTTTTTAAAGTAAAACTTATTGCATCAGTTGTTCATAACCTTTTCTGTGCATCTAGTGATTGAAAATAGAACCTACAGCATCTTCATTTTAACCTGATGTTTGAAATAACTTAGAAAATTGATGAGGAAGAAACTGCCTTTTTAACATTTACCCAAGGTTTTATTATCTGGGTTTATTACTGGGTAGCACAGTACTTCACAGCTTTGAGGGGCTAGTCTCTGTGGTTATTCCACAGTGAAGAGAGCTCAGCTATGAATGGCTTTGTAAAATGTCTCTCTAGTATTCCTAGATAGAAAAGATCTGGCTGCAATTTAAGTTCTTTAATTTTTCAGAGAGAGAATAAGTTACACTTTATATATACTGTTCTCTAAGATTGAGTCTTAAGGCATATTCCCATATGGGCATACGTATATTCTTTTGTCTTCACAGTGTTTTGCCTGAGTTGTCCAAGCTAATTCTTTTTTTGTGTGTCTTAGCATCCAGTAATACCCTGAACTCTTGTTGCTTTTTCAGTTTTTGTCCCCTTTCAAATGGTGATTTACTGAAGACATTTCACCAAATGAAAAGCAACTTTAATTTTCTGAAATGGTTTACCTGTGTGTTATTGCCATTGTTGTCATTGAGGGGAATAAAAGAGAAATGGCTTGTGTCTAGTTTCTATACTATTGAGACTTTGCTTTTAGTGCACAAATGCCATTTCTTTAAATGATCTGGATAGTTTAAATAAGGTGCTGATTACAGCAAATGTTGGAAGAAAAAAAGTGAAGGGAAAAGAGTGGGATCAAAAGTTTCTTTTTTTAAATAAAAAAAAAAGCAGTGTTAATAGTGAGCCGGAGAAGTTAATATTTCTAGCAAGAGAGGTACACATATTATGTAACAGTTGTTGAATGGCTTCCAGTTGTTACTTCATAATTCTCTACTGTACATTCAGCCAGGCTGCTGAGTGCTATGAGATAAGTATTACAGCAAACTGAACTTCATAAAAGGTCTTGGATGTGTGGAAGAATTCCTGAAACTCAGAATGGAAATACTAATAGAAACTAGCTTAAAGGACTGTCTTAGCTAAGTATGCAGTCTTAGCTAAAACTCAAAGTATTCAGAAATGACAGACTGAATGAGTGTATTAATGCCACAGCATGTCTTGATGATCTGTAGCTATGAGGTATGTTCCTGGGCAAACAAAGTTTTTATTTGTGAAATAATAGCTGGGCATAGAACTGATTTAAAAGTATCTGCTTAAAAATCATAAGTTTACTAACCAAAAGGTATGGTCATATCCAGTTATCAGGAATCTGAAGAGTCTGTGATTCTAAATAATGAAAAAGCATAGGCATTTATAAGATGCTTAGCCTAGTAATTGTAACTCTGCACAGATATTTCAATTTTGACCCAAGGGAATGGCATGAAGCTGCGATAGAAGAGGTTCAGGCTGGATGTTAGGAAAAGGTTCTTCACTGCAATGATGGTTGAGCACTGGAACAGGCTCCTCAGGAAAGTGGTCATGGCACCGAGCCTGCTGGACTTCAAGAAGTGTTTGGACAATGCTCTCAGACACATGGTCTGATTTTTGGATGGTCCTGTGTGGAGCCAGGAGTTGGACTCAGTGATCCTTGTGGGTTCCCTCCAACTAAAAATGTTCTATGATTTGCTTCTTATTCAGTAACGTTAGTTTTTAACTTCTTGTATCATTTTAATATTTTGGAAAGGCTTTTTTCCCATCTTATAATTAAAAGCTTTTGCAATATTTTTGCTAGGTCACTCTGGAATGTTTTCCAGTGAGAATAAATTGAACTTCTTAAGTCTTCCTATATAACATGTAGTCTTGGAATCTTCCTGGTTGTCCTATATTAAGTTTTCCCAAGAGTAATATCTTTTCAGTGTAAAGGTGACCTAAACAAAATATACTTTGAGGTTTAGCAGAATTTTTCCTTCTAGTATCTTTTCTATAACTTGTAATTCATCCTCCTTATATTTGTCTTCATAGAATCATTAAGGTTGGAAAAAAACTACAAGATCATCTGGTCCAACCATCCCCCTACCACCAATGTCACCCACTAAACCATGTCCCTAAGCACCACATCCAATTTGTCCTTAAACAACCCCAGGGGGGACGGTGACTCCACCACTTCCCTGGGCAACCCCCGTTCCAATGCTTGAATGCTCTTTCTGAGAAGAAATGTCTCCTCATTTTCAACCTCAACCTCCTCTGGCACAACTTCAGGCCATTCCCTCTAGTCAGTAGTTATCTGAGAAAAGGCTGCTCCCCATGACTTCCTTTCATGTTTTTAATAACTTTTATGATCTGTAGGGGAAAAAAAGGGGGAAAAGTCTATTGTTAATACTGTACAAGCCATGTTACCTAGGCCTATTTCTATAAACTCTTAAGAGATTAATGCAGTGTTTAACACAGTACAATAGGGATATGTGCTTGTTTACAGTACTAGAGTCCTACTCTCTACTTAATACTGTTGACTATACAGACTTAATTTTATACTAGGTGAACTTTATAAATAGTTATATTAAAAATTGTGACATGTTATGAATGTGCTGAAAAATATTTATTAAAAAGAACGAATTTCTTATAATTTGAAAGCAATAATCAATTATGGATCCATGGAAATTAAGGATCACTTTGAAATCCTCTGAATCAAATAGATCCATGTAAACCATTATCTAGGTTAATTTATAGCCTGAATTTTCTAATGCGAAAAATATGTGTTAATGTAATTTTATTTTTGTATAGTGATCAGAAATTGACAGCTCTGTGTAATAGGAAATCAACAAAACTTTTCTTTAATTGTTAATAGTGCATCTTGTGGGCTAAAATAATATTAATTAAAAAATCTTGCTACTTTTAGTTCTGACTTGTTAGGTCCAGATAGGACCTTAAAAGGGCAGTTTACTTTTCCATCTTCTGTGAAATAATAATTGTGCATAGAACTAACTTAAAGCATCTGTTTAAAAATCATGATGAAAAGATGAAATTCCAAGAAGCAAATCCTGTTTAAACTGTCACAGCTATATCAACTTCGAGTCAGTGGAGCATAATATTGAGTCAGTCATACTGTGCCAGTTTACATGGCTTCTCAATTATTTTTAGGCAATGGCTTTTCGTAAATAAAATTTTCCCTTTCAGACAAATTACCATCTTTAAAAATTTCTTTGTACATTACTAGTTAGTAATCTTTCTATTAACAAAGAATTTATTTTTAAAAGGCACAAAAATAAAATTAGCTTTGAAAGATCTTGGAAAGCTGCAGAGGATAGAGGAGGACAAGGGAAGAAAACATTTTAGTACAGATAAAAACTTTCTCAACAAGGAATTAGATTATGACCTGTAGAAGATTGTACAGTGCTTCTGATGCCTTCAGAATTTGATGTAAATGTTGCTAATTTCTGCTGAAGAAAAGCATTTTCCTTCATGGAAGATCAGGTACCTTTAATCCTAAAGGTCCCCGTTAAAGCTATTTTCTTGTGTTGTTTATGAAGAAATTGCATTTAACAAAGTGTAAATTTGACATGACCCACAATTTCTATTCCTGTTTATAGACAAGTTCAAAACAATAAATAATATTTTATGTAAAGCTACTGATGCTGCAGGTCTGTTTTTTCCAAGAGGAATTAACTTTTTACAAAACATGAAATATGCTTTAATAGTTCTCCAGGGTCATGGAAGTGCTAGAGAAGAGTGAAGATATAGACAGATCAAAGAATTTTTTTTTAAAGTAACTTTAAGTCCATAAGCCATATAAGCTCTAGTTTAGACTTGCCTCTTACAGAAAAGAAAGAAATCATAATGAATATTTAGAGAAACTCATGCTTCAAGCAGTCTTTCAGTCTACATTAGCTCTTTTTGGTAAGGTATACGTTTAAGAAACGACAATCAAGCCACCTCAATTTTTTGATTAGCAAAGTTGTAATTTAATAAATCCTTTAAAATAGTTAGTTTATCTCCTGTAGCAATGTTAGTGTAACACCATTAATTTATAAGATACTTTTTTTTTTCCCTACTGAAACTGTGAGATTTGAGCTACTAGGCTGCATTTGAATTTTTCATCAGGAAATGGGGCATGGCTTGCTAATAAATGGTTCCTCAGTCTCACTATTAGAGTCTTCATCTAATTCTTAGGAATTTTTGAGGACTTTCTTAATACTGGTATCTCCTCTTACAGACCTTGGCCCTACCTTTCCAGAGTTAAGGTCTTGTGTGTTCACAAGTCTAGTTGTATTCAAGGGGGCATCCTCTTTTTCTCATACCTAAAGCCTCTTCTGAAACGTGAAGGAGGCCGGTTGGTAGACCCAGTAAGTTTCAAATGAATGAGGGCTAATTTGGAAACTGAAGCATTTAGTAGGATCTTTGGGACTTCACTTTTTTAATGGCCATTTGTTGTAAGTTACCTGTGTGGTGATGTTCTAACCGAAGGCAAGGTAAATCAAAAGAGGTTTAAAGTAGAAACTCAACTCAAAATACGTTTCCTGTAATGTAAACTCAAACAAAATGTTAAAGATGCTCTGACAGAACTCTTGTAAGAATCAGGGAGAAACTACTCTTTGCCATACTCCTGCCATATTACTGTGATACATTGTATTTCCCAAATCAGCTGTTGCCAAGATAAACAGATCTGAATTAAAAGAGATTTAAGACTGTACATATTTTGTCTTAAAAATAAGAGGTTTGTCTTGAGAATGTATCACATCCATTGGGCAGCCAGGGCAAGCTGCAATTGGGAAAATCTGTGTTTTTTGTTTGTTTGTTTCTTTCTTCCCCAGCCATGCGTGGTTTTATTTGGTCCAAGAGAAATTTACAAAATCTGGTCAAGGAAGATTAGCAGTCAAGTGAGGGGAAACGTGTATACAGGGTGGTGGTTGTTGTTTATCCTTTGTCTTGTAGTCATTGTGTCTTTGGTGAATAGATAAATAAAGCCATGTTTTGAGTTGCTAAGCTGCTAGTGGCAGAGTACAAAAAGGAAGGCTTGTAAATGCCAAGCTCTACTGGGTTAAGAAGCAAGGAAGAGATACAGGGGATCACTGGGAAGCAATCCCTAACTGGGAATTGCTTTGTGGAAGGCTTCTAACCAGGTGCAGATGCCAGAAGCCAGGCCTGCCAGCATCATCTTTTTCATAGCTTGTCACAGTTTGCCTACACTTCTGACAGGTGGCATAGTTGTTTCATCACATCACTGGAAACCGAGATCTATAATAGATGAACTTTAACTTTATTCTTTTGCTTTGTTCTTGATTCAGTGATGTGGGTAACTTCACGTGGAAAAATCTTTTGCTAGCCATAGTAACAAAAGCAGAATTATTTAGAATTGCTCTCCTGAGCACCTGACTTCAGTAGGGACTGCTCATCTGCTTAACAGGATTGAGGCCAGAACATTAATTGCTCTGCTCCTACTCCAGCAACAAAAATGATTTTCATAGGTCATCTCTTCATGGAGAAATCCCTGAACTGCTTTATTTATTGCCTCAGAAAATTCCTGGATTCTGATTTTCTCAGTTATGTTTTTATGGTTTAGTTTTGAAAAAAAATGTGCTGTATATTTGCATTTGTTACAAAACACTGTAGGAAGAGCAAGCAGTGTTACTGTTGTGTTTTACAATTCTTAATGTTCGTGTTGTTTACACACGTAGATCTTACATTTTCCTTTATTCTAGTTGGAGCATCAGCTAATGAAAATAAATGATACATGGCTGCCTTTTCACCGATTGATTTAAATGTTTTCCATAGCTGTTTGCACCAACGACATTCCAAGGTTTTTCTTAAAAGAGGAATTTTGCTTCCTCAGATTTATGCTTATGTAACAACAACAACAACAAAGTCCCTTTGAGTTTTCAGCAGAAAGCTGGTAAATTAACTAGTGAGTGTTCAGAGGATCTCTTTAAATAAATGTTTAAACAAATGCAGGGTCTTCTATGAACTGGAAAGGAGCAGAAAACTAGCAGCATAGAGCAAAAATGAGATGATTGTGATTTTTCTGGACGTGAGCAGCAATCATTCGAGTATCTCTGTCATCACATGCAGTTTTTTGCCTAGTGTGTCAGATTTAGCCACCTTCTCTTATTTGGGGATTTGGAGAGATGGAGGATTGTGGCAAACAGAAAAGTTTGCAAAGTGGAAAGAGGTGTGTCAGTAACACTTTAACAAAAATCTGGCATCTTAAAGGTGATTCACTTTGGTGATAGTTTCTGCATAGCTGGATGATAACCAGTGGAAGAAAAATGCTGAAGGATATCTTTAGTTTCAGTAATGTACGTTGCAAGAATAATTTAGGGTCATGTTAATTTTCTTTTTTAACAATGCTTTCCTGGGTATTAATTAACTTTTTTTCCCTTAGTTTTCCAATGCTGTTCTTTTATGCAAGAGAAAAAATTTGACTGGAGATATAGCTTATAGTCATACTTGTAGTCAACAATCTTTTTTTTCTCTTTGTTTTTATGCAGTCTTATTTTAAAAACTGTTTATTTTCTTACAAAAATATCAAATATACATTCTGGATTATG
This sequence comes from Anser cygnoides, assembly GCF_040182565.1. Taxonomy (NCBI): domain Eukaryota; kingdom Metazoa; phylum Chordata; class Aves; order Anseriformes; family Anatidae; genus Anser; species Anser cygnoides. The sequence goes on along the minus strand of NC_089876.1, from coordinate 62,749,439 downwards.
AAATCTCAAAGTCCAGTCTGCTAGCTTCAGCATTTAAAATATACATTTTTTTCTCTTTTAATAGACTGGTCGATTTCTGACTATATTGACAGTAGGTGCCTTTTTTGATTCAAAGTTGAAAACAGTTGTAGTGTTGAAATCTGCCATCTTTCCTGAACGCTGGTGCTCAACTTCAAAGTAAAATGCACAGCTACAGTGGAAACTCATTTAACACTAGATTTTTCTTTCATTATTACATGAGATGAGCAGCATTCATTGTGTAAAGGTTTTATAACTGACCAGTATCAGACCTCACCTATCTGTAAAGTGTTATAAACAAGAAAGCCTTAAAATATAGGACATGGCACAGACATCACTGTGAAGCTACCTAACTCCAGAAGATCTGATCTATTCATTATTCTGCAAAAGCAGACTTTCGGGAATAGAAGTGATTTTTTTAAAAAATGGTAGGATAATTAAGTACAGTCAGTTATCTAAGATTAGGTAATCTGGCCATTAGAAGAATTTTTGTAACGTTATGTGATTATCCACTGTTTATTCAATGGTATTTTTATATTCAAAAAAATGGTAGATTTTTCAGAATCCATGGAAGCAAGTGATAAAGTTGTACCTGACAAGCAATACTTCAAGAATATGAAGTTGGTTACTTAGTACAGTAAAATTATTTGGTTAATTTATTTGCTCACTTTCTACCTGGCACTTAGAAAAAGCAGAACAAAAGACATACGTGGTTGAGAACATTGTGGTGAACTTCATGGTACTCTACAGGAGCCTTCATGGTTACATGTAGGTGACCACATACATGACTAAATCTGAAGGGGAGAAAAAAAAAAAAACACCACACCACAAGGCCATTGCTTAGGGTAACACAAGTTTCCAAATTCAGCTCTGTATGGGGCTTCTCTGGGGAGTTCTCTTCTGGTATCATTGATAATTTTGTAGAAAAATATGATATAGCAGTAATAAACAACTGTCTTTTTCTTCCCTGTTTTTTTCTGTCAAGATCATGCTTTCACTTTAATACCCTTAATGATACTTCATGGGTTTCTATTTCTTTTCTCTGAATAAGACCTATTCTGTAAAGTGTGTGGTTTCTCTACCAAGAAACATATTATACATTCTTCTGTGCTAATTTAAAAGTTATGTTGTTTTATTAGTTCTTTTTGGTTTATCCTTTACTTCAGTTATTCCAACTTTTGGAAATATTTTCCACATCCTTTTTGCTCTTTCTGGTATACTGCACATTGTGTACTGGTGTGCCCAATACAAAACCAGTGTATCTTTTTGAAATTAATGTTTTATCTGGATACAGCTAACTGAGGATACAAATGAGTAGGCTTTATTTTTTTATGAATCCTGCTTTAAAAAAAAAAAAAAAACACAAAACTTTTGTAATATCTTATTGATGCAAAACTACCAAAAACTAGTAAGTCTATTAGCAGAAGAAAACTTCTAGTATTAATTGCTTCATTGGTATTCTCATGATAACAAAGTTGTAATTTCTTCTTTGGATTTGTGATTATAAAACTCAGCTAAAATATTGCAATGGCAATGAAAATTTAAAAGATCTTTTTTTTCTTTAAGGCTTTATGGGGACAAATAAATGTAGCTGTCTCAAAACTGCTCAAGATTTATGCTGATAAAGGTTCCTTTAGACTTAAAATTTCTGATTACCATTTGTGCCTTAGAAGGAGCTGTAAGAGCCATCTTCTGATAATTTTTAGGATGGAAGATCTGACGGTAATTTTCCTTTATTGTTGTAGTTAGTCCTTCCCTCCCTCATATATGTATCTTGACTCTTAATTATGGCCATACTGATTTGTCAGAATGTTACTAGATTAAGTTATTCTTCTATTTTATTTTTATTTATTTTTTTATCCTAGAGAAGCTATCTTGTCTCCTTGGACAGCTGTTCTTGCACAGTATTTGAGTTCTTCTTTGTCTCGCCTGTTACCATGTTCTCTTTTCCCAGATCCTCATTGGTTTCCTCTTTCACCAACTCATCCTAGCCTTATCACAGGTCTCACACCTTCCAGTTTTCTGACCTTAGTTTCTCTCTTGGTTGGTGCCCCTTCACTTTCTCTCTATTTCTGTCTGTCTCTTTTTTTCTGTCCTGCTCACCCTCCCTCAGCACTCAGCTTCTGTGTGTATCGTTCCAGTTTTCTTAGCTGGTTTTTTTCCCTCTGCTATTACTCAATATAGGCAGCTTCCACAGTGTCCTTGGGTGAGGAACTTAAAACAAGATGGATTGTTGCATTGGTCCTGGTGTGTTGTAGGTGTAGTGATCCACCTATGGCATAGTCAGTGCAGCCTCACTCAAAGTAGGTGATTTTAAGAAACTAACAATTCTCTACAGAGCGTGTATGACATCAGTCTCACTTGGAAAAAAAAATGTATAAATAGATTTTCACAGGAATAGTTAGATGAGTTAGATGAATGTATTTGATGTAAGGGCCATCTGCTAATGTGTGTCATAGCCTGCTTTTAGATCGTTCATGTGATTTAATACTTCCATGGAAAAGAAAAAAGCATGCAAGCAAAATGTGTTTTTTTCTTATACACTCATAGTTCAGCCCAAATAGTATGGTGATCTCAGTCTTAAAAGCAACTAAAACCATGATCTTATAATGGAATGTGCCTAGCTGGGTTTACAAAACAGGGCAATCTGTATCAAAATACAAAATATTAATGTATAAATTCAACATAAATACGCATATTTGTAAAGAAAGTCTGCATGTTATATCTATTTCTTTGTAACAGATTTTTCTTTCATCTTAATGTTTGACTGACAATATCTTCCTGTGATTCTTATTAAATAGAATGCATGCATAATGCTGCATCATCTAAAGCTTCCAATTTTCAATGCAAGTTAAATGATTGCCATACTGATATCTCTTATTTAGTCAGCCTTACTCTACTCCTTTGCTGTAGGTAAGAAGCTGTCTGATTTCATTTTGTGCATCCTTTCTCTTTAAGACCAGATTGAGTTATTTTAAGATACTTACTATCTACTTGTGTACATACAAGACTAAACTGTGCTATACAGTTGTCCCCTCTGGGCATGCAAAGGCAGAATATAGCTACAAAGTGCTTGAAGTTTAAGCTTAAATGTTCCTCATCTTTGTCCTCAATTACAGAATCTTCTGGCTGAGAAGGTAGAACAGCTGATGGAGTGGAGCTCAAGGCGCTCGGTCATCCGCATGAATGGAGACAAATTCCGAAGATTTGTGAAGGCTCCACCTCGTAACTACTCTGTGATAGTGATGTTCACTGCTCTGCAGCCACAGCGGCAATGCTCTGTTTGCAGGTAATTCATTTTTTTTCCATCTTTCTCATCACAGTTTTCAGTTGAACATTTTAATCAATGTGAAATACAGGTAGGATTGTTCTTTGCTTGGGGCAGATATTTACTATTTAACAGCCTCATGTGTTTGTTAAAGCATCTTTTCAATTTCTTTTTAATATATATGATAAATTTTAGAAGTTTTCTTAGTTTCAGCATTTTTTTTTATTACAGTTGAACCAAATGTATGCCACCTAGGACTAAAACTTTTTAAGAAATCTGCTTTATACTATAATCAGTCGGCTGCAATCTTTCCAAAGATGTTTTGTGATAAAGTAAATAATTACCATTTAATAATATGACATTTCACTAATTTCTCCTGTTAAGTGATATCTAAGGCTCTGATACAGATGTGAGTTATGCTGTAATTTCACTGATTTGGATGGTTCTTACATGCAAGTGAGTTTTTCCACGAGGCAAAATACTGTGGAATACTGTCTGGCACTGTACTTTGAAATGTGCCATTAGCTCCTTTTAGAACACATATTGGAGTGGTAGTGGTATTCTTCTAAGTCCAAGATCTTTCTCTGCAAGTTTCTAGTTCAATGCAGTTAAACAAAAGATGACAAATGATAGACATGGGAATGGGGCCAAGGGACTGAGAGCTAGTTATGTACTTAATTACATTACTAAATCAGAAATTGAGCTAATAAAACCTTCTTCAGCCAAAACATGCATTAGAAATTACTGTGTTTAGTAAAAGGTGGGCTTATTATGCAGAGTATTCAAAACTTATCTAAATAGGCACCAGAATGCTGCATAGAACTATGAAATAAGTAACATTTATATGAAGAAATATTTATTTGTTTTAAATGGGTGTACTGTAAGCAATACTTAGTTGATAAATATTAGTAACTTGTTGGATTTCTTGGGCAGTGGAATGCAACATTTACAATAGAAACTTCAACTTGCTTACAATCATAAGATATAAACCTGTAGTTATATATGTTTTTTCTTATACTTTTTAATAGGTTAATTTTTTGCTATTGGTTTCAGTTTCTCAGTTTTGAAGAAGAGTGTGTAAATTGCATTCCCATGAGTTCACCCTCCACGTCTGAACTGTGAAGGGGAGGAAGTTAGGTACAGAAGCTGTCCAGCATTGCTAAGTCAAAGAAATACTGCTTTACCACTTCCTGCACTTGGTTGCTACTATTTCTTTGCATTGCCAGAGTTTAACTTTAGGAAATGAAATAAGAGTTGGAAGTTTACCATATTGTTTAAAATCACTTCTTATTTTCCTTCCAAGTAGATAAATCTACAGGAGATGTGGTAAATTCAGCATAAGGAGTCAGCATATCTGCCATTATAATGGTGGTAGTCAATTCATTCTCTATGTGATATACAGATATTTTTGTAGGGCATGTGAAAACAACGTAAATATTACTATTTAAGAAGTTAATTTTGCTTACAACTGTATATTGTTTAAGGAATTTAACCTTATAAGCTTCATCCTGTAATATGCTAGGCTAGGTATTTATGTATAGAAGCAACTAGAAATCTTTAAGCATAACAGGAAGAAAAAAATCAACATACTGCTTTCAGTTGGGGTTATTTAAATGAATGTGAAGTTGAGATCCTCTCTTTCATGTGAAATAAAAGAAATTTAATGAGGTTGATCGTACTGCACATAAAACCATTATTAGGATAATCGACATTTTCGAATCAATGGCTAATTAATGGATAGGAGCACTGAAAAGATATACAGAACTGAAATGCATGCATTACTTTATTGTTAGCTATTCAGTAGCTAGTTTGCCTAAAGAAAAAATAGATTTTTAACTAAATCTGTAATGTTCTGTGAGGATGCTTCTGTCCACAGTTTAAGTTAATTGTTGCTAATCAAAATATTTTTGAAACAGCTGTATACAAAAATCAATGTTATATTTAAAATAAAAAGTAGTATCTAGACTGAAATATTTGTCTTTGAATAACTGTCTCAAGAATTAGTACGTTCACCCCACCCCCCAAAAAAAAAAAGGTCTAAAGGTCTTCCCGGTCTTCCCTCTTTGGTGGATAGATTTGACAGTTTGGTGTTTTATCTCAATTTCCAGTTTGTAAAGAATAGGGGAGCAGTATTTTTAAAAGAGAAATGTAGTGTGCTGCTGTTGCATAGAGCTACCTCAAATGCTAAGCATGAATAACACAGCATTATATGAAAAAAAAAAAGGAAAGAAAAAAAGAGAAATAACAGGTTGGATAGCAATGGTGGGAGATGTGCTCCTCTTCTGCAGAAGAGCAGTGAAAACTGATTGTCATTAGAGCAGGCCATTGCAGACTTGCTCATATGAGGCCATAAGGGATAATGTGTCCTATTGTGTTAAAATAAGCTATATCTTTTGTATCTGATTTTGCATTTGTCTAAATTTAGAATGCTTGATGTCAGGTTGATCCCCTACTTACAATGTTGTTGTACATTCTTCCAAGTATTTTGAATGATTGTGCTACCAACAATGGAGATGTAGTTTCTTCCATCTAGGGAGTTAGCATCACCTTTGGCACTCTATCAGAGTGAATATAAAATCAGTTTGGTGGTCAAGTTTTGTACCAGACTAAGGAATACTGTCTGTCCATTGCTGAAGAGTGTTGTTGTTTGGACATTGTCTAGAAGGTGTGAAGAAAGATCTTTTTACCAATCTTTTCAACACCAGAAAAGTTCCAAATTTTGGTTAAAACTTGGCTGAGTAATCATAGCCAAATCTTAAAACTTTGGGGATTATGCTATGTAATAACTTCTGAAAAAGTATACCCTTAACATACAGTAAGAACCTACATGTGGAGAAATGACCCTATTTGTCTCAGAAAATCCAAGATTTTTCTGTGTGCAGCAAGGACGACATTGTCACATCAGTCACATAAATCACTTAGAAGTTACACGTTTGTGAAAGCATGTGGAAATAATATGAATTTACTCTTAAAATGCTGCATGCCAAGAAATCCTTATGACTTCAGAAGTTTGGGTGAAACTATTGTGTGTAAAAATTAACCTTTCAGTTAGCAGCTGATCTTTTTGATTAAAATCAACACATATTGCATATTTTGTAGATGTTCTCAAGCAAAAATTACTGAAGATCTTTTTTTCCCAATGGAATGAGAAGCATTTTTTACCGTTGCAGGAAATAAATAGATAATGTTACACATCAGCTTGAGAAGGGTCAATTGAAAAAAAAAAAATCAATGATTCTCGCTTAATTTGTCAATTTTTATGTAACTTATCTATTCATCCAGTGCTTTATGTCTTTGTTCCTAATACATGTCATATTGTTGTATTTAATGCTTTCTCTTTACATAATTTTGCTTGATTTGCTTCAAATTCTTTTACATCATCTCTTTTCAATATTTTAAATACATACTTTTAAAACTTAAAAATTACATGTATTCAATTCTGATTTATTCTATGCCCATAACAAATCAGATTAATTTACAGATGATTCTGAAAAGGCAACAACCAATTTGTCAACTCGGAGACATGGATTGGTTTTGTATTCATCTTAATGAAATATTTTCACTAACAGTTTTCCAAAGGCTATGTTTATGAAGAAGCAGCCAAAAAAGGCTAGGAATGGAGAGAAGTTTGTGTAGCCCGTAATTTTTTCACCCTGTGTTGACTAGACAGTTGTATTTTTAAGAGCTTGTATTGAAAGGAGCACTCCTATTAGATGAAGTTGTGTATACATCTGTAAATATGTGTGTGTGTAAAGATATGTATAACAAATATATAAAATCATCTATATCATAATTTTATACAAATACAAAAAAGTGTATACTGTTGGTCATGAGGGAGCCAGCTCAATTTTGCAGGTGTGGCATACGTTTTCTAAAGACTTCTTTTGTTGCATTTTGAGTGACAAGGCTGAGTTCTGTCAGAAAGGATTAATGGTGTCTGTTGGACTAAGTTGTAGTTACTGCAGAAATCATGCTGCAGCATGAGCTCCAAGTCAATTCCTTAATAACTATTTCTTTTGTATTTGTTTTAGGACTATAAAAAAGGTAAGTTATAATTCAACATATAGTTTGTGCATTTTTAAGTTCTGAGCTTAATGTCATGTACCTTTCAGAAAAGGCCCTTAAGTATAGCCGCCTTCTACTGTTGACTCACAATGTGCAGAAGGGAATGACAAAATATACAAAATAATAAGTTCCACATATTTTTATTACCATCTACTCCATCAGTAAGATATACCTAAGAGGAGGTTTTTTATCTAGAAAAGAAAGGAAATCTATTGGTTTCTCTGTTCAAGAGGATATCTGAGAAAACTGTTTTCAAGTAGTTGATCAAAGAGTAGGTCAAAAGCAAAAAATAAAATTCTGACAGTCAAGGAGTTGTCATGAGAAATAAGAAGACAGTATCCTCCCTCTACCTTTCAGCTTTTTGCTGGTTGATCATGAGCGGGTAGTGAGAAAATCATGGCTATGTCTCTTAACTGTACTGAGAGGGAATTATCTTTTGAACTTTTGTACAAAAAAGGAACAGGAGGTGTGGAAGGAGCCACTGAAAGTTCTGTGTTTGTTTTTTTCCAGTGCACTCTAGTATCTCAATAGAAGTATGGATGAGTCTTGTTTTCCAAAATAGTAGTTATCTGTGTGGACCATGAGACCTTATTCTCTTTCTACAAAATACGATCTTATAGTGTCCTTTTATCTCCAGGTTAAATAGGAATTGGACCTATTGGGATGCTGTAAATAGAATAGCATGGATTTTAGCTTGCTTTCTGTTATTATCAATATTTAGATTGCATAAATAGTGTAGTATTCAACTACTGTCCATTCTGTCTTATTTTGTAGTGTTTGGAGTATATTCTGGATGCATTTGTTAAGTTCTTTCATGCTTTTCATCATGACATCGAGTCACACTAAAAACAAAAGCAAATAACCAGTTTGAATTTATTATCTTGATACTGAGTAGTAGTTTAAATATGCATTTAGCCTGTTTGTCTCATCTTTTAGGGAAAACCATTCCAAATAATAAGAAAAAAAAGTTGTTTTGGAAGTAAAGTGCAGCATTGATCACAGTTCTACTTAAGCAGATGGGTTAAGAACTGGTAGGTCACCTGGTAGTGCATTCTTTGCCAATTGTACATTTGTAAATGTTTTTTGCAATCCATAACATGCCAAAAATTGATGTTTTTACTGCTGTCTTTGACAAATAATTCCATAGTCTATTTTATTCCTTTTACGATATTCAGTTTGCGTTTTCCCTAATATAATGTCAGACTAATAGAATAAAATTAATCAAATTTAATATAGCTCAAGCAATACAAATGTGATTATCTGCCATAGACACCAATGTAATTAATCTTTTTAAATAAAACTTAATATTTAATGAGTGCTCTTGTGTAATGTGTGATATTTTATAGACCATTTGCCTAGCAGCTTACTTTTCAGTGGGTTGAATATTCTAGGAAACTCTAGTAGTAGCATTTTATTTTGATCTGGTCATTATTTTCTAGAAGTTGGTTATTATTACTGTTGGTGTTGCTAGTTCCTATATTGCTACATGTTATGACAAAATTAAGAGGTGACTGTAGCAGCAATATCATTTAAATCTTTTCTATCAAAAAATCCTGTCAAACTAACAAGAACAGTGCTAATGTTAATCTGATGAGTTCATACCAAGTATGGTTCTGCCCTATGTCTTTACAGTATTTTATATAATGGATTATATAATTAACATTGCTTCATGTAAACAAACTGTGATAGAATTGATGTTAACTAATGGTAGTGATGGACAACTAGATAACACTAGATAACTAGTGATGGAATTGATATAACTGATATAAATTGGAGGTTGATTTTTTTTCCAGCCAAGTGCTTACAATGTTTATGATTATTATATCTAAGAACGAGTAACCAACACTTCAAAAAAATTTTAATGCAATTTTTTTTGCTTCATCAGCATATCCATTGGAACTTATTTAGTGGATGTAGAATATCAGGTTTTTTTATTTAACATAATAAATGTAGGATGTTCTTCAGTAGTATTCCTTTAACTTTGCATTCCTGCCCCTCCTTGTTGCAGTCTCCTTCCTCCACACCCTCCAAGAGCTGCTATGAGGGTGTATTGCAGAATGCTTTGGAACGTTCAGTGAGAAGATAAAATTGTACTGTTACAGAAAATTCAAGAGGACATTTGGAAAAACGTTACTTTCTGAAACCTGTGTTCTACCTATTATATTAAATCAAAATAGCATAATTTAAAGATGAAGAAATGCATGGAGATCAAAGGGAACAAGAGGGTTTTGTCAAATAGTGGGGGCATAACCGGGGTATCTGAACTTCCCAGAAATATTGTTTCATCACAAGTGAAAGGTAGACTAAGAAGAATGCTAGCATCAAGATGAAGTGATTTTATCTTGTTTTTATAATGAAAATGGTCCAACTTTAATATAGCAGGTTTAACAGAAGAGTGTTCTACAGATATTACTTAAGATTTTATAGCATTCCTTTGATGTTCTCTGACTGCCCTCTTCAGGATGACAGTGAATACGTTAGTCTGCTTAATGTTAATATTTGATTATAAAAAAAAAAAAGGCGTAATCCACTTTTTATAATTCCAAATTTTGCGTGTTGAATAAATGTTTTAAAGAGCAAGTTTTACTCAATCAAGTAATAAGAGTGAAAGTTGAGTTTTGTTGTGCTTCGTAAGATTTCTTTTTCAGGGAGAATAGATGATCAAATTTTATTTTAACTTTTTTTTTTCATGATAGATTTTTCTTGTATACAATATATTCCTAGATACAACACAACTCTGCTGGAGTTGTATGTAATATATCTCATGCCTAAGGCTGATCACAGTTATGAGGAAATGGGGTATTGTCTTACCACTCCTGTAGTTCTGTCTTCCTCCTCTTTGCTCTTAAAGTATGATGTTTTTGTATGTGTTTAGTGCAGAGTTTATTTCTTGCAGTCCCAGTTTTTAAATAATAGTAGTCTGCACCATCATGTGCATGGAAATTATTTTCTACAGCAAGAAAATCAAGAAAAGCTGCAGAATACACTTATGCTACTTTAGCATCAAACCACATGCAAATATAAGTGGCCAAATGGTGGAGCATTGGTTTGGAATCTACAGCAGATATGATTAATCAGTAATAGGGAAATAATTAGTGAAGGAACCTATGTAAAGCTGAAAGTATCACAAGGATCCTTTCCTTTTTTTTTTCCCCTTTTCTTTTTATTGAATTATTTGCTGATACGGGTTTGTCCAGTGAAGGAACTTGTTTTATGGTTCTGTGCTTGTGTATTTGGAGCACTTCTCTCCTGGTAAGGATCCCTCCCCTCCCCCCCTTTTTTTTTCTCTCCTCTCAGGACAGACATGGAAAGGTTTAAAATAAACTAAGCAACCAAAGCAAATCCAAAACAACCCTGAATGTACAGCCACAAGGAAAACAAATAGGAGGCTTTCTTGCAAATACAAGTAGTAGCAATATGGCTTTCTAATGATGATAAAAAAGACTATATAACCCTATATGTTGTGGGAAATTATCCTGTATTGCTTTTAAACCTTGTTTTATAGAAATAATCTTGAGCATTTTTATGCTACTTACGAACCTCCTGTTAGCTTAGTTACTGTCACGTCCCCAGTGTTTAGCAGTTCTTGGCATAGTGTGGGCAGACTTTTTCTATGGCTCTGTTTTTTTTATACAGAATACTAAAGTCATGTTTCTTTGTGATTTTTCCACTACTTTCAGAATCCTCTATGTGCACTTGTCTGTGGCAAGTAAATCCTGTTACTATACTTGAAGGCCATGTAAGCATCTCCATACAGAGATCTGTTTGCAGATTTTGGTGATCCTCAGGAGGCCGCTCCTGAGGGTTTTGATTGTGTTTTCTGAAGCTTTTGATTATGAAGGAGATTACTCTTGTTAACATCTTCTGGGATCTCTCTGCTTTTAGTTTGACTTAACACATTTGTAATTTTGGAGAATGCAAGTGTGAAGCAGAGAGCTGTATAATGAGCTGAAGCTTTGTTTATTAATTGATAATATGGGTGTTGAGAGTGAAATTTTAAGTGTAATTCAGCTAACCACTGCAGTTGGCTAGGGCATCTTTGTTGCCAGTGAATGCCACGCGGATATATGTTTGTTTCTTTTAGGCAAGCTAATGAAGAATATCAAGTGCTGGCTAATTCATGGCGCTATTCATCTGCTTTTTCAAACAAGCTGTTTTTCACAATAGTGGATTATGATGAAGGGGCAGATGTCTTTCAACAGGTAAATGCTGGATATTATAAAACATTCTTAATTTTTTATAATACATGTTTATTTGATAAACGACAGCAGAAAAGTGTTCTCTCTGTAGATACGTATGTCTATATGCATTTCATATATAAATTTTCTTGTTACAAATACCAGATGCTGGAATTTCTATAACATTAACAAGGAAGAATTGTACAAGTAGCCACTTCCAGCATTTGCTAAACGTAGTTCATAGTATTTCTTTATAGATGATCTTATATATATGTAAAATTTCATCAACCCGTTATTAGTGTTGTTTTCTGGAATGAAATGCAGTGTAAATAACATTTGCATTTAAAGATTTCCTTTATCTTTAGGAAAAATGGTCTTAGTTAAAAGCCTTTTAGTTGACTAGGTTGAAGAAAATATTCTTCAGCTTTAGTACTCTTAGTACTAGTCTGGAAGTTCTTCAGGGTAAAGAGAGGAGACTTTTAAATTTTAGATTTTATATGCTGGCTATGAAGTGAGGAATCAATTACTGGAAAATAGTCTTAAATTGACTAGTCAAGGCAAAAAGCGTACCTGGAAAATTCATGCTAAATAAAACCATGCTTTTATCTCTTTGATATTTTTCTACTGATTTAAGCTAAAAATAGAGATTAAGAAAAGTAACAAGTTTTGAAGTTCTCTATATTTTTAATCACCTTCTGGTGAAATATGAGCTAGACATTTTCCCTGAAAAATTTAAATATTTAATTTTCAAATATTTAATATTTTGATAGTTTACTGTGTCTTGTAAATATTTTGGTTTCCATCAGACATCTTAGAATGTGTTGTGTAAAAATATGTTTATTTAGGGTAAGATTTTGATTTTAAAACTTTCAACCTTTAAAAATTTATCTTATGTTATCCTTTATGGTTGCACTAATATAAAACACATCGTTTGATCTTGCCTTAAGCCATCAATACATATTAGAGTAGTACAGTCCAATTTATTACTTGTGTAAAAGGGCACGTGTTCAGTTTATTTCAGATGATGCACATTTAAAGTCACGTAAACATTATACCAAATTGAATAAAATGTGTAAGTTTTTTGGCTGTCTGTGAGAAATACTGTGATAAGCATAAGGGACCTGAATGACTGATGATTATGTTAAGGTGGATTTTTGGAGTAGTTCTGACCTTGTCCTTATGTGTGCAAACCAGTAATGTAATACTGATGCCAGAGGGAAAAAGAGAGAAAAAAAAAAAAAAAAAAGAAAAGAAAAGAAAAAGAAGAAAAGACTGGATTTCCAGCTTTTATAATGTTCGTAGAGAAATGATAAAGCAGCTGCAGACCAACTGCCCTTAATCTCCATACAATGTCAGAAGGTTTCTGTATCTGAGGTTTCTGAATCTTACAAAATATTGTTAAACTATTTCGCAAAATTTCTCTTAGCATTTCTCAGAATACTTTTATTTACAAATAGGTTCACTAAGGAAGTGAGCTGTTTTTTGCCTAGTTGGAAAATATTTTAATAGCTGGTAATTTCTAATGATAAATCCAGTTCTGTACTTGATTAGATAGTGTGTTTTGGTAATGTGATAAAACTCATTTTGCAGGAATGAAACAAACAAGGTTACTCTGTGTTTGCTGTTCAAAGATCTCCATATTGCATCATATTTAAATATTTTCCCTGATTTTGTTTACATTAATTTTCATGTTTTTCAAGTGGTTTATTACATCTTTTCTGAGATGGACTGAATATGGAGGAATCTTATATAGAATAATTATAATATATACCTATAGCAATATGTACCTATATAATAATATATACCTATAGCAATGTATACCTATAGCAAAGCTGAAGTCAAAATTTAAACAAGTGGTAAATATTAATCTGTTTATCATCTACGAGTTTTTTTACCCTGTACAAAATATAGCTGAGGATTTACAAAGAGGCATACTCTCACTTTTTCTTTTAGTTATGAAAGATTTTAAATCAATTGAATTATATTTAAACAAACTTCCCAGATTGATACAGTGTGAGTAGTTCCAAAGGCATCGACATGTGGATTAATATTCACCCGATTCCCAGAGCAAGTTATGTCATCGTAGCTAGTTATCTAGGTTTTTTGGGATTCAAAAAGGACTAAGCACTAGTGGAGTACTCTGTCTTGAAACCAGTGAAGATGAATAGGTTAGTCTAGGTAACTTTGGACTGGTGAGAGCTAAGCAAGAGAAACAATGTCAAGCTATAAGCTTTTATTATCCCCTGAATTTCAGCCTAATATGCTTTAATAGATTGGAGGGGGGTGGGCTGTCTGTTTTTACTAATTACTGGGAAGTTCTTACAGTGTGTGGGAACTATAAAGCATAAGATACTCTTAGTCAGAGAAGCTTGCAGGTGAAATACTCTGAATAATTAAACATCCAAAAGAATCTACCAGAAGAAAATAGCAAGGAATACTTTGAGCACTCTTTTTCTAGGACTGTACATGAAGATGTATAAAAAAGAGTAACACATTATGCAGGAAGGCAAATAATATTTTTTGTATTGAATATGCTTATGTTGTCTGATACATAACAGTTAAACATTTTAAAGTATGGGGTTACTAATTTTTTTTTGCTATTTTTCCTGGTTTTGTAGCTGAATATGAACTCTGCTCCGACTTTCATGCATTTTCCTCCAAAAGGTAAGCCCAAGAGAGCTGACACATTTGACCTGCAGAGAATCGGATTTGCAGCCGAACAGCTAGCTAAATGGATAGCTGACAGAACAGATGTTCATGTAAGTCTTCAGACAATTTTAAAAGTTAGAGCCAAATGTATCTTTGTAGTCTGAGACAGGCAGATGACAAATGCAGTCCCTTCTTAATGTCTGTTTTTCCATTAAAACATAGGCTCTTGAATGCATATTTTTAAAGAAACAAAACCAAAATAAATATTCGTGATAGTTGTGGTAACTTCTACAGTTTGCAGATTATATTTTATTCTTGCTTTGTTAAATTATGTGTAGTTTTTTCTAGATGAAAACAAGTAGTGATATTGTGATAATTAGTTTTGAATGAGTAATACATACTTGCAATACTACATACAGAACAAATGGATCCAAAAGTAGTTGCTCCTAATTCAGAAACAACATGCATATCTGTTGAAAATACGTGTATTTTTTTGAGTTGAACAGTTTAATTTTCTTAAAGAAGAGATAATGGAATATTCTGTATTGAAATTTTCAGATCAGTAGCGTATTATCAGTTTAAAATGGTCCCTAAAGCTTTTTTCATGCGGTCTATTTATTAAAGTACTATGTTTTTCTTATTTATGGATACATTCAGTGATTAGTCTGTGTCAAAACTAGATTTCAGATGCTCCTTATGCTCCTTGTTTGTTTATATGGAAATTGATCTGTAGGTATGTATTTATTTCTGATCTATATTTGCATTTATCTTTTCCAGATTAGAGTGTTCAGGCCTCCTAACTATTCTGGTACAATTGCACTGGCTCTTCTGGTATCTCTTGTTGGTGGCTTGTTATATCTGAGAAGAAATAATTTAGAATTCATCTACAACAAAACTGGCTGGGCCATGGCAGCTCTGGTATGCGGATTTTCCATACTAATGTGCTTTGGATTAGTTCCCTATCTTAGCTTATGTGTCGTTGTTACTTGCGTAGTAAAGTAAAAACCAAAGGCCATAAATGATGAATTAAGTTTGAATGTGCTTAACAGTGTATTGCAGTATGTTTATTTATACCACAGTCTTCAAACATCTGAGAAGATTCATGGAAAAACACTGTCTGTGCTGCATAGTCAGCTATCTTAGTTTTAGATAGCATGTAAGTATGACAGATGACAGTTAAGGTTTATCAACAAGTACTCATTAATTTAATTTCTGCTGTCATTGTGACTGACAGAAGAATTAAGTCTGAGAAGTAGCATTAAGACTTAATTTTGGGGGGACATGCTCCTGAACCATGATTCAGGAGCCTGGTTATCAGCATTAGAGTAGCATCAAGTCAATCCAACATTTTACAGCTTAACAGAATTCCTTCCTTCTATGCTAGCAATGAGAACAGTACTTTTTAAAAAATTGTTCATGTAATCTGTACAAGATAAGTCAAGCGTTTCTTCTCTTTCCATGTAAATGGGTTATTTGTTCGCTCAATCATTTTAGACTTTTTTTCAACTTGCTTCTATCTGAATTAATTTTTCTTGAATGCATATGGCCAGGATTGCAGATGGAATATGAGTTTACTTGTGCCAGTGGCATTTGCATTTTAGCTCTGCTAGAACCAGGTTACTGATACAAAACAAAATTGTTTTTGCCTTTTCAAAGCCATGTCATATTGGTGGTCAGTTTTGCTCTGATTCAACAAGGCAAAGAGATACTTACCTTCTTGTGACACTTATAGCTGATGGGCTCACTGGCAGCATTTATTACATCAATTCAGGGATGAAGTTACCTAGTACCTGTTGTTCAGAAGTCAAAGAATGAAGTCCAAGATTTCAAATAAACTACCTGAAGGAATAGATTTCAAGTAGAATGTTTTCTTTCAATTTAGAGAGCTGTGGGCAGAATGTGTTCTTTGTTCCAGTATATCACTTGGAGTATCCTGAGCTCTAACACAGAATTTTGACAGTTCTCCTTCGAAGTAAGGCTGTCAAATTTAATTCTGTATATTTGTGTAGAGTACTAGTATTTTCCAATGAAAAAGTTTTATCATTTTGAAAGTGAAGTGTTGGGTTGTGAATCCTTGAAAAGTGTTAGCTGAGAGTAGGGAGAGGAACCAGAGAGTAAAAAGGGGTGGATATCTTCTGTCATCTGTGATTTCTAACAAAAAACGGAGAAGTGGTTTGTAGCATTTCTTTTACTATTCAGACTTAACACAGGTCCAAAGTGTACAAAATGAGAACTGATTCTATGTAGTGTTGACCACCTGTTATTCCTGCAGCGCATGTGTATGCGTGTTTTTATGTCCAATTTGGGGCTTTCTGGGAGAAGACCAGTTGAAAACCTGGGCTGAGTTCAGGGGTCAGGACTGGTGTCCTGACATACTCAGAAGTCAACTGGACAATGCCCTGAACTGTAACAGGTGTAAGATGACCCGTGGAGGTCCCTTGCAACAGTAATTGCCTTATAGCTATATGAGGCTGTGCTCTACTGCCACTTTTATAACAGTGTCATTTGGATGTATGCTTCTGAATAATACCACAGAATTTAGGCTTATAATATTCCAGTTTAATTATTTATAGTAAAAAGGTAAATAATCTCATTTTGTAGTTACCTGGGAGTATACACTTTGGCCGAAACACAGTAAAAGTAGTACAATCAGATTTCTATGACTGAATTAGGTGGTGTTAAACCTTTTTTATTTCCTGTCTGCTTTCCTGAATCATTTTAGCTTAATTGAAAGAAAAACAATGCCTCTGTAATTCTCTTTAGAAAAGGTAGTAGAGAAATTATCTCAAAAGATGATGGTAAATGACCCAAAAGAAAAAGTAACCTTTATCACCAATAGTGACTGCCTTTTAATGCAGGTATCAAACCACTTTATACTAAATCTGTCAGAGATTTTTGTTAGCACCATTTTAAAGAGGCCGTGTATTGTGTACCCTGGGGCTGTAGTTGAAGACATGAGTGTACTCTAACTTTGTGTATAATCAAAGTTGTTTTTTTTCTTCTCATGTTTCATTCTGCTAGATGGCCGGCATTCATTAACCTTATGGAAAATAGCATTTTACATTTCAATTTAATCATAGATCTCCTGAAATTCAGTAATTGAAAACTAAGGATTCCACATCATTGCAAATAGACAGGTCTGTTTTTTGTTTTCATTGTTTTAAGAGTTCTTTGGTTTGTTGTTTTGAAGAGCTTTTATACTCCCAAAGGTTGGATACCTATTTTTTTATTAAAAAAAAAAGACAGCGCCTCTCTGTTCCTAAAAATTGGAAAAAATTCTCTGCATGAAGTGCCTTTGCTGTTTTTACTAGAAGGAGGAAAAAGGATCCTAGAAGACTGGATTTTAATTTGGTATGAACATCAACTGAAAAAAAAAAAAACTCATAAATAATATTTCCAGCCATGTTTTAGGAAAATATTTTGGAATGCCATTTTTAATAACCCGTCTAATAGTTCTGAATAGGCACAGAATCAAGAGAATTGTCATACGTTGATTCCAATGCCAGTTAACACAAAACTGTTGAATTAGTTTTGTCCTCAATATTAGATTGAGCAATAGCAGTGTGATAAGCTGTTTCATCCTCTCATGGAAGCACTGCAAACTCTGGTAGTATCTTGTATGCCTTAGGCATTTTTCTTGCAGCATTACCCAGAAGACTTCTGGAAAGGCAAACTGTGGTGGTTGAGTCACTGTACCTAGCACTCAAAAGATATCTTTTGAGATCACACTCAAAATTTATCCCCTAGATTGTTTTAAACTTTAATTTAAATCCTACTGTTCATCTATGGATATTTTCCCCTCTCCCATACTAGTACAAAGATGAGGAAGGACTTCAGTCCTAAGATATTTGCAGACTCCTGTCCTTTTATACTGATAACAAGAAGCAATTCAGATTCTTGTCAAGACTCTTCATTTCTTAAGCAGAGAATAAAAGGTCAAATAGTGTAAAGCTGAGCAAATTTATAACATTTTACATAAGCAATTGCTACATTTTAGACAACAGTTTCTCTAGAGCTGAGAAAATATTTGTTCAGTGGCTAGAATGTGGACAACACGGGGCTTCTTAAAATAGTTTCTTTGCTAGGTTGCCAACATGCCTTACTGCATGTAATTTTCAGTTTTTCAGTGTACATTTCAATATTGCCTGTGTACCTATGGAATCTGGGAGGGGCAAAGTCTGTTTTCAGATTCCAAGGCAGCTGCCTAGGAGCTGTTCCTATTCTTCCTAGTCAGGAGTATGAAAGGAAGGGGTTGTGAGTATATGAGAGGACTGTCTTTGGTAAGGGGTGAGTGGTTCTCTTCTTTGTAGAAGTGCTAAAGTAGAGACTCTGCTTTGCCTAGGTAAGTGGAAAAAAAAAAATCCTTTAAGTGCTCACAGACAAATGCCTCACTCGAATCTTCTTTCTCTACTTTTCATCCTTTGTACGTTGACAAGGTCCAAGAAAACTGAAAACAATAATTTCTCTGCATATGAATTGTTCCATTGTAATCAATACCATATAAAACCTTAAGGTAAATATGAAGTCATTAATCACATGTTGCAAGTTGCTCATTTGTAAAAATGAATTTGTAAAAGTTTTATCCTGAGGAACGTTGATTCATAGCAATGAAACAACCAGGTGTTTTGGAAATTTTGGATCCCAAAGCATGGGATCACATGGAAACTAAGGGGTTTGGAATGGTTAGCATTGGGTATCAGTGTGTCTATGATGCATTTGTCAGCTCTACAAATAATGAGGTATATTTCAAGTATATTTTACAAACATTAAAAGTCTGTAGATTACAATAATTAATATAACAGATCAATACGTCATTGATAGTAATAGGAGAACATGGAATGGAGCTTGAATGTCAACTACTATCTGCTTACCTAAGGGATAA
This sequence comes from Anser cygnoides, assembly GCF_040182565.1. Taxonomy (NCBI): domain Eukaryota; kingdom Metazoa; phylum Chordata; class Aves; order Anseriformes; family Anatidae; genus Anser; species Anser cygnoides. The sequence goes on along the minus strand of NC_089876.1, from coordinate 62,730,379 downwards.
GATGGAAATGCTATATTCTTGGGGTACTTAAAATAGATTAAGAGTTTCTTCCTACTATTGTCTCTTATCTTTTTTTTGTTAGATATTAGCATGTTGTGAGGTCATGTATCCATACTAGCTAGCATTAGAGAACTTAAGCAATTTGAAAGAATTACTAGTTAAAAGCACATCACTAATGTAAACTGAGGTTGCTTTTTTATCTTTACATATGGAAACAGACTTGGCCCTATAGAGCATAAATTAAATATATAAATTTAAGAATGCGGAAAATCACAATTTTAATAGAAGACTCACTTTCAGAGCCACCAATATTTGTGCACTACATGCACCTCTTCTCTTTTGATGTTTTACATTTCAGCTGTCTGACTTTTGCCCTTTCACATCTCTTTCACCTCACCTTTTTTACCCTCATCTCAGTTTTTACACTTCTGTTATCTTCACATAAGCTATCAGCTCTGTGATTCATCACCGAAATTGCAGTATAAATTTCTCAGCTAAAATAATCTGCAAGGTATAGAAATAATGGTCTTCTTTTTTCAGTAATGGAAGCACATACTCTCTTCACTTCATTGCATATTATTAATTAAAACATAACCCATTTGCTGATAATCACTACCAATATGCTTTCATCTGCCATATTAATTACAATACTGTTACACTCCAAATCCTGTTATGGACAAAATGAAACACACTTTATATTTAGAGCCAAGAATCTGTTCTTAGTGTAATTGAAATCTTAACAGTATAATTAAAGTATTATTGTTTAACCAGATATCATCATTACAGGGCGGAATTTTTTTCGTTACTTTCTTTCTGTTACAAGGGCAAAAAATGTCAATAGTAACAACACAAAATTATGCACAGACTCTGTTGTCTTTCCCTCTTTGTGAATGTCATGGTTATTCTTCCACTGATTCTCTCTGGATCTTAAGATCCTTGGCTTTGATCTGGGGAAAGGGTGTGCTGCTATGGTGAGTTCACGGTGTTTCACATTCTTTGCTGGAAGTAGAATGTTTTTTTTTCCTCCTCACCCTAGAGCTCACTTGGGGCTACTTTTACACATTGTCCTTTTTTTTCCACTGGCCAGCAACTACACCTTACGTAAAAAATTGATAAATTGGTGTTTATTTGTTTTATTTGTTACCCCTAAAACTGGTTTTGACCAGCTCCCTTGCATTTGTTTCTTTAATTCAGCATTGGTACAATATTTATGGACTTGAGATCTCTAGTGTCATTGTGTGCCCCCGTCTTATCATTCCATACTGGTACCGTATATCTTGTGTTACGGCTTTTGATATCGCTGGTTACACTGCATCACTATGCTGATCATAACTAATTCATCCTAAATGGAATGGAGAGGGAAAAAATGGTTATGCCCTACAGAGATGAGCGAAAGTAACGTAAACTAAGCATAGCCAACTGGTCTTTGAAAAAATGGCTGTTTCAGCTAATCAAGTTAAAACTCTAGAAAAGCCAAATAAGTTTATATAAAGTCTGTCAAGATTCAGTCCTAAGGCCTTCCAAAGCTGGTTCAAAGTATGTTGCTAGAGGTGTCCATTCTGGATTTACTGTGCTACAGAGTACACTAGCTTAAATTTATTTCACAAATACATTATTAAATATTCTTTAAAGAAAAGCTGAAGAAGTCCTCACTACTTTTCTTTAGTAAAGAGAAGTTAGTCATCTCTGGTCTAGCTAATCATCCCAGTTAAAAAAAATATAAAAAAAATTACACACTGGTGAACCATCTGCTTAAATTGCTATGGCTATACTTTTGCTAGTGGGAATATACATTTACAGTAAAAATAAGCATATATATATAGAAGCTGTACCTAGTTTATATCAGAGTCTTTTAAGGATTACTTTCACTGTTAAATCAGAAGTCATTTAGATGATCCAAGTTCAGCATTACTGTTTTTCTCATTTGGCTATTAGAGGATATTTTAATTTCCTCTGTAAGATAGCCACGACTACTGCTGTGACTGATTTTTGCCATTTAGATTCTGTAGTATGACCTGCAAGAAGTAATGTCCATTTTTTCCAGTTTTCATAGATTCCTATCCTAATTCCACACTTTTCCATAGGGAATATCACTTTTCTATCAACTCAGTCATTGTCCTTTGTCATGGCTAAAATGGATCACAGTCGTATAGGACACAAAGTAAGCATTTCATAAATGAGAAAGACATTTAGATAGTTGGATTTTTTTGGTGTTTTTTTAAATAATTTCATATACCTGAAAGTAAACAGCTAAGCTAAACATTCATATTAGAGGCAGAAATAGCATTATGAAAGCTTGTAGAAATCTCAAATGACAGTTTTCAGAATATTTGTAGTGAGTGCTTTCTACTATCATGAATGTTTTCGGCCATGCGGATTTGTAAATGTGGCAATTCCAAGTGCACATAAAGAGAGGATTATTTGAAGAGAGATTTTGAAAATTTCTGTCTTGAGCTAACTCATTTTCTAACAGAAGTCATTAAGAATTTTATGAGAGCAGCACATCTGAAAACCCTGTCCTAAACATCAAATAAAAGTAGATACTGTATCTGGTTAGGTAAACAATTATGTACCTAAAACAAACATCACTAGCAGAGTGGTTTTTTATTCAATTCCTCTGGGTTAGAAAACAAGTATATTGTTGTTTTTCTATTTTTCTAGTGTGTTGTATTTGCTATGACATCTGGTCAGATGTGGAATCACATCCGTGGACCCCCATATGCTCATAAAAATCCTCAGAACGGACAAGTGGTGAGTTAATTCTTTTAAATTTTATTTTGAGGGTAGATATTTCCTACAGTGAATCTGTAATTGCAGCTATTTGCACTGGACTGTCTCAAATTAGAAGCAGAGTCCGTTACAGAATTTTTGGTGTTTAGAAAGTTCCACCACTTTTGATTTGGGCAGTGAAATGAGTGCCTGTGTTTTTCAAAATTCTAATTAGGCTCCGAGCTGCAGTGAATGTGCTATAAAATACTCCATACCACACAATTTCCACTGCTCAAATGCGTTCTGTTTTTTTAGAAGCATGATCCCTCTCAATGTGAAAAGCAAACTTTTGTTTTTTTCATTTACGCAAACCTTTGAGATATGTAACCTCTTCATCTTGAGCATTTTGTTTAGAAAAGATGGCAAATGTTTTAATGTTTTTTACCATTTTCCATCATACCTCTCACACACTTCCACTGAACTTTCTGAACTTTACATAATGCTTTTTCCTGTTTTTCTTTACTTCTTGAATTTAAGGTCTTTATCAGCTTCTTAGAAAGTTACCATTAATTCAGTACTGTTAAAATTGCTGTTATATGCTGCTATTGCTGTCTTTGAAGGAATTCTCTTCCTTGCTCTTCCCTGCTCACAAATTAGTAAATGTTCATCAGAGTTCACAAGGAGAAACTCTCTCTACCTACAGGGAAGGTAAAGAGGACCTTGGCTAATTTCTACTACTCTTCCATATTTACCACTTTTCAAAGAAGTTGTTAGGATGGAATCTGTGAAATTTACAGTTGCAGACAGGAAGCTTTTCCATACTTTGTGGCATAATGAGCCATGTTCAGCTTTGACCATTGCTAGTTAAAAGAGACTGACATAGGACTTAAAGAATAAATTTTCTTCAAAGATCCCTTTGTATCGTAATTGGGATAGCAGAAAAAATGATGGTTTGAATTTGATTACCAATCTGCTTTGTATTTGGAATGTAACACCATACTGAGATCATAAAGTGACATGATTCTATCCGTCAACCTTGTTATGCAGAAGTAGAGCTGGTAATGTAATAAACAATCTTTGTAAAACACTGTGTTTAGAAAAATTTAGCGTTTCATTACTGCCTTGCAGTATTAAATTTATGAAGCTTCCCTATGGAGCAACAGAAAGAAGAAATACTGTACAGAAAAAGCACCATTCCTGAAAAATTAGTTTTATACCTTAGCCAGGTTTATACATACCACCCTTTTTAAAGACCTGTTTTCATTAAATCATTTAAAAGTAACCCTTTAGTTGTTCCTCAGCTTGTGCCATCTTGTCTCTCAGTTTTCAGAGTGTCAACTCAGATTCTGAATGTCTGAAAAGCTACTAGTTAGGGAGTATAAATATAAACAACTAAATAATGAAGGTAATCATTAGGCTGGTCTTGAATTCTAATTACTAATCTGCTATGTAAGTCAATACATTTCTGTTTTTACTCCACTACATGACTTCAGGTAAGTTATTTTGTTTCTCTAATTGCCCTGTCTTTAACTTGTTCATGTGTCAGTGCTCCCATGTGTCAGACACCTCCCATGGAGCTGTCTGTGTCATTAAGTAAGAAGTCAGATTCTAAGAATTTAAAAAGGTACAGATATTGATTCACCAAGTTCCTAATTTAAAATAGCACTGACCAATACAGTTGTAACATAAAGCTCTGATTTTTACCAGTGCTAGAAGCTTAGTAAGTGTTCTGTAAACCGTGACTTATTTTACATTTCTGATTTTTAAATAACTTTATTGAACATTTTCCTGTTTCATTTTTCTAGCACTAACCTGTGTTCTTTTTCTAGCACTTAACTGAATTTGATGTCATAAAACTAATTATCTGAGAATTCTGTAAGATTTATTTAGCTATGATAACTGTAACAGTGTTCCACAGTAAGTTAGCAAGTACTATCTTTATATCTGGATGATGTTTAACTCTTCATTTTATTTCCAATGTCCAGGACTTAATACCAATTCCAAATTTACATGCCAATTTTGCACAAGGATTTCATGTACATTTTACTCTCAAACTCTGTTCAACAATCTTAACATGTAAACTCTTTTCAACAGAAGGCATAGAACAGCTCACCAAGCTTAGTTGTGTTATGGTCAGGTTTTTTTTTTCGTTTCAGGTGTTAGTAGTTAGGTTCTGTAGTGCAGGGCCTGATATGCCTCCAGTCTTTGAAAGGGATAATAATTCTGTCTTCATAAATTGTGCCTTGCCTCAAATATCTCCTATTATTTGCTTTGTTCTTGTCATAATTTTGGATGACACTTCATTTCTCTTGCTTAAATTCCTATTTTTTCAAAAGATGAAAAGACATTTGTTTGTTTTGCTTAAACAAGACTACTTATTAGTGCCAGTATCTTTTAGAAGTAACATACCATTTCTTGGCATTTTTGGCTTGTGCACAGCATTTACGATTCCTTGCTTGATTACCTAAATTACTTTAATTCTATGATTATATTCTCTGAATGAAGCTTTTAAACCAAATTTCTGTAATTCTGGGTAGATCTATTATGTGAAGTTGATACGCTCTGTTACTGAGGTGGTTGTTGTTGCTTCCTTTATTCCTTACTGCCTTCAGGTACTTTCAGTTTTGGGGTCCGCATGAAAGTGGCAGCAGTATTATCTTTCAGTTCTGTTTTAAGTTGATGAAACTAGTCATGCCAGTCTTTTATCTTGATGTCTTCTTCATCTGTTGTATTTTTGGAGTTCTTCATCTTTTGCTTAGTAATTTCATTATGATTAGACACTTACTAACTAAATTTAGAGTGAAAGCTAAACATCCCACTGATTATATATAAAGTCTTGAGAGAGTACTGAATTTTATCAGTGGTAGAGCTGGTGGTGAGACAAGTAGAGGGATGGTGAATACAGCGAAATAGCCTCCTGCTGAGGTAGTTCTATTGACATTTAATTCACTTAACAGTAAAGAATTTTTAAATTTTCATCAGCTTTTACTCAAACAGGTACTAAGAAAATCAAATGGCTAGGAAAATATTTATGTATATCTATCCGGATAGATCAGCAACTTTTTAAATATTTGGTTGCAAATTCTACAATTTTCATTGTGCAGTATGCTCAGGACTGCATCTTTAAAATAGTTGAAAGTTGACTATGAAGGAAAACAAGATGAAGGACAAGCTTGACCTAAAATACTGAATGAAAATATTTTTCAAGAAGTTGGAAAAGCTTTTTTGTGAAGGGGGGAAATACATTTTTATTTAGTATATTTATTTGTTAATTTGAAAATCTTAACCATTTTCAGATGTTTTCCCGACATAAGCAGATGCATTGTGAAATGGATAATGGTTTTATTTGCTACTATATTAATTAGATTCTCTTTTACATGTCTTATATTATGGAAGCTTGTTAAAATTGTTTTAGCATAAAAAAGTTATGCCATTAGGAAGCAATTTTTACCCATTTAGTAGGTCTTTTAAATATCACCTTTCAATATCAGATCAATTATAAATGTTTGTTCAGTTACCAAGCTGTTCATTCAGCTTTTTTTTTTATTATTCTTACTTGCCTTTTAACAGTTTAAAAACCACTGATCTTTATTCAGGAACATTATTTAAATATCTATTTTTCAAATAGTCTCTCTGGCAGGGTTATCTGGTAATCTGTCTGTTTCTGAAGTTAAATGAAAAATGGGTTTGACTGCTCTGATTCATTTTTCCATTTGTCAACGTAAAGTTAAGGTGCTCTGTGAAAATTTATGCTTAGACTATCAAGAAACTTAATTCACATTAATCCTCTATAGCTAAGCAGGATAAAGCTTTCATGTGAGTACTAAACTGTTTTTAGAAATACCTTCCTATATCAGTAAATCAGAGCAAATACATTGTCTTTTTGCCTTCAACCTATCTAGAAATATGTTTGAATTCAGATTGTATTTGAAATGCCTGACTTTTTTGAAAGTGGCCAGATTGCTTAGTTGCAGGTTCAATATATAAAAAAGTCAATTTGCTGTATGATGTATTATAATGTATTTGTCTTGGCTTTTAAATTAAGAAAAAAAAGTTCATACTGGTTGTTGTATCAGTGTCAAACGTAAGATATCCAGATTGATCTCACTTGCCCCCCAGTGATGTTTTGATGCATCTGTCAACAATAATCACAAACATTGTACTGTTGAAAGTACTTATTTTCTATTGGAATAACCAATTATTTACATTATTTACATTAATATACTTGGTAGAAGTGAGAAGTAGATTACATTATGAGTGTACTTAATGAAATGGCTTTTCTGTGATCATCAAAACTGTGGGTTTACTTAGAAGCTGCAACTAGTAAAGGATTTATCAAGCCTGTAATTTAAACTTCTATCTTGATTTAGTCAAAAAAAAAAACAATTGGCAGTGTAAGGAGTTGGTTGAACTAATGTAAAACAAATGATCTTATTAAATAGTTCTATTAGCAGATCAACACATTAGATACGATGTTGCTCATTTGTTAAATTAGTGTTGGGAAAACTATTAACCTGTATAAGATATCTGTCCTAATGCCTGAGATTGCAAGACAAGTCATAGCTGACATTTCAATAACTTTCTGTATAACAAATGTTTCTGCCATGAGATCAGAAAAGGGAACTCTCACCCAATATTTTGTAGCCATTTTTATTATGGGAAGAAAAGGTGAGACAGAAGAGTTTTTTGGATGAAAGAACCTCTAAATTACTAAATTTATCAATTCTTGAAGCATATATGCTATAAAAGTTTAGAGAATATCATTCTATTGCAGTACTGTATTCTTGGCTCAGTAAAGATGGAACACATTCCCATCAAATAAAAGCAGATTTTGGGCAGGTAAGCAGGCAGCAAGTAGTCTGTCATGATAAAATCGAATTTAAAAAAAAAAAAAAGCCAGATTTTAATTGCTACTTGTAACAAAAAAAATCCAATTTTAATTGATCAGTACCACTTTAAAATAACAAACACTCCTTCTCCCTATGCCTCTGTCCCCCCCTACACACATATTTTGACTGTGTGTGAATGGGCTTCTTAGACTAAATTCAGTTTCATTTGGAAAAAGAACCATATTATACAGAATAGCTCTTTTTATATCAGAAGTCAGAAAAACCTCAGCTGTGTGAAGTTGTGAAGTATCTGAAGATAGGAAGACAGAATGATAATGAAATACAGAAAAGCTAAGTTTTCTTAAAAACACACACAAAAAAAAGAATGATACAAGGAAAAGCATGTTTGTGTTTTGCTGTTGCTTGCAGGGACAAGAGCAGTTTTGGTAAATCCAGGTTGAGTGTCAAGTAGGAATCTATTTTTTCTTCTTGGACTTTACTGGTTGTATATATGTTTAAAGGCCTTGTCTAACTGAATAATTTTGATTGAAACATACCTCTGAAGAGCATGTAGGCCACCTCAAAGCTGGTCAGGTTTCTCAGGACTTAGTCAAAGCAAATTTTTAATGTCACCATGGTTAGAAATTCCACAACTTCTCCAGGCAATCTGTTGCAGTGTTTTACCATCCACGTAATTCTGCTATTTTTTTTACTTTTAAATTTAATCTTTATATTTATAGTTCATATATATATGTTCCTGTATGTATATACACACACACACACATATATATATACAGGAACATATATATGTTCATATATATATATTGGTTTTACTTCAGGAACAGTTAAAGTAAATTTTATCCTTCTGTTCAGTAAATACTGGTATAGCTGAATTGTTAGTAGAGTTTACCATTGACTTTAGTACAGTTAAACTTAGCCAAGGGGTACACCTTTTCAGAGCTCCTGAAAGCATGCCTTTGCTTAAGTGGCAGCAGCATTATATCTCTGCAATACTCATACTGAAAATGAGAAAATGTTATACCTGACATACAGAGTTTTTTCTTTGCATCTTAGTACAGCTGTGTTTTACTACTTCAGATGGATTATTTTGCAAATCTTTTGTATTTCCTCCCTAAAGATAACTTGTAACACAGGTTGGGAATCACTTTGTTAATTACTAATCAAGTATCAAAATATATTCTGTTCTGCAGGGCCTTTTAGACTTACAGATCTTGTATATTTTTCAGTTGGAGAGTACTTGCTCTCCATATAGTTTTGCCAATAAACTCTAATGCTGTCATTTCAATGTAACAGTATTAGATTTCTCTTACCTGCTTATGAACAATGTCAAGAGAAGAAACAGGCATTTGAATGTGTAATGCTGTAAATGAAGCAGCAAAATTCAGACAGCCTTTCCGGGACTAATTCACCCATAATCTTTGCCTCGGAGAGATACATTTTTATTGTTTTTATTTTATATTTATTCTCCTTTATGGTGGTTGAATTGTTGAATGCAAAGAACTTTGGATACTTTATCTGCAAGGCAACAGTAATTTGCTATTTTATATTTTGATAAATATAAAATGCTTTTTATATGTTTTCAAGGAAACAAGTTATTCTCATTTTTTTGTTTAGCTTTTGTGTCAACATTAATTCCTTTCTTTGGCTAATCTTCTATGTGTACTGACTGTTCCTGAAGGAATACACAATAGAAGAAGACATAAAGATAAAATTAAAAGGTAAACTAAAAAGTTTTATTCTATATGCCGAATGTTCTTCTGAGCCTCTAATAAGCAGTAGGATTGTACTATACAATCATGTCTTTTAGATAGCAAATATTTCTGAGTTCCTGGACATTAAAAGGCAAGTTATCTACGTTTTTATTTTTCTTTTCTTTGAATCACTTATTATACTTTTTTATTAACATATGTTGACATTCAGATCTTGTAGATCATACAGCAAGGGAGAGAAATCTCTTTTCAAAGTTTTCCTTATATGTTCTTTTGAAGCATTATGAATATTGACAAGGTTAATGATACTACTACTGCTATTCTTTCTACTTTTCCTTTTGAGATATAGAAGTGTGTTAATTCGTGTGTTTTTTTCCCCTCTGCCTAGCAGTATACTTACGTAAGATTTCAACAGTCTGAACCCAGGTAGCTGGGAAACCAGTTTTGCCTTCAGATAATGTGCTCAGATAGGCAAAACTTATTCCTGTGCTAAAATTGAAGTGGAATGAACTGGTACTTCAAAAGTTTATATATATATGCAGAATGTAGGAGTAGGTGCTCTGGTTCTTTTTTATAAAGGTTGACTACCGGGATAAATAGTGTGTTTTTTTTCCAATTCATTGGTGAAATTACCTCTGATTTCAATGAAGTTAGACCTGTTAGAGCACCCTTGAAGATCATATCCAGAGAACATAAGATTTATTTTTCCATGGAAGTGCTTCAATCGCAGAAGTGAAATTTTGTCTAGCCTTAGACTAAACAATGAGAATCTTTAAATAAATGAAGGACCTCTTTTCCTGATTTTTACATTTCTAAGTATATACAGTTTATCTACTATTCGTTATTTGGAATTGTTATTACAATGTTTGTAATTATAAAAGTACTTTATATGTATATACTTTCATTTTCTCATTTCTCCTTACTGTAATATATCTTAAATACAATTAAAAGTTGTTAGAAACACATACCGAATCTGAAATGCTTATGATGTGAGAAATACCATGCACGTGTTGTTAAAGTTTTCCTCTGTTCTGTGAATTTTGTGAAAAATTCAACCTAAACACCCAGAATTCACTAGAATATACTTAATTTGTGAACTGTAGTCTTATAAATTAGGAGCCAGATGAAAAGTTCAAGTTACTTAATTATTTTTATATTAATTCAATTGGATTTTGTTCACAAGAATAATTTACATAGCTGTTATATTAGTGCTTATATGTAGAAGCAGGCATTATAAATTTATTTTCTTAGTGTGGGTATATATATGGTAAGCTGTCTATGAAAAAAAATGCTGGACTGTGAACATCTTCCAACTCCTCCAACCATCTTCTTTGGAGGGAAGGAGACAGAGAGAATGTAATTTTTATCCTGTTTGCTGGTCAGGTTTCAAACTCTGTCTTCATTGATTAGAAACAAGTTCATGAAAGGAATGGGCTTTACATGAGCTTTACATAAGGAATTATTTTTGTTTTGCACTATTCTTGAGTCAAGGAAGCTCCTGCCCTCCACTTAAAAAGATTACAGAACTGAAACGTGCATGGGTTGGAAAAGCTGGTCTTACAGCCTTACCTAGCAGGGTTGTTCATCTGAATAGCACAGCTGAGATGGATCTGCTCGTTAAGTGTTTTGAAAGCATCTTGCATCAATCTAATATGATATACAGAAGTGAGTAGGAGAGCAGGCTGAGTGTACATCACATTTTCATAGTATTCAGTGCTTACAGAATTAAACTTTAACGTTTATTAGAAATAGACTGCAGTTCTTTTGCATATGTCTGTACTGAAATGAGGAGGCGCTTTGCACCATTCCTCTCCTTGAATGTCTATCATTAATATTTATTTAAAAGCTTTTAGAAGCTGGAGTGCTTTAACTTTAAGCACAATGCAACTTAGAGTTTTTACTGAAAGTCTTGCAAATCTAGTTTCTGAGCAACAAACAAGATATGAAATAACTTCCAGATCCTGAGGTCACTTGGTATAGTAGGATCCTCTAAATGAAGAGAAAATAGCATTATTATTTAAAAGATGGAAACTATCTGGATTTACCAGTCCTTCACACTGTTAATATGGGTTAATGGAATGAAAGGAGCCTTTGATCTCTGATTATTATCATTATTATTTTTTATCATCACTGTTCTGGAAAAGATTCCAAGCAAAAATACTCTTTTGCCTTTCGTTTATTCATATTTTTGTACTTCCGGCTAAGTAATCCCTGTCAGATCAAAGAAGGAATGGTTCTGTAGTCTTCTCTGGGCTAAATACCAGAGTTATAGAACCAAGCTGAAAATGTTTTACAATTATTTTTATCTGTCTATAAACAAAGAACACTTCAATAAATGGTATAATGAATGAATAAACACAATCTCATCTTGTCCAGTGCTGTCACTTAAGATGGTCTCTAGAACACAAGTAGGGAAACTGCCATTAAAATGCTCTGTATGTAAAAACAGTTTTAAAACTGAGCTTTGTAAATGTGCAGAAACATTTGGACATATTACTATTCACAGCCATTTTGTGTGGCACTAAAAAAATTGAGAGTTTTGTCAATGTTAGGTACCTGACCTTCTGAATGTGCCTTTAACTATACATATGCTACAGTAAGTGGAAATAATGCAAGCATTGGAGCAGCCACACAGTTTAAGAATGGATTTTAAGAATTGATTTAAGAACCAAATTGAATTAAATTCAAACCACTAGTCATCTCATATCTTAATAATTGATCACTTGCATTATTGTTAATTCTCTCTGGAAAATACAAAACTGCAGGGACATGACATGAATATATATGCCACTTTTTGTAGTGCTCACAGAGGGACTATAGTATGTCTGCTGCACTAGTCTTTCCACTCTATTGCTCTCATCCCTTAAAAACACCATGTTAAGTCCAGGCCTACGAAAACACTTTGCAAATCTTGAATATCTGGAAAAACAAAAACCGTACACAGATTTCAACTTGTGAGTGTCCTGGCTTTTTTCCTCCTTTTTGTTTTATTTCCTGTTTTCCTTACTAAAATATGGGGAAGCTTAATTTACTGAAGCCTTGGTTTGCTAAGGCCTGAACCAAGCTCTTTCACTCTTCTTTCATCTAGAAGACTATTGTGTTCTTTTGGCTTGCTTTCTGCCCGTGCTAGAGAGATCCTGAGTAGAGGTGATGAGTATTATATTAACATATTGCAGGGGCAGTACTTTGTACCCCAAATCTAACTTAATTTTTTAATAGGCAGATCATACTATATAAGCACAGCCTGAATATGATTCATTAGTGTGTACTTCTTTCCAATTGAGATTTTTTTTAAGGTAGTGAGAACATAATTTGTGGAAATTCTTCTGACTTTCCAAGCAAGATAATCTTCATTTCTTCCCATGTAATGTAGTGTGTGTGTTTTTTTTGTCTTTTAATCTGTTCTTCCTGGCATCATCTGAATTCATTAGTCCTTACTTTTGTGCTTATCATCAACTTGATACTTAATAAATTAGTCCCAAAATCCAGGCTTCTTTTAAGTGTTTTTTAACAGCCCATTATGTCTCCAGTTGAGCCGGTTATTCAGCCTTCTATAATGTTTGTTCCAAACCCATTTTTCTTCAGCTTTACATGTAACAGAATGAATTACCTAAGTCCAGATAAATACCACATTTTCTTTGTCAAGAGAATTAATGCCTAATGGAAGATACTGTGCCTGCTAAATCTGGTATCCATCTCTTTGGAATAAATATGCTTTACTTCATCTCATTTTTCATGTTCCTTTATATGTTTAATTGTTCTCTATATCAAAATTTATCCCAAAGCATTTCATGTTAATGAAATCTAACTTCTTTGTTTCTAGAATCCATATACTTTCCATGTATACTATTCTATAAATGTACACTAGCATACTCTGATAGACTTGGTTAGAATAAATACATAAAAATTAAAATCACTAAGTGTTAAGATTGATGTGCTACTTTTGGAATGTGTCTCTTTGAATTTTTATTCAACTTTTGATGTGGTATAGATGCATTCTGGCATCTCTGAACCCTTGTCTCCCTTATGTTCATCTCAGCATTGCTGAAAACAGGATTCAGAAAATAGGTTGCTACCATCCTTTACTGCATATTAACCTCTTTGCTTGTTCTCTTCTTTTAATGGCTGACATATGAGCTATCTGTTTTCATTTCATTTGCAGGGTCACCTCAGCTTACCTACTGACAACTTTCATTTTATCTCTAAGCTTCCTGACTTTTTAAGAGGGAAATGTACTTGCTACTAGTCAGTCTCTTTCAACTCTCTAAGCTCTGGTTGTTCATTGTTATTCCATTTGGGTTTATTAATTAGCTAGGTCTGGAATCCTTCCCTGAAAGGCCACTTTTTTTTAAAGATGTGTCGGATACAGATTCAAGATAACTTTAACTATTAGCTTATGACTCAAATTCAATTCACCAATTTTTCTAGTCTAGATGACTACCCTCATTAAATTTTTATTTCAGTTTAAATCTTTTTAAATGGAAAATCTTAAATGGAAAGTTTTAAATTTTACTGTTCATCTTTTAGTCTAATTTACTGAATTAACTTGTAACATTTTCTGTGAACTTATTTTATACTTCCTGTGTCTCTACAGTGCCTTTTTTCTATGAAAACTGTGCTTAAAATAGCATTGCTTCTTGTTGAACCAGTAATTGAAGATAGAATCTGCTAGCTGTCACATACAGATCACTGAAGTCTGCTGTTAGTAGTATCTGTTTCAATTTCTATCTAGAAAATTAGTCTCCCATCTACCATGAGAAGTTCTTTTTTCCGAATCCCTTTCAGTTCAGCTTTGCAATATCCTCCACCATGCAGGTAGCCTGAGTTATCTGTTGACCTTGTTCTCCTCCAGGGCCTGAAATGTTCCACTGAAGCTCAGCTTATCACTTTCTCATTTCCATTTTTCTGTGAGTTCACCTGCATCGGTACTTAGTTCAGATAAGGAACACTCTTTTGAAACCTATGTCACATTCATTCCCACCTTGTATGCTTTGGTTCACATTACATTGGGCACATTGACTGTGTTCCTTTTGAATGAAGTGAAGACAAATAGTGAACTCCAGAAGTTCACCCAGTATGCTTCCAGTTGCTCCTGGTTTGTTCGGTCCATAGGACTAGAGAGGAACTACTGTGAAGTAAAAACCCTTGAAATGTGTAGTGTGGGTAGTGAATTCTGGGAATCAATAGGCACTAATCGCTAATACAAGCATAGCCTGGGAGTCTTCAGCAGCTCAACATAAGCATCTTTGCATCAGTAGCAGTGGTATTCTTCCAGTCAAATGCTGAACTTCTGAACTTTGTTCTGATGTGAAGGGTGATGTTAGTAGGAGGTTCTGATTCCATGACCATAACTGAACCACAGATTCGTATCTGATATACCTGTTCCTAGGACAAGGTGTGTCATGTTTTACTGGATATGTTCTGGTAATAGATCTTCAAATGTATGCTTATCTGTTTCCTGCTGCTCTCCCTTTCTGTACATATATATGAAAGACACTAGATAGAGCTTTGGATCATGTCTACTTTTATCTATAGTAGCTACTACAGTCAGCTTCTATTTTAGGCTTCTCTTAGAGAGATGGAAAAAGAAAGACCAAATACCGCTCTTCTGCATCTCCCAAATTGTGATGCAGACATTAATACTTTGTTCTCTGCTGCCTTTTTTTTTGTTTTGTTTTTTGCCTTCATCAGCTTTACCTTCACAATTGCTGTTGGAGGGCTAACTGCCAAATCCCATGATCAGACATGTAGTGTTCCCCATCCCTTGAGCAGGAAAGAATCTAACAACATCCAAGCTGCTTCTGTAGAAGTTTTGCAACATAACAAACCACATAAACACCAAGCTATAAAAGGATGAAATTTATTACTCTGAGGAATAAAAATTCTTTCATAGACATAAACAAAAGCTCAATCTTTTAACAGAACTAAGAATTACTTCAGTTTATATAATATATATATATATAATTTTTCCTAATTTTAAAATCCCTTGTTTCATTTTAAAGAAGGACAGTGCTATTATTCCTGATGATTTTTTTTATCTGGCCAGCAAAAAAAAAAAAAAAGGAATAGGACTCTTCCAAACATACAGAAATTGCATTTTAATATCTTTTAAAAAAATGTTTCTTAACCAAGTTTGTCAGAAAAGGATTGCTAGATAGTATTAAAAAAATACTAGTTTCAAGGGAGACAAAAGACTAACCTTCAAACTTTTTATGACTTTGTCTCTTATCAGTCATGCAAGTGTCAGAGTCATAATGTGAATACTCGAGAAGACTTTGAATTGTCAATAGAGTAAGCTCCCTTTTTGAGGTTATATTCGCTGGAACAGAAGAGATAACACTATTATCAGTGTTTTTATAGTGTAGCCAATTTCTCATTGCATGTACTGAAATGCAGTTTTTAATATAATTTAGATATTAGTATAATGATAAATATGTCAGACTTTAAACTAAATTCTGAATGTTTCTCTCAGTCCTTATACAGGATGAAGTTCCACTTTGATCTCTCTCATATTTTTATGAATATTTTCTGGAAAAAAAATATTTTCAAACACATTTATAGCCATGCCCCTCCCCCCCCCCTTTTTTTTATTGACATTAAAATCTGTATTTTTTCCTGGTATATGTGTGGAATCATCAGCCAGATGGAACTTCAGAGTCTAGCACTGGAATATAAACGCACAGAATAAATGCCAGCCCCCTACATAATGTACAAATACCATTACAAGCTTATTTATGATGGTTGTACTAGGAGTTTTATGCTTTTCTGGTAATGCATGCAAACCCATTATATTTACTACTAACTGTATAAGTTGGTTTGAACTGTAGTTACTTGTTACTTGGCTTGTTTTATATAATGTGTATATATATATGTATAATATTTATATACTTGGCTTTATTTCGTATAAATACTGATTTTTTTATACTGTGGGCTAGCTAATGCACACAATGTCAATGCATGTAAAAGTATTGTGCAAATTTTGCATGTAAAGACGACGACACTTAAGCTTTTACATTTGGTTTACTTCAAACTTGTTAATATTTACACTGAAATTAATCGAGGGCTTAACCTTTACAACTCTCTGCCCACTAGCACTGGTTTTCTTTTAATTTGCTTTGAATTGTTGGACATTGTTAGGAATATGTCAAATAACTCAATTCAAGATCTTTTCTATGAGAATTGTATGTTCACTACTAGATTTAGTTAGTCTTAGGTAGTCTTTTACTGCATCTAGGTATTCTGAAATAATATTTGTTTTACATGAGTGAAATTCTCATTCCTGATCTTCTAACGTACAGGTTAACAAATAAAGATTGACAATCGTATCAGTGTGTAGGGCTTCACTAGCAATCTCCAATATATCAGATGTATGAAAACATTCCCTAATACGTCGGCATAAATTAAATTCCAATAATCATCAAATATGCTAAGTGCCTAGAGAATTTTATGTAGGCACAACTGTGGCTCAACTGAAAGCTAGGTTATTTTTTCAGTATCAAAAAATATTCCATATTCTATAACTATTGGAACTAATTGTTATTGAACATAGATTTCATTTTGTGTTGTGTCCCATATATTGTAAAGTTGACTGTTTCCCTGTTAATATCACTCAAGATTCTGGTAATACACACATTGTTTTTAACAGTAAGACTCCAGATGAGTTCATACAGGGGCCTTTTGATTAACTTTGGATATTGGGTATAAGAACTCTGCCAGTGGAAAATATCAGTATCAGAAATTTTAGCAAGCTACATAACTGATAATATATATTTTATAATACATGACAGGTCAGGCTATAGTGCTCATCTTACAGAATGAGGACTAAATTTTTTTCTCATTTCTGTTTTGTTCTCTACTGTCTTCTCTTCTCCTCCCAATCTACCTATCTTAAGGAAAACAAACATGGCTGAAGCAGTAGATAACTGTTTTCTCAATTATCTTATTGCCGATAGAGTAATTCATTGAATTAAAAAGATAAAAATGAATATATATATATATAACAGTATTATTAGCAAATATATACCTTCATATTGCTCTGCATACCTTAGCAGGTTGAATTCCAGTATCTTTTATAGTTTTAAAAAGGTTCAAAATGCGAAAAGGAAGTAAAGAAACAATTCAAACAAATGAAAATGCGGAGGCAACAATGGTGTAAAACATTTTACTTAATATCCAACTTTTCTTCTTACTCTTTAGTTTATATGATGGTAATGTTCAATCTTCTTTGAGAAAGTGTCCAATAACAGTCAACTACCGGAGTGTAATCCAGGCAGCAGTAGCTCACTTTCACTGTAGCTTTTTCACTGTAGAAGATAAATCTTTTGCAAAGTGTGCTCTACAGACTCTCTTAAAAGTTCCAGACATATAGAGAAGTAATGAAACTTTACGCAAAATGCTGCAACAAACCAGCTTTACGTGTAGTATTTATATCAGTCTAACTTTTAAAAAATAAAATTGTTATATCTTTACAATATTTAAATAATTGGCATCCATATTTGAAGTTGTTCTTAGGTTTTGTTAACCAGCTTGGTTTACCTTTTCTGAAGGACATGCCGTAGATTAAGATCAGGGGACCTGTGTCATGAATCTTGAATTACTATTAGGACGAGCTGAAATATACTGAAATATCTGGAATGACCTCCCTCCTGAATTGTTCTTTTCCAGTGATTCTAATCAGTGTTTTCTGAAAGTAGGGCACGAAATTTGGTGCCATGGATTAGACTGGCTCTAGCCACTGTTTCTAGCTAACATTGCAAAATATGTCGTATATCAGTGTCTTTTTTTAACTGGAAGCAACACAATGAGTGTTCTCATAGCTCTAGGTTGTATAGTATGTAGTCATTCTTGGGTAAAACAATGACATGTCCCATTCAGGTCTCTCTCTAACAAAGAACTACAGACAAAAACAACAAGAAATTCCAGTCAGCTAGTTTTAGGAAGTATGTAACTACTTGTTTTTGATGAGCTGGGCCTCCCTGAAAACTAGTAAAAGCTAAATGGAAGTTGTGTAGGAGGGGAAAAAGCATTCTTGAGTCTGTTCTGTGGTCACTAAAAAGCTTTTGTGCTAGCAATTACATTTGATAAGTAAGTTTTAAATTTTCCTTGTGATATGTTTTATAAAATATAGATACGGTCTTTAATTCTTAAAGATATCATGTCATCTTTGTAAGCAGTTTGAAGAACATATGCAATGCTGCAGAGATATGTGGTGAGTACTTCATTTATATTGAATTTACTTTGAGGCTAAGAATGGAATTTTGTTTAATTTACACTGAAAGGCAATGCATGCTTCCAAAAGCAGGGGACAAAGGATGAGGAGATTTAAGATATCGCAGCCGTGTTTTTCCAAGAAGAGTAGAGAGTTCAGGCAAAGCTTCCAAGAGTTCAAGTACTCCATTATCCTTTAAGTTACAGAATGAAGTCTAAGTTCTTCTCATGGATAAATTTAAAAAAAAAAGTGCAAATTACCAATTTTCAAGGTGAAAGAAAATCAGTGGTGTCTCACAGGGGTTTATGTTAGCACCTTTGCTATTTGCTGTTCATCCCTTTCTATAAGCATGACAGTTTGCTGTTGGCCTTAAGTTATTTGGAATGCTAAAGACTTGCCAGCTGTTGAGTAATGGTAGACTGAGTTCAGTGCAGAAGAACTTCAGAAGAGGTCCATTAAATAATTACATGGAGAAAAGCATCAAAGGAATAATCTTCAATTTATTCAAACTAAATTTGAAGGTGGCATTTTCAAATAAAACATTTCTATGCATAACACAGCCAGCTATGGAACTCCTTGCTGTAGGTTATTGCAGGCGTTTAAAGCTTAAAGTATGCAAAAAGCTATTGAACAAATTTATAGCTATAAAACCTGTTCAAGATTGTAATTTCAAGGTAGTCTGCCTAAAACCAGTATGACTTGGGAGGCAGTATCTCAGGGAGAGATTTAAAGGGACCATTCTAGATCACAAACCTCAACATAAACATTAAAATGTAATGTTGTTAATAGCATCTGTCTTGAAGTATGTGAAGACTATTAAGGGCAAAGTTACTTTTGTCTTTGTCCACAGCATTTAATAAGATAGAAGGATAAAAATTGTAAATAATTCAAGCGTGTGTATTTCAAGAAATGTGGAAAATACTAGAAGTGTAGTCAAGAATGAAGATTTTAACTAGTTGGTCATTTAAAAGAAAGCTAGGTGGCTTTATTTATTGTTGTGTTGCAAGGTTGAAGAGTTTTGTATAGTCATGCTGGAGTTATTTTAATTTCATACTGGAATACCCACATCGTTCACATGGTGTACATCTTAATCCATGTCCTTTTGGAGTTAGATTTAAGGAGGAAGGGAAAATGAGATGTGGACTGATAGAGAGCATTATGTAGCGCTGCTAGTGCATGCGGCCAGCTGTTCAGGTTAACTTTTGAGAGGTCACTGGAGAGATACAGAAAAACAGAAAAGATGATCACTTGTATGGAGCTCTTAAGCTGATTAGACAAAAATATAAAAATGTACTTCCTAGCATTGAAAGTAACTTATATTTTGGAGTACTTTATCAGGGCAGATGCTATGCTCCCTCATACTTGGAAGGAGTTTTAGGACAAGTAAGATATGCTTAGATTCAACAAGGAGAAGAGACTTACCTCCTAGTAGCAGAAGTTGAGAAATAGCAGAGATAGTAGTTGACGGATTGTGACTGTTCTCATCTTGATTGTAATCTTTGGTGTGTGATTGTAATCTTTGAGAAGAATGAGCACATACATGATGTACATTAGCTTCTAGCCATCACAGTTCCTTGTTGAGATAGATATTACAGTAAAAATTAGTGCTTTACCCGTCTCTTGCCTTTTTGGTAAGCAAGGAGTGTTTCACTCATGAGAAAAAAAAATTATTCTGATAAGGAGCAGAGAAATGAGCTCTAGACCTGAGAAAATTCAAATGCTAAAGATGAGATACCAGACTCTATTTGGAACATTATTGTCAGCATATCATGACGTGTCTACCAGACGTTTTTCATGCACTGTTAGTCACAGTTTTAATTCAGTAAAAAGTTCTCTCTCTAGGTCAATTTTGGAGGCATTTCTAATCACCAGAAACATGGATGACAGTTCACCTGCTGAACTTCTTACTTGAGCTTATTTGTAGAACCCATTCTTTGTTGTGGAAAGACTTCGGTGTACTTTTTTCTTGTGGCACTCTATTTAGTCTTCTGAAGCTCAATTAGATGTTACATAGAAATAAATGTTAGGTTAAAATTCTTTAATATAGAGTAAATGATTTTACTTTATAGTTTGTTCTGTGCAATTATGGGGCTTATTGCATGCTATATATCTTTCTAAATATTGATATTCTGAAACTCTATGTCCAATAAACCATTAAGGTGAAATATTGGCTCTCTTGAAATCAATAGCAAAATGCTTATTGACTTCTTTTGAATCAGCATTTCATCCAAATTATTTTTTGTACAGAGAAGAGACCTCTGTGCTCTTTTAGAAGTAGCATGGGACTGAAACACTGCTAAGGTCAGAGTCACTGTGAGGTTTTGTAACGAGAGCGTTAGAATTCATTGCTCACTGTGTGTAAACTAAAGAGAAGTGTGCAGCAAAAACTTTTTTCCTTTTTTTTTTTAAAAACATACTTTGAGAAATTGCTTGTAATGTTAAAAGAATCACTAATTAGTTTATAGGAACTGAGAGGAATCTTGAAAGTCCAGAGAGGTGAAAGCAGACAAAATTCATTTTGAAGCCTACAACTGCTTCTCCAACACTGGGCACAACCTTTGTGATGAAGTGGTGGGATGCCTGGAAAAAACGATCTTCAGATTTACACGTTTGTGTTAAGTTAAAGAAAAACTTGCCAGTATAGATGAGTTTTGAAAACTGACTCAACACAGAAGACTCTAGGAATTATTGGCTGGAGTTTTGTTCCTTTTGTTCATTTAAATTCATTTAGAGAAAGCAACAAACACCACATCAGAATATGCTTGTCTTGGCCAGCAATAAATTAGTGAATTAATTAAATTCAGAGAAATGCAGAAGGTTGAGGGCACTATTCAGCCTGTCAGATCTTGATTCAGGCTCAGCTAGTGAATAAATTTCCCTCCAGGACAAATCTAAATGCAAAGTTTTTGCTTAGTATAAGAGAGTTGCAAGCACTCTGAAAGTATTAATAAAATACTACACGTTTTGTAAAAGTCTTCAATTTTAATTGGTTTTCTTCTATTATCAATGGAAAATTATTCAAATTATCAGTGTAAAAATATTTAAAAATTGTTGTGTATATATGTACAATGTACAAATGGGGCTAAACTTAACTTAGCAAATAAAGGTTTCACACTGATGGGTGACTAAGCTCCACCACACAGCCCTCTCACTCTACCTCCTCAAGAGAGCAGAGGGAGAAACTATGATGAAAAAAGGTTCATTGATTGAAATAAGGACAGAGATCACTCACCAGTTACAATCATGGGCAAAACACTCAGCATAGGGAGATTAATGTAAACTGCTCCAGGCAGCATCTTCCAGCTGGAGTCTGCTTCTGTGGAGGCTCTCCATGGGAGAGAGAGCCTCCTTCAGGTCAGATCCTTGTGCACCACTGTGGACTCCTCTGTGAGCGTGGAGATCTGCTCCATGTGGGACCCATGGGCTGCAGAGGGACAGCCTGCTCCACCAGGGGCCTCTCCACAGGCCACAGGGGAACTGCTGCTGCATGCCTGGAGCACCTCCTGCCTTCCTGCTGCACTGACCTTGGTGTCTGCAGGGCTGCTTCTCTCACATTTTCTCACTCCTGTCTCCCAGCTGTTGTTGTGCAGCAATTTTTTCACTTCCTTAAATCTGTTCTCCCAGAGGCCCAACCAGTGTCGATCCCTGGCTCAGCTCTGGCCAGCAGCCGGGTCCCTTTGGAGCCAGCTGGAGCCAGCTCTGATCTGACATGGGGCAGCTGCTGGGCTCTGCTCACAGAGGCCACCCTTGCAGCCTCCCTCCTACTACTAAAACCTTGCCATGTAAGCCTAATACAGTTGATGACATCAGTATTTTACCTTTTAATGGGCAAATTAATATTCTCTTCTAAAAGTGATCAATCTAAGGGTTTGCTTTTCAACAACTTTGCCCAAACTAATAGCACTTATTTGCAAACCACTAAGGGCTTACTACAGAGTCTAATTTGAAAATCTAACCATCACTTTAATTGTAACCTCAAAGATCTGTGTGAATGGGAATTTAGTTTATGCATGCTTAATGTATTGTTTTGTGTAATCCTGAGTAATTTATCTTCTCTCATGTTAGAATTATGCAGTTGCAGTAAGATTTGCTGAAAAACTTGCAGCAAAACAAAATTTTAGTGGGGAGCTTCTCAACATTTGTCCATAGTTTACATGCTAGAATTCAACAGAGGTACCAGAGGCCTGAGAAGTTCAATACAATAGAAATGTAAACATGTTAAAGCACTGTAAAATAAGCTGCCAGTCATGTACCCTTCCTGCCATCACTCAGCAGTGAGTTCTCAAATTTGTTGGGTCTTTAGCTCAAATTAACAACAACAAAAACAAACAAAAAGCAGTATACATAACTGTCTATTAGAGAAAGTAAACTAGTACTTTCCCCTTTGAAGAAGGGAAAGTCAACAGAATGCAGTAAGAAGTTAAAGAAACTGTTGAAACTATAAGAAACGCTATGAGAAAATTTCAGGACATTAATAATTTTACATGTTAATCATTTTACATACCCCCAGCTATGGGGTTGGGCTTGTTGATTTTTTTCTTTAACCTGTAATTTAAGGTAGTTTATTTTTTTGTTTTGTTTTTCTAACATTGTGAAGTTAGAATCTGGGTGCTAGGCTACGTAGGTCACATGGATTTTTGTTCTTCAGTATAGATTCAGAAAATTTCTTGTTTTATATCAGTACTGCAAATTTGTGGATAATACAAAGAGTTACGATCTGTACAAATTTGAATTCCAGCATTTTCAATAATTCAGATGTGTGTGCACAATGGAGGTAGTTTGGCTTTTGAAATTTTTGTGATAACTATTTGATGTTTTTGATATAGTCAGCTCTGCCTTTGCTCTCAGTTCTGTAAAGCTGTGATCAGCTAAAGGAAAGTTATTTCTTCTTTCTACCTTATAACAGAGAAAGCAGAATCATTTATCATCATGAGGTAGTGGATGTGCTCTACTTTGTATTTCAGTCTACTTTGTTAATGAAATTCATTTTATGGCCTCTGCCTTAAAAGCTTATTTATCCACGGTGGCCCTTTCTTTTTTCTTTTTTTTGTTTCAAATCACTAAATGTGTCATGAAAATAAAATATAAAATGGGAGTAGTTCTATGAATTCAGACATAATTAAGCTTAGTCACATTCACAGATACCAGAAGTAACTTATTCAAAGCTCATGTTCTCCTTTCTGAGCTGAAAAGAGACTGCAGTTTCACAATTTAATACTTGTAAAATTATTTTAACTTCCTTGCGTACCACTGTCAAAGTCTCACATGAATAAGCAGTTATTACATCTGAGAGAATTTTTCATTTGACCTTAAATAAATCCCAGGTTTCTTTTTCCCAGTACATGGACGTTGTATTCTATTGATTTTCTTCTAGGTATTATTTTTTATGACTCTTTTAGTAAAGCTAACATTTAAAATATTTTGATATAAACTTGAAAGCAATGATCATTCTGAACTTTTGTCCAGACTTTTGTTTTTTGTAGTCCTGGAACTTTTTGGTCCTTAACAATTTGTAGGTTTGTTTGCTTTTTTTTGGAGACAGATGAAGGAAAGAACTTGAAACGCAACGTGTCTTCCAAACAGCAATATTTGATTTATATTCATTGCAGCCTGGAACACTTGCTAGGCATAGCACAGTAGATAGGTCTGAGGTTTTGTGTCATAACATAAATTTTTTAGCTACTGGCTTTTATGGTATATTAAGTTAATGCTTGCAATCCTAAAATAGAACTTCATAAAATACATCATTACAAATTTGATAGTTGCCAAAGTACAAGATGTTTAATGTTAATAACACATCCATTGAAAAAAAAATGTTCTCACTCCTGCATTCTAATAATTAGGAAGCATCTGCCAGTGTGTTAAACAACAAATTTAAATAAGTGACTCCCATAGCTGCTGTCATAAATCATGGATTCAAAGCACTTGTTATTGCGAAATAAATTCCTATTTGTACAGTGTCTACTTTCAAATTTTATATTCTAAACATGGAGTGATTCCTTTGTTCTCAGTTTGTCCTGGTAAAGACTTCATTTGGCTCAGTTTCTATGTCATGTAAGCAGTACTTTTTCAAATAGGTTAACTAAACCTAAAATGCTATACAAAATATTGTTCTGGGCAACACAGTAGCTTTTTTTTAATAACTCATCTGTACAACTCTGAAAAATATAGGCTTACTCTAGAATGAATTGATTAAGAAAACAGTACAGCAAATTTTACTTGGTTCTAACCCTTTTTTTTTTTTTTTTTGCATCTCAAAATACTAGGCTGTATTCACTTATTGGTGAGAGATTTTGATTTGGTTTAGGTTTATATTAACTGTATTGGTCACTTTTAGAATGGAACAGAATAGAATAGTTTGGTTGGAAGGGACCTTTAAAGATCATCATGTCCAACCGCCTCACCACTTCAAGGTTAACCAAAACTTAAAGCATATTAATGAGGGCATTGTCCAAATGTCTCTTGAACACTGACAGGCATGGGGGCATCTCTCTCAGGCACCTCTCTAAGGAGCCTGTTCCAGTGTTTGACCATCCTCACAGTAAATAAATGTTTTCTGATGTCCAGACTGAACTTCCCCTGGTGCAGCTTTTGGCTGTTGCCACATGTCCTGTCATTGATTCCTGGGGAGCAGAGTCTGACACCAACATTGCCACTTCCCCTCCTCAGGAAGTTGTAGAGAGCAACAGGGTCAGTCTAGCATTAGATATTCAACCTAAAGTGGTATATGGTGAAACTTGATAAATATTACTGTTAAAATTAAGAGGTGAAGCAATCTAATTAGATATCAAATGGAAAATAAAATGGGATTATTCATGGACACATGGAAGAATAACATTTGCAATTGAAAATACTGCAGGACAGTTCATCATTATGAGTGATTTTTTAAAACTGTTTGTACATACTAACTGAAGAAAGGAAGGATCAAAGGGTGTTTAGGAAATAACTTGTAACCAATTATGTTTTTGTCCTTCATACGTGAAAAATTTCTTTGCAAAAATGTATTTGATAGAGAAGAACTCAACCAAAATTTATTTGGAAAAACAAGTTGGCCATCCCCAGTAACAGTCATTGACCGCTACAGTGCTATAGTGAAGTGGGTTAAATTCAGTTGTTTCCTGTAGAGCAGCCAACATTTCTTACATTCTCTGATAGTATTTCACTAAGAGTATATCCTCAGTCACTGCAATAAATAAGTGTCATGTAGATGGTGAGACCTCATCATCTGATCTAAGGGTACAATTCTTGTTCCAAGTGCTGTAGAATACATCACCTGAAATGAAACTACATTCATGATTTAGGACCCTAGGAGCACAATACTCTGAATACATACTACACATTTGAATTAATGTATCATTATTATCCTCATATTACATTTAGAGGTCACCAAGTTTGACTTGCAATCATGAGTTTCCTCAGCACAAGAAAAAGGTAGAATAGCTGTGAATTGAAGGTATCACAGTATCACAGATTTCTAGGCTGGAAGAGACCTCAAGATCATCGAGTCCAACCTCCGACCTAACACTAAGTACTCCACTAAACCATATCGCTAAGCTCTACATCTAAATGTCTTTTAAAGACCTCCAGGGATGGTGACTCCACCACCTCCCTGGGCAGCCCATTCCAATGCTTAATAACCCTTTCGGTAAAGAAGTACTTCCTAACATCCAACCTAAAACTCCCCTGGCGCAACTTTCGCCCCTTCCCCCTCGTCCTGTGACCAGGCACGTAGGAGAACAGACCAACCCCCACCTCTTTACAGCCTCCTTTAAGGTAACTGTAGAGAGCGATAAGGTCGCCCCTGAGCCTCCTCTTCTCCAGGCTGAACAAGCCCAGCTCCCTCAGCCGCTCCTCGTAAGACTTGTTCTCCAGACCCCTCACCAGCTTGGTCGCCCTTCTCTGGACTCGCTTGAGCACGTCCATGTCCTTCCTGTAGCGAGGGGCCCAAAACTGAACATAGTACTCGAGGTGCGGCCTCACCAGAGCCGAGTACAGGGGCACAATCACTTCCCTAGACCTGCTGGCCACACTGCTTCTTATGCAGGCCAGGATGCTGTTGGCCTTCTTGGCCACCTGAGCACACTGCTGGCTCATATTCAGCCGACTATCAACCAATACTCCCAGGTCCCTCTCTGCCAGGCAGCTTTCCAGCCACTCATCTCCCAGCCTGTAGCTCTGCTTGGGGTTGTTGCGCCCCAGGTGCAGGACCCGGCACTTGGCCTTGTTGAACTTCATACAGTTGACCTCAGCCCATCGCTCCAGCCTATCCAGATCCTCCTGCAGAGCCTTCCTGCCCTCGAGCAGATCGACACACGCACTTAGCTTGGTGTCATCTGCAAACTTACTGAGGGTGCACTGGACGCCCTCATCCAGATCATCGATAAAGATATTAAAGAGGACCGGCCCCAGTACCGAGCCCTGGGGGACTCCACTAGTGACCGGCCTCCAACCAGATTTGACTCCATTCACCACAACTCTCCGGGCCCGGCTATCCAGCCAGTTTCTAACCCAGCGAAGCGTACGCCAGTCCAAGCCCTGAGCAGCCAGTTTCTTGAGGAGAATGTTGTGGGGAACTGTGTCAAAAGCCTTACTGAGGTCAAGGTAAACCACATCCACAGCCTTTCCCTCATCCACCAAGCGCGTCACTTGGTCATAGAAGGAGATCAGGTTCGTCAAGCAAGACCTGCCTTTCATAAACCCATGCTGACTGGGCCTGATCGCCTGCTTGCCCTACAAGTGCCGCGTGATGACCCTCAAGATAATCTCCTCCATGAGCTTTCCTGGCACCGAGGTCAAACTGACAGGCCTATAATTCCCCAGGTCTGCCCTGCGGCCCTTCTTATAGATGGGCGTCACATTGGCTAGCCGCCAGTCAACCGGGACCTCCCCCGATAGCCAGGACTGCCGATAAATGATGGAAAGTGGCTCGGCCAGCTCCTCCGCCAGTTCTTTCAGTACCCTCGGGTGCATCCCATCCGGCCCCATCGACTTGCGCACATCCAAGCTCCGTAGCAGGTCGCCAACCATTTCCTCATGGATAGCGAAGGCCACGTCCTGCTCCCCATCCCCTTCCACCAGCTCAAGGCACTGGGTATCCAGAGAACAACCGGTATTGCCGCTAAAGACTGAGGCAAAGGCGGCATTAAGCACCTCAGCCTTTTCCTCATCCTTAGTAACTAGGTTTCCCCTCGCATCCAGTAAAGGATGGAGATTCTCCTTAGTCCTCCGTTTCGCGTTGATATATTTGTAAAAGGATTTTTTGTTGTCTTTAACGGCAGTAGCCAGGTTGAGCTCCAGATGAGCTTTGGCCTTTCTAATTTTCTCCCTGCACAGCCTCGCTACATCCTTGTAGTCCTCCTCAGTGGCCCGTCCTTTTTTCCAAAGATTATAAACCCTCTTTTTTCTGCTAAGCACAAGCCGCAACTCTCTGTTGAGCCAGGCCGGTCTTCTTCCACGCCAGCTCGTCTTTGGACACGTGGGGACGGACCGCTCCTGTGCCATCACGATTTCCTTCTTGAGGAGCGCCCAGCCTTCCTGGACTCCTCTGCCCTTCAGAACCGCCTCCCAAGGGACTCTGCCAACCAGCGTCCTGAGCAGCTCAAAGTCAGCCCTCCGGAAGTCCAATACAGCAGTTTTACTGGTCCCCTTCCTGGCCTCGCCAAGAATAGAGAACTCTACCATTTCGTGGTCACTCTGCCCAAGACAGTTTCCGACCACCACATCTCCCACCAGTCCTTCTCTGTTTGTGAAGAGAAGGTCTAGCGGGGCACCACCCCTGGTAGGTTCACTGACCAGCTGCGTCAGGAAGCTATCTCCCACGCTCTCCAGAAACCTCCTAGACTGCTTTCTCTGTGCCGTGTTGTGTTTCCAGGATATGTCCGGGAAGTTGAAGTCCCCCACGAGGACAAGCGCCGACGATTTTGCAACTTCTGTCAGTTGCCTATAAAACTCCTCATCCGTCTCCTCATCCTGGTTCGGCGGTCTATAACAGACCCCGACCAGGAAGCTAGCCTTGCCGGCCTTCCCGCGGATCCTAACCCACAGGGATTCAACCTTATCATTCCCAGCCTGGAGTTCCACAACATCAAAAGATTCTCTAATGTAGAGAGCCATTAGTCTGATAGTCAAATGAATGTTTCTGTCGAGTAAATAATGTAACATTAAGGTCAGGTGGGACTGCACTTCTTCTACCATGGCCACAATTTCTGTTCCCATTTGGAGATTTGGGCCCCTTTGGATGCTAGCCTTTCACGTTAATTCATTATGAATGTTAATTTGGATAGTGATAAAACATGCAAAGAGAAATAATCTGTTTTCTTATTAAATTCTATGGTTATCTTACCAGGTGATGGAAATCTGATTAGTTTTCTGTCTTGGACAGTGTAGCATTAGGGTACAAACTCCTATATACAGCTAACATGAAATCACAGTAATGTCTCTGTGTCATTTCCAGTCCCTCATTTACTGTTCCTTTATTGCACTCTGTCCTCCCAATATAATTTGTTTTACTTCAGTCTGTACCTGTACAGTTTATTCTCTCTATTTCCTAATTTGAAATATCATAGTTTGGCTTCCATGTGGTAAGCAAGCAGTGCATACTTCAATTAGTAACAGTTGAACTTTCATTAGTATTATTGATTAGCACTCACCTTTGTCTCACTGTAATTAAATCTGTGGGAGTGTCAGCTTTCTTTGAGATTTTTGTCCTCTTTTACATATTGATTCGAAAGTTGTCAACTTTTTAAGCAAAGCATCACAGCAGCAGCATTTATTTTTCTTAGGCAGCTTGGCTAAGCTGTGTTGTATAAACTTCCCCAAACTGCCAGAATGCTAGTTCAGAAATGCTGGAAATTTCAGCTTCATCTCCGTTAAAGTCTTTCGCATGGGTACTGTGTGTCATAATGCACATTCAGGGAAAAGACATCTGTTGTATGCCAGTCTCTCAGGTAACTTGGGAATTAAGTGTCATAAGGGTAGCAATGTTTTATTCCTAATGAGAATTCAAGTGTGGTTTTTTTTTTTTGGTTGGTTGGTTGTTGGTTTTTTTTTTTTGATTACTCGAAGAATTGCTGTCTCTTTTGTTAATATTTAGTAATTAATGAATATAGGAGAATTCTCTCACTAGAATAATTTCTTATTCAGTGGGTTGTATTAAAACCTTATAGCTGAGCAGAAAGTTCACAGTTTCTGGATTTGCAATATCACCTCTGCTACCTAATTCCGTTGATAGCACTTCGATGACACCATAAGTAATACAGTATAGCTATAAAAGCTGTCTAGGTGCAACCAAAGTATGTAGCATAAGCCAGGATTTGCATACCTTTTTAAGTTATACCAGCTACCCTTCCCAGCCAGTTAGTCTGCAAAACTAAGCAGCGTCTCTCCACTTTTGCTCTAGGCTTGGGAACCCAAATCATATTCTGTGCTCGGTGCCAGATGGACCTCATGGAAGCCAGCCAGCACAGTCTGTTTCATCTACCCAGTTCTGTGAAAACTGGCTGCTCTCTCTGGGCTGTGTTTTGGTTTGGGGCAACAGTGAACACAGCAGTGAGTTTAGGCATAGAAGATCTACCTCTCATTCATTTAATTAATATGGGTGAATCGAGGAGTCTGTATGAGACTGTCATGTATAGCTATAGCGTATAATTTAAAAAAAAATAATCAACATAAATTTTTTCTTAAATCAGGTAATAATCATCCATAGCTATTAAACTATCTAATCAGAAGTAGCTAATATACTTTACAGTCATGCTTGTTAAGGGAGAATCTCCACACCTATACCAACTGTTACTCCAAGGGTGCTGAGGCAGGTTACATACACAGAGTTCTATTTGTGGGGTCCAATGCTGATTTTCTAGATTAACCTACAACTTTTTACAGTACAGAGCTTGAGCTGAACAAAATCACTAAAAGTACATAGTCACCACCACTAGTAATTCTTATGCTTATTTCTAACCATTTTTTATGTGCTGGCGTGTGCACCTTAACTTTTTTCTTAGTCCTTGTCATGCTGATCCGTAACTGAGCTGGATTGGATTTTGCACAGAAGAGAGACATTGCTTAGAGAGATTGCTTACTAGCAACACGAAGTTTTCACAAGAGTAGCATTCTGTTGACTCTCATTCGAGTTGCAGATGTTCATAGAGAGCTATTAACTCTCTGAAGGAGTTTATTTCTTGTGGGTTAGTGCTAAATTGTTTTGTTGTTAAACAAAGCAAAGATCATAGCTGGCTTCACAGTTACTGCTATAGTTATATACGATTTTCAGTTTGACAGAAACACAAATTCATTAAAGCAGTATTTAAATTAGCAGTGAGTGAGTTTGGATTTATTTTGTGTTTAATACTACATTCAGTTGTAAAGCAGTTAAGCGTCATTTGCAGATGTGCCCTTTTATAACTGGATATCTACAATTAAAGAAATTACCCTGTTAAACATTTGAATATCAGCCAAACTTTGGAAATTAATGTGGTTAGGTTAATCAAAGATTTCTGAGTTGGTCAGTAAATAAACTGGAGTCAAGACTTTTTGTATTTCTCTAGTTTTTGAGTTATTTCTTCATGTATTTATTTACTTTTTCAGTATTTTTATTAAGATTTTTAATACTATTTATTTAAGATTTTTAATACTATTTTTGGAGTTCTGTTAGAACTAGAATCCTGTTCTTTTCTCTTTCATTTCTTTTTTCTTCTTTTTTAAAAATTGTATAAATATGTATTTATATATACACTATATATTTTAAAAAGAAAAAAAAACTGGGAGCGGAAGTGAAGCCAGTAAGTGGGGGAAAAAAACACTTTCATAAAGCTTAGGATAAGCTGAAGTGTTACAAGGAATGAAATACTTGGATTACATTTTTTTTTGTTTGTTTGTTGCTAATGTTTATCAGATCTACAGAACTACTGAGATATGTGATGTTTCTTTGTTCTTATCCTGTAAATATAATAAATCTGACTACTGAGCAGAAAGTCTACAATTGGTTTAGTTTTAGACATCTGTAGAGGCTTTACAAAATTAAGGAAGTTATTAAGAGAGAAGTGAGATGACGTCTGGACTATTCCAATGGTCTGCTTTTTCTTGGCTTCCAATACACAATGTTATGTGTGTCACATCTTGCAAATTCAGGGCAAGTTATTTCTCAGTTATCCAGAATGATACTTCATCAAGCAGCTTTGCATGGTGTGCTATTGCTAAACCCAACTCAGTTAAACCAGCTCCTTCCACCCTAGCTTCCTTCATCCACACGCTCATAAACATTGTGATGTTTTACTTTAGGAAAGAGCACTGGAGCTCTTGAAATTGTGTTTTAACTTGATGTGACCTACTCCAGAAGGTAATTGTATTGTCTTAAGATTGAATGTGTAACTCATAGAGGCCTTATTTTTGATTACTTTGTTTTTGTTTTATTTACATTGCATTAACAGAAAGGGAGGAAAGAGCACAGATTACGTTTAACTCCAGTATTTTCCTAAATGTGACAACTATCACTCTTGAAGGGAAATCACAAGCATATGTTGTATTTAGAGAAATTTAAAAATATATTACATTGTTGTTATCCTTGACTATCCTAGTGAGGGGATTGTATGTATGTGCCATCTGCAGTTCAATAACACTAAATATTTAATGAGTTTACGAATAGTAGATAAATATTTAACACTGCTTTGTAGAAATCTGCATGCAGTAAACAACTATTTTTCACTGACAAATAAAATGGCCTAATTTGAGGACATGATTGTTTCAGTTAGCAATTCAAATTGCTTCTGTGGAATTAGACTTGAGATAGGACAACATTAAAGATGGAAAAGGACCAGTTGTTCAATGTGTCAGTCACATTTCAGTTCCACTACAAGTCTTGCTAGCATAGTATTTGCTGTTGTCTTGGTTGTGGCAGTTGTGTGGCTGTATGGCTCTTCTGTGTAAGTCATGGTTGCATCTGTTCTGACGGACTTCAGCTTTGCAACTTACATGGTCATTCCTCTTGATGCCTCTAAAATGAAAGAGAATACTGATTTTATTCATGAATTTATTTAAAGCTTTTGCCTAGAGCATTCAGTCAGGCTTCACAGAGCTTCCAAATATTAAACAGATTCAGTGTCAAAAAGCAGAAAAGATAGCAAAACCAGAAATCTTACTTCAGTCCATTAATAGTTCGCAAATTCAAATAAAATTTCACAAGAATATATGCCTTCCATGTAGGTCATTCAGCAATTTTGTGAAGGGAGACAAGTGTGAAAATGAAGACACCTCACATGTGACCAATTCCCTTGTTTTGGTTAGCCAAGATAACCAAAATTCAATAATTTTATACAATTAAAAGCTGCTATGGAACTACAAAAAAGTATTGAGAAAACAAGTTGAGAACTGTTGAAAAGCTGATTTGTCATACATATGCACACACACATATATATAGTCATACTTTATATGTATGTATATTGTTTTTAAATGTGTTCTATTTTACGAGGGTTTGAGCCACAGATGGCCATGAATTTCAAAATCTGATGAGTCAATAGCCATCGCAGTATACAAAACTATTGTGTGGGGGAACATAATGCATAAATATTTATCTGTACAAATAAAATGTATACCTCTTGGGTGGCCTCACAGTGTTGTCATATACCTCTAGGGTAAGACACAAGTACAAATGCTACACAGTACTTCTCACAATTCTCTCTTCAAGAAAAGCCGTTTGCCATCATTTTTGCATTAACTACTAATCTTCCATCTTGTGAACTTTTTTTTGTATTAGAAAGCACATAGTTTGCAGAAAAAAATGCAGTAAGTAATTCCTTTCATGCAGTGGTTATCATATCATACATTCCCTGTTAGATATGGCATGGGGTAGTGTCAGACTCAGGTGATTCACGTTATAGCGTCAAATGCAAGTTATTTTGGTTTCCCTTTGTCACTGCAACAGTCTTTCACTTTCTCAAAACCTACACTCCCATTCCTTGGACTGTCATGCTGCTGTCATGCAGATGTGCCCTCCTGTTGTTTTGAGAATTTGGAGAATAATGTCATTGGGAAGCAATCTTGAGGAGCCTCCTGATCACCCAAAGTTAGATTTATTACTAGGTAACTTTAAAAAAATAGCTTACCTAAGCAGATTCGTAATAAAACAAAGAAGTTAAAAGATAAAATGAAAAACTAAACATATATATACACACACGACAAAAAACATCCATCTTATTTAATATTTCAACTAACTAGCTTTTAATTAGTGCTCTCTGTCTCTCTCTTTTAAGTTAACCTGGCATATCTTGCTTTCTCAAATAAAGATGGTATGATGGCTTTTAAGTTACGGTTAAGGTGGCTACTCACTTTGCTTGTAGCCATTCCTGTCCTCTCTCTGGGGAAAGAGAAGTAGGTAACAATTGTCTCTTACTAGCTTTTTAAAACAAAATATCTCCAAAACTAAATCAAAGTACATCAACTTCCTTGCAAGGGAGGCTATGCCTTTAGCAATTCATATTTTTAAAAATATATAACATCGATCCCTATGAGATATTTAGCCAGAAATTCATATTCATCAGCGAGTTTTCAAAGTTCAGTTTCTGCGTTAAGTCTTCTAGGTAGGGTTTCATTTCAAGTTTCATTTTCATTGTTTTAGGTTAGTTCAAATGTTTTATTTATATTTACAATAAACCGTATCCAGTCCATGTTTTTATCTATACTGAATGTCAGGTGGTGACTAGTACTCTAGCTTTTGATACTGCCTCTCACAATATCCTTCTGGACAAAATGACCAGAATACAGTTGGATAAAAGCATAATAAGATGAGTGAACTATTGGCTGATGGGTCAGGCGCAGAGGGTTCTTGTAAATGGGGTTACATCAGGCTGGTGACCTGTCGCTAGTGGGGTTCCCCATGGCTCCATTTTAGGACCAGTCCTCTTCAATGTTTTCATAAACAATTTGGTTGAAGGAATTTAAGGTTTTTTGAGCAAGTTTGTGGACGATACCATATTGGGTTGACTCTGGTCGACCAAAGGTGGTCCAAAGGTGTCGACTCTGGAGCTGTTGAGTGTACATCACAGAATCATCTAGGTTGGAAGAGACCTCCAAGATCACGTAGTCCAACCTCTGACCTAACACTAACAAGTCCTCCACTAAACCATATCACTAAGCTCTACATCTAAACGTCTTTTAAAGATTTCCAGGGATGGTGACTCAACCACTTCCCTGTGTAGCCCATTCCAATGCCTAACAACCCTTTTGGTAAAGATCTTCCTAACATCCAACCTAAACCTCCCCTGGCGCAACTTTAGCCCATTCCCCCTCGTCCTGTCACCAGGCACGTGGGAGAATAGACCAATCCCCACCTCGCTACAGCCTCCTTTAAGGTACCTGTAGAGAGCGATAAGGTCGCCCCTGAGCCTCCTCTTCTCCAGGCTGAACAAGCCCAGCTCTGTCAGCAGTTCCTCATAAGACTTGTTCTCCAGACCCCTCACCAGCTTCGTTGCCTTTCTCTGGACTCGCTTGAGCACCTCCATGTCCTTCTTGTAGCGAGGGGCCCAAAACTGAACACAGTACTCGAGGTGCGGCCTCACCAGAGCTGAGTACAGGGGGACAATCACTACCCTAGCCCTGCTGGCCACACTGTTTCTTATGCAAGCCAGGATGCTGTTGGCCTTCTTGGCCACCTGAGCACACTGCTGGCTCATATTCAGCCGACTATCAACCAATACTCCCAGGTCCTTCTCTGCCAGGCAGCTTTCTAACCAATCGTCTCCCAGCCTGTAGCGCTGCTTGGGGTTGTTATGCCCCAGGTGCAGGACCCGGCACTTGGCCTTGTTGAGCTTCATACGGTTGGCCTCAGCCCATCGCTCCAGCCTATCCAGATCCTCCTGCAGAGCCTTCCTTCCCTCGAGCAGATCGACACACGCACCTAACTTGGTGTCATCTGCAAACTTACTGAGGGTGCACTGGACGCCCTCATCCAGATCATCGATAAAGATATTAAAGAGGACTGGCCCTAGTACTGAGCCCTGGGGGACTCCACTAGTGACCGGCCTCCAACTGGATCTAACTCCATTCACCACGACACTTTAGGCCCGGCTACCCAGCCAGTTTCTAACCCAATGAAGTGTACACCAGTCCAAGCCAAGAGCAGCCAGTTTCTTGAGGAGAATGCTATGGGAAACGGTGTCAAAAGCCTTACTGAAGTCAAGGTAGACCACATCCACAGCCTTTCCCTCATCCACCAAGCGCGTCACTTGGTCATAGAAGGAGATCAGGTTCGTCAAGCAGGACCTACCTTTCATAAACCCATGCTGACTGGGCCTGATCACCTGGTTGCCCTGCAAGTGCCGCGTGATGACACTCAAGATAATCTGCTCCATGAGCTTCCCCGGCACTGAGGTCAAGCTAAGAGGCCTATAGTTCCCCGGGTCTACCTTCCAGCCTTTCTTGTAGATGGGCGTCACGTTTGCTAGCTGCCATTCGACTGGGACCTCCCCTGATAGCCAGGACTGCCGATAAATGATGGAAAGCGGCTTGGCCAGCTCCTCCACCTGTTGTCTCAGTACCCTCGGGTGGATCCCATCCGGCCCCATCGACTTGCGTACATCCAAGTGCTGTAGCAGGTCGCCAACCATTTCCTCATGGATTGTGAGGGCCACAATCTGCTCCCCATCCCCTTCCACCAGCTCAGGGTACTGGGTATCTAGAGAACAACTGGTCTTGCCGCTAAAGACTGGGGCAAAGAAGGCATTAAGCACCTCAGCCTTTTCCTCATCTTTTGTAACTAAGTTTCCCCCCACATCTAGTAAAGGATGGAGATTCTCCTTAGTCCTCCTTTTTGTGCTGATGTATTTGTAAAAACACTTTTTGTTATCTTTAACAGCAGTAGTCAGATTGAGCTCCAGATGAGCTTTGGCCTTTCTAATTTTGTCCCTACACATCCTTACAACATCTTTATAATCTTTCTGAGTGGCCTGCCTTCTTTTCCAAAGATCATAAACCCCCTTTTTTTTCCTAAGCTCTAGCCACAACTCTCTGTTCAGCCAGGCCAGTCTTCTTCCACGCAGGCTTGTCTTTGGGCACGTGGGGACAGACCGCTCCTGAGCTATGTGGAGAACATGTGGAGAAGACCAGTAGTGGTTATGTATAAATGCTTGTAGGTACTTAATAACAGGATAGTGCTGTTAGACCCTGTTACACTTTTCAGTTGAAAGGTCCATTTTTTATTTCAAGTCACCTTGTGTTCAGAAATACAGTACATATTTTAATCATTGTAAGCTTTATCATAACTTGGTGCTATGATAATAAGTAGAAATAGATGTTTACAGTTTGTTAGGCACATGTAAATCCAGATACTGCAAATGCATATATATGTGTGTATAAATACTGCTTTAGCTGCATGAGAAATAATGACAGGGTCATTATTTGTAGCTATGTGGATACAACTGATTCAGAGTATGCTACAGAGAACTTTTTTCTACTACTATTTTTTAATAACCATGCTGGAGAAAATGAGGGGGAAAACAGCCCTAATTTAGACTATATTTTGATAGAACAATTAATTTGATTGGATAAATGTGAATATTTGTATTGACGGTGGGGTTGTTTTCTTCTAGTTACAGTTTTATATGCTAATAATGCAAAGTGCTCATTTATACTACTTTGCACAGGGCAGCAAAGAAAGGCAATTAAGAATTGGTCTGTTGAGAAGCATGTTAACTTGATCTTTAATTTTTCTTAATGTGAAATATTCTTATTTTCTTCCTTTGTTATATCAGACTATTTTGCCTTAGTGAGATTTATAAGGAGCCCTGACAAAAAGTCAAGAAATACAGATTAACCTATTATCACAATCATACTGCAATGAGATAATCTTGTAAGTGATTTTTATCTTGTTAAAGAAAAAAGACATTTCATTTGAGAGATTGAATCTGTAGATATATGAAGTTCCTGCATACTTTAGTTTTGAATTAGTGATTTGAGTGAACACAGTATAACTCAATTTTGAAAACAGTAGATAACCAACCACTGAGTAAAAAATGTTTTATAATATCTTATGAACTACATGTTTAAACAGTGCATCAACCAGAATTTAACCCGTATGGATGAAGGCATTCTTTTGTATGCTGAAGCATAAGAGTATTTCAAATGTTTGATTTCAAAAGTTTTTCTGAATCTTGACATGAATTTTATTCAGGCAGAATCATTCAGAATAAAATGAATTAAAGCAAAAGGTGTGAGGTAAAATAGACTAACAAAACTCTGAAACCATGAGGGGTGCAAAATGTTTCCTTTTTCTTTACTTTAATGGGAGTGAGCGTTTTTCTGTCTATTTATTTGAGGTGAAAATTGTGTCTGTGCTTCAGAAGAATACATATAAGTAATACTTTGAGAACACAGATATATTTAATTTCCATGTAATAGCATGACAAGCTATAGTCAGGATTGTAATTGCTATAGTAGAGGAAGAGAGAGAAATTCCCTCATTTTTTGCATGTTTACATTCCTGTTTTTGGTTTCTGTTTTGGTATCATAGCTAGTTAACAATAAAAACTAACAACTTCTGAATAATATGCTGTATGTTATTAAAACGTAATGTACAAAATATGTCCATTAACAATAATTATTTGGGGGGAAAAACATTGACTAACTTAGGTTTCTATTTAGTATTGGCATCTGTGATTGTGTTTACTACAATTTCATATGAACAAGATATTTGTATTCAGTAAATTCACTCAGTCTATGAATAAAAAAAATGGACTTTTTAAAGGCAACATTGCAAGACTCAGTTTTCATTTCTGTCAGAAATATGCTGAGGCACGGCCTTGATTTTGTCAAACCTCCCTTCTCCAAAATCGTATGTCCTGAGCAAATAAATGTATGTTCTTTACTCCACTTTAGCAGTGTGAAAGTAAGTACAGCATAATGCTCTCATATATAAAATATTACATCCTGTGTATATGTATGTATAACCCTAAATATGTTATTTTTTTAACACTCCTTTTTACCGTATATAGATGCATTTGTTGTTCAGCCGTAGCTGCTGCTGTCTGTATTTTTCTGCAAAACAGGTTTTATTTGTGCTCACACACATCCAGTTGTGT
The DNA here is from genome assembly GCF_040182565.1 of Anser cygnoides. Classification (NCBI taxonomy): domain Eukaryota; kingdom Metazoa; phylum Chordata; class Aves; order Anseriformes; family Anatidae; genus Anser; species Anser cygnoides. Next base: position 62,691,840 of record NC_089876.1, on the reverse strand, counting down.
GGAATTTTCAATGGAATTCTTTGTTTTAAACAGGTTTGCTTTTCATTTTTGTTTTACAGAGTTACATACATGGAAGCAGTCAGGCTCAGTTTGTTGCAGAATCTCATATTATTCTTCTGCTGAGTATCCTTCAAAATTGTGATAAATAGGAAAAAAAAAGCTGTGCTATTAAATGAAATTGCTCTGACAGTGAACATCATTGAACTTCTGAGCAGGTACTGTATTTTGGCTTACTATATGATTAAATAAATATTCAATGTTGTTTCTGCTGCCAAGGAAAGCTGGCATTGCTTTTCGCTTTTTGTGCCTTGTTATCACCTTTGTTACTGTTAATGTCTGGTTACTATTCTTAATGTTTTACCTTTCAATATTATCATTGCAGTGGCAGAAATGAATTTTTTTCTCTTTTTCACTCTGTTTTGAAAGTTAAAAATTATGTGTTATTTTATTTGTTTTAACAGACAAGAGCTTACTAAATTGAAACTTACTGATCGTGTATGAGGATTATTTGCCCTCCAGTAGTCTTCAGATTTTCTGTTTTTTCTTTTTAACTAATCTAAACAGTTTACTTCTTGTTCTCATGATAATAATAACTCAGTCCCATTTGTTCTCACATTGCATCCTGGCAGAAAGACTCAGAATCTTTCTTCTAATTTTTCGTTCTTACTGACACAGGACAAATTAAGTTTTTGTTTGTTTGTTTTGGTGAATAAGCCTTAAGAACGTGTAAGAAGAACTCAGATAGTATCTGGTTTGTTTAAATCTTGTTTCTGATCAGCTTTGCTCAGTGAGTGAAAACTGTAGTCACCATTAACTGATATTAAAGTACAGTGTTTCCTTCATAAATACCTTCCTCTAAGGAGAACAAGAGGGAAAAAATAAAGTTTCCCAAGCTGTGTAGTAGCCAGATCTCAGAGTTTGACGATCGTAGCTACTGTCTTGTCCTCTTCCTGAGGATAAGTAGACTTATTTAGATCCTGCCCCTCCTTTGGCTTCCCCATCTACTTTCATCTTTGGCACTTACTATCCGAAGAGAAGACCATCATTTTGTCTTCTTGCTTCATTCTTTTCATCATTCCTTCGTATCGATTTTGCTACTTTAAACCTTATTTGCTCCACAGATAGCCAAGGCAAATTTAATTTAAAAATTACGAACAGATTTTTCAGATTAAATACAGTATTCCCTATTGTACTAGAGTAATACATCCACTTCTGTACCCTCCCCACCCCCAATACAGGATAGATACAGACTTCCTTGAGCAAGTCCAGTGAAAGGCCACAAAGATGATTAAGGGTTTGGAGCATCTCTCATTTGAGGAAAGGCTGGGACTGAGGAGGCTCAGGGGAGATAGAAGGAAATGAAGATTAGCGAGGCTTCCTTCTTAGAGGATAAGTAAGGGGCAATGGACGCAAATAGAAAAACAGCTGGTTTCTTGGTCTGAAGATGAGAAAACACTTTTTACGGTGAGGGTGGTCAAACTCTGGAACAGGTTGCCCAGATGCCCAGAGGTGTTGGAGAGTTTCCATCTGTGAAGACATTCAAAACCCAACTGGACATGGTTCTGGGCAACCTGCTCAAGCAGGTTCCTTCGTGAGGTGTGTTGGACTAGATGATGTCAAGAGGTCCCTTCCAACCTCAACTGTTCTGCAATTCTGTGAATTCTCTAGGTTTTATATCATACTCAAGTTAATATTGTGTAAAAATGACATTGTATTCATTCAAGATTTGAAGATGCTTTTTATCATTCATATTTTCTAAATTTGCACTCCATTTCTTGGGAAGGGAGAGCTAAAGGTAGATTTACCTGAAAATTACAAAGTCAAAGCTCTTTAGTTATTAATTTAATTGATACATTTTTAAACATAAACAGAGACAGCTATTATATTGTAGATGGAAATGTCTTATATAACATTATGCATATTATTATATGGGTTTTGTGCTTTCTATAGTATAGCCACAATTTATTTTGTAATGCTTTTTGCTTTTCCCAAACTGACACAATTTAAAAAAATCTGTTATCTAAAACAAATCATTTTGGCTGATAGAAAATGGGATTTTTTTTACTGCAAAAACTAGTTAAGATTAAAAATAAACAAAACTTTTGTTCATGACATATTTTGTTTGTCTGACTCAGACATGAAAGTGATATTTTTTGTTGGCAGAGACCATCTTTAAACTGGGAAGTTGGCTAACTATATTAAAGCAGCTGGCTGAAAGAATACTTTTAGTGAGATTGTTCATTGCCAATTGCAAAAAGAATTCTCTAAGGTTTCATTTCATAGCTCAACACTGTTGAGCTGGGATTTTGGACACAAACATTTCACAAGTGACATGAAGTCTTGACAGATTTTAACAGTTACGCATGAAGGAATTAATATTTATCCTTTCAATGCTGGTAGTAATTATTAGCTGCTTCATTGGTCCTTTATTTTTTGTTTATTCAGATGTTAATAGAAAATGTGGGAATTAGTTTAAAGTAATAACAATAATAAAAAGGTAAATAAATCAAGTATGCTAGATTTATAAACAGTCACACTTCACCCTTTAAAGTTTAGAAGATGCACAGAATTTTAATTTTAGACATTGCCATGTACATGCTTCACTTGGTTGCTGCTTTTTACTTCATAGTAGTAAGGACAAGGTCATCGCTTCCTGATAGTTGTTGAAATGCAATGTTGTGTTTCTCTGTACAGTGAATTTTTAGTATCTTTGGTGAGAAAATATGAATTTCCATTCCATTTCTATACTTGTTTTTAGTGATTCTATGCAGTCTGCTAGATGATTTCCTTATAGAGATCTGCTGTTTTTGCCAAAGCTGTAACTACACAAGTAAGAGGATGCTGGGTAAGAAGGACTTGTAAAGATATCAGATATTCTGTTTCGATTATACTGTAAAGGCAAGTTAAGTTAACATCTTATATTAGTAACATCTGTACAGTGTTTCTGAGTACATATTAGTTGTACGCCCCAAATTCTTATAAAATTTTAAACAAATAGTTTTAGTCCTAAAATACAGTAACTACATCTTAGTAGTAACACAATTGAAATAGTCACCATAATAATACAGCACATAGAATACTATATCTGTAAAATGAAGACAAATACAAAAACCACTTTGATTACTTCTGGAGATGATTTTTGTACTTAGTTTTATTTCTGTGGCATATTTTCTAACAAGCAAAATACTGTTATTGCACTTAGCAGCAGATGAAACTAGCTAAGTGTTTTATTTAATGTCTTTCTGATGACATTAAAAACTGATACTAAGCTCCTCAGAACAAGAAGGAGGCATTATTTCATTTCCAAATTCCAGGTTTTGATTAATTCTGAAGCTCTTCAGATATGGCTAATGGGGGCCATCTTACTGAGGGTGGAGTCCACAGTATCTAGCATCTTAGGTGAAGGTTCCTTTTAGAAACTGAAGAAGAAATAGTAATAATTGTATTTTGACATAGACCTTGCTGAACTTCTGACTGCAGGATAGCAAGTAAAATTTTTAATAGACCTTTTAAAAAGCAGTTAACTCTTTATGTAAGAGGTAGCCCCTTTAATTCAGATATTCCTTTTACTTTATGAAGTTAGGATTTCTAGGTCTTTCAAAATCATTTACACGTGCTAATTCCAGACTGTGTTGTTTGATATCAAATGGTCATGGAGTATAAAAAACCATCTCTGGTCAAACCCCATTTCTACTTGTTCCTGGAGCATTTTAGTCAGAACAGTGTGGCTCCACTCTGTGGCAGAGATCTTATCTATCTAAACTGTAACATGAAAATCCACACATTTGGCTTGGCATCCCAATGTAATTTTCCCATTAGGAATGCAGTACAAGGTACCTGGTTGCCAATGCTCAAGCTGATCCAGAGCTAATAAACATTGCTGCACACACACTAATGCCTGTTCAGCCACTCAGATGGCACTCAGAAACAGGCTGTTATCTCAGGTATGGAGCAAATACATGGAGCTGACATCCAAAAGTGCCTGAGCTAATAAATCCTTGTGGGTGAGTACCTGGCAGAACAGTAAAAGAGCATGTTTGGATATGATTTGTGCCGCTTGTAATGTTATACACTTCTGCCACTGTGACTTTCAGGCTGTTACTACTCAGAAACCTTGAGGGCTTTATGCTATTCTGACAACACTGGTATTCAGCTTTGTTGTTGTTATTTGGCTTTTCTTTCCCTTGTCTTGGAGAGTTAATTTCAGTAAATAATCGTGGAAGTCACAAAAAATGCTGATTAAAAGGGACCTCTGAAGGTCACGTACCCCGAATTTCCTTTTAAAGCAGGATTGTCACCAACAATCTTGTCTATGTTGTGGTTTAACCCGGCTGGCAGCTAAACACCACACAGCCGTTCGCTCACCCTCCCCCCTCCCTCTCTGGGATGGGGGAGAGAAACGGGAAAGTGAAGCCGGTGAGTTGAGATAAAGACAGTTTATTAAGACAGGAATATAATAATAACAATAACAATAATAATAGTGATAATGATAATAGTATTAATAATAATAATGTGTAAGAAAACAAGTGATGCACAATGCAATTGCTCACCACCCGCTGACCGATGCCCAGCCTATCCCCGAGCAGCTGGCCCCCCCACCCCAGCCAGCCACCCCTATATATTGTTTAGCATGACGTCAGATGGTATGGAATACCCCTTTGGCCAGTTTGGGTCAGCTGTCCTGGGTCTGTCCCCTCCCAGCTCCTGCTGCACCCCCAGCCTGCTCGCTGGCAGGACAGAGCGAGAAGCCGAAAAGTCCTTGGCCTGGTGTAAACACTGCTCTGCAACAATTAAAACATCAGCATGTTATCAGCGCTCTTCTCATCCTAATCCAAAACATAGCACCCTACCAGCTACTATGAGGAAAAAATTAACTCTGTCCTAACTGGAACCAGGACACATATCCTTGTCTAGCCTCGGTATTGAAAAATGCTGAGGATGAGGAATGCATAATCTCTCTGGGCAAATACAGAAGTGAATTTGTTCCTAGCATCCATTGTGAACCTCCCAATCGGCAGTTCCTGGCTTTGTGTGTAGCAATCATGTCTGTCATAATGTTTGTTGACTTCCATTTGGATTTTTTTCCAACTTTGTAGAATTAGTGGAGTCTTCAGCAGTATTTTCATGCAAAAAGGAAAATATTGTCCAGACTGGTTCTACCCCAGTTATTTGATTTGGAATGAGTTTCATTTAAGGTCCGGTGAGTTTCAGGAGTAGAATAATGAGATCCACTACGTTTTAGCTTTTTTATTGCCTAGCAGAAAACAAAAGGCACGGTTTGCTTTTATTTATTCTAGTTTGCAGATCACCCCTAATGTAGAGAATGGGTTAATGTTGATTTAAAGAGGAAGAGTAAAAGTGAATAAAAGTTAGGTATAAATTGAGTTTGAGGTTGCTCTTAATCTTTCATAAATATATGCTTGTCTGTCAAGTATGTTTTTATTTTTCTTTGAAATTGACTAAATTTGCCTTCCTTCTGAGGAGCAAGAGAAATGGGTTATCATTTGCAATCGAGGAAGTTTTGTGTAATGTGACAGTATTTAGCCCTACATCAACCTGATGATCACTGCTTCTTCAAGCAACTATGTGTAATTTACACACACAATAATTTGAGAGGTTACCTAGAGTTATATCAATATTGTGACTTTCCTAATGAGTAAAAAAGTGATCAATAAGTCATAACAGTCTATACCTGCTGTAGAATAAACATGGCAGACTGTGCAAACAAAAATATTTAAAATAAGAGCATAGGGTAGATTTATTTAAACAGAAATAGTTATGTTGTTGTTGTGGTTGTTAAATGGATATGAAAGCAGTAACTTATGTGGAGCTACCAACATGCTAGACATTACACAGTCTATAATGCAAAGTTTTTGCTTCTGAAGAGTGTGAATATCTCTGAGGAACCTGGGACGGCATAATTTACACAAACAAATAACTTTATTCACAGAAGTAATCCTGATAAGACAATGTATTTGTTGGGTAGATATCTAATTTGAACACATAAAAAGAGGATATATCTAAACAAATTATGATTTAATACTAAGACTTAGCATCTTCTCAAGATATCATCACAGTTTACATCTTTGTGTCTAAGTGCAATGGTCACCGTTAAGCAGATCTTTAGAGAGGGAGAGTACAAAAACAAAATATCCAACAATAACCAGCAATTTATGGATTTCTGAGCCAGGCCTGACGTGCAGAATATTTTAGCTCCTAGACACTGATGAATGAATACATTCTTATTTCTTCTTAATCCTTTTTTGAACTAGTTATGGAACAGCATTCTATAGCAATTAATTTTTGTAGTGTTAACTTCATGTAGCATCCTTTAGTTACTCCTTTAGATTGTTTAGTTGTTTTTTAGGCTATAGTTTGAACACAGTAAATTTATTGTGTGTATTTATTCCATCATAAGAAACAGTGTTTTGTCTGTTCAGTTCCTTCCTTCCTTCCTTCCTTCCTTCCTTCCTTCCTTCCTTCCTTCCTTCCTTCCTTCCTTCCTTCCTTCCTTCCTTCCTTCCTTCCTTCCTTCCTTCCTTCCTTCCTTCCTTCCTTCCTTCCTTCCTTCCTTCCTTCCCTTTTTCATTCTATTCCCTATTTCATTCTATCATCATATAGGCTTCGTTTTCGTTTCTCCTTTCCAAATTGAAAAATCCTACTCCTTCCTTATGTAGAATATGTTCCAGGCTGCTGGTGTCTATTCTTTCAACCCTTTGTTGGCAGAAAAGGGGTCATAGATAATGATTCAACAATAAAAATCAGGTATTTATAGACAAATAGTGCTGGTAGAGATTATGACTGCAGAATTAAGAGCTCTCTTTTTAAGAAAGGAACCATATGAAGTAAACTGAGCAATCAGTGTTATTGTTGTTAAATATAGCTGAATACAGATAGGGTATGCTGAGTTTAGTAAACCAAACAATGGAATGTGCAGTGCTGGGCTGTAATTATGACTCTGTGTGAAGATACAACGAGAAAGGTACAGAAAGGTAGCAAGGTTGGAGAGTGTGTGTTGAAGGTAAAAGACTCCTTTAATTCTTTCATTTCGCTAACCAGTACTTCTAATGAATGTCCATTTTCATCAAGTTTTTCTGTCACTCCCTTAGGAAATAAAATTGATTTGAATGTAATGAATATATATTTTTCTTTTTGCCAGGAAGGTAAATCTTTCTAATGCAGAGTTAAGTTTAAAAGTTGCAGTAAATATTTGCGCTATCAAAAGAGTTTCAGTTTTCATTAAGCAAATTATTTGATTGCACAGGAGATAAATCTAAAAGCACAATTATAGGAATTAGCAGTTACTTATAACCTGATAATCTTCCACATTATTACTGTTAAACTTACTTAACTTTGATGCTGATAAAAATATGTGCACCTAAGTGAAAATGGAAATCTCTCCACTTTGTTAATTTGAATTCCCAAGACAGAATTTAATGTGACAGCTGTGTAGGTGGATATAAGATGTTGATTGAAAAGGAAAAAAAAAATCTGATTGGTTATGAAGAAAAAGACAAATCTTTTCTATAGCTGTAAAATTACACCTATTATGAGAGTGAATTCACAGAGTGAATTTAATGAAGTGTATTAAGTGCCTCTTTGGTGTAAGGGAACTTAACTATAGAATAAATTTAAATGAAAGATGCCTTCCTGTGTGTCAATGCAAAATGTAGTCACTGAGTGTAAGAACCTGAAATTTTGAGGCAATGTCGGTAGAACAATGCTCGTTTAGATCTGTGTTCTAAGACACTATCAGTCATGTGTAATGGAATCAAATTATGTCCTCCAGAGTTTATGTAAAAGTAAAAGAAGGTGCTAATGAAAGCAGTGATACAAGCTTTTTATTTTTCGATCATAAGGATAAGGAAAAAAGGGAAGATCACCACAGTGGAAAAAGATGGAACTAATAGCACAAAATTATAGCATTTTTAAACATTTTTTTTAATTAACTGTGGAAATCAATGTCCAGCGCAGCAAAACATGGTGCATATTTTCTGTAATCTACTTAATCTACTTGCATTTAGGCTGTAATACTGTCTGTCTGTTAACCTTGTAGGTGCTTCTGGATCTTTTGGAGGCTACCTGATTCCTCTCAAATGTAACAATGCATAAGGAGATGCTAATTAGAAAAATTAGTAATACTGTGGTTGATGTTTCCTTCTATTATCTCATTTTCCCTCTGCTTTCATCTCAAAATAATTCATAATATGATCTCTTGAGAAAGACCCTAAAGTTTGTTAGATGTCAGTGCGATGCACAGGGACTTTAAATTTACAACTGGGTTTTTGTCAGTACAACATACAATATAATTCTATTTCATCAGCTAATTGAATGATAATTTGGTGAGTCACTCTCTGATAAGATGTGTGCCCTGTGTATGAAATTGCTATCTCTGTAGTTTGGTAATTTTCAACCATTTTCAATATCTGTATCTCTAAAATTTTCCAGTGGAAGTACAAACCCCTGAGAAACAAATTTAGTTGTGGGCTGCTCTGACAGTTGCCTGATTTTCCTCATTTGCCTTTTGTAACTGTCTGACTACTAGTCCACAGACCAGAAGACATTCACTGACCACAGGCTAAAGTCAACAGAATTTTTCAGGATTTCTTTAGCTATCAGTTTAAATCTAATGGGAATTTTAATTGTTAAGAGACACATTTATTTGACTGAAAGATGCACAAACATTGTCCGAAGTTTTTTTGTACCTTTTGTATCCACAGACAGTTTTTAATAAATCAAATAGTCCTTGAGTACATTCATCTGAGGATAAACTGTATCTATTACGGTATCGTACAGGTCTTTAAAAGTGAAGGAAAGTACAATACCAGCCTAGAATCATATTGGTGGTGATTTATGATATAGAAAAATAATCTGTGATATTCTTTAAAAAATCTATAGGTGCTTAGAGAGAGCAAGAAAGATGGTATGTGTGCATGCTAAAGGATTAGTTGTATACTAGCAAAGAGAAGAGGCAACGTACTAGACCAAGTATAGCATTTGTAAGTGCTTAAAAATAATGTAAAGCAAGGAAACTAAAGTACTGCTATATATCTGCTTGTTCTGGTGTACACTTCTGTGATTCATGTGCCTCTAGGACAGAAAATTTCTAGAGGCAATTTATAAAGCGTAAATAAGGTCAGAAATAATATTTGTTTTGTACAATGGCAACTACACTACAAAAATTTGTAAGATGGACAGGACTAACCCTGAAATTCCATCAGATACAATTTACAGAACTGAAAAGGTCATAAATATTGAAAGTAAAATTAATCTCTCCAAAGTTCATTTTAAATGTGATCCTAAAAGGCAACACCAATATGAATAATTAGGATAAAAATCAGGCTGGAAAACCCTGAATGGAGGGATGAATGTTTGATTAGTGATTTAGTACAAGCCTAAGCAGGTATCTTTATGCTATTTTGTTGCAGTTGAATTAAAAAGCATTCCAGAATCTTTCTCTACTCCTAAAGCTTTTATAAAGTCTTTCCATTTTCTAATAAGTAAGAGCATCACTGGAGGTCAGGTTCCATCAGATTATCTGTGGATTAAAATGATAATCTTTGTGCAGTTCTCATGGATTGAAGCTGACATTAATTGAATGAATAATAAAGAAACTTTTTTCAACATAGGAGACTCCATATTAGTATCAAATTATTTCTCTGCTCTGTAAAATTGTTGAAAAAGCACTAAGAAGAAGAATGGTGTATTTTGCTTGGTACTTATACGGTTGAAATGCAGACTTCCAGTATCTTTACAGTTATGAACTGCGTGTTTCAATGAGTTGAGAGGAACTTGAGTGCCAAGACTAACTTGTAAAAGCTGTATACCTTCTAAAATTCTGGAAAGCCATTTGGTGTATCTGAGGCCAGAGCGTCTTGAGATGAGTAAGAAATGGAGCAAAGAGGGCAGGAGACTTGCAGGGATGAATAAGGAACTCCTGACAAAACTCAAACATAAGATGGAGGTATACAGGAGATGGAAGCAGGGACCAAGTGGGGTGAATATGGGGATGTTGTCAGAGTGTGGAAATATGTGACAAAGAAGGCCAAGAGACCGAGGAATGGAAGAAAGCAAATGTTACTCTAGTCTTCAAAATGTGCAAGAAGGGAGCTGCAGGCCAGTCAACCTCACCTCAGTCCCTGGAAGGGGATTCCCTGGAGATACTCAAAAGCTTTCTGGACACAGTCCAGATGTAACGTGCCCTAGGGGACCCTGGGTGAGCAGAGAGTTTGGACTAGATGATCTCAGCCATTCTGTGTAATGTTCAGGGTTGTTGCTGTGATGATCAGTACATCTATGTTCAGGCAATTAAAATTATTGAAGTATGTTCTGATCCTGTACAATTTATGAGTAAATTAAGCTCATATTCAAATCATTTTCAAATTATGCTCCGTTTTCTCAGCTTATGATTTAGGAGTCATCCTTCTCTGCTGAGATCAGACATACAAAGATTGGTATCTTAAACTTGCCTCCTTCCTCAGCCCTCAAGGCCTGTTGAACCATCCACTGGGATGGTTATGATCTAATTCAGAATTGATGATACATTGAAGAGCCAAAGTGGAATATTAGAATTGTTGTTCATGAACTGAAGCGACAATGTCATGAAAGAAACTGAGAAATGTTTAATTTCGGAACTGTACTTTTTGTCTTCATTATTATCTTCACACTAACATAAAAAAGTCAGATTCTCAAGGTAGAAAAGTGACTAATACCTTGTTTTCAAGAATTGCATGTAGCTAAAGAATATCTCCTAAACAGAATGATTGTAATGCGTGTTATCTTGGGATTTCTCAAATGTAAGTTGAAAGTTAAATACACCTTGAAATGGTTCAGTTAAAGAATGTGTAATGTGGTCAATATTTCTGAAGTTATAACAGGTATTTTAGAGGTTTAAATATTATCAGGAAAAAGTTAAGGCTGGTATTTCTCTAGGTAAGTGGGATATGTCCTTCTCATAAGGGGGCAGTAAAGAATTTTCTCGTTTTACTTACTATTACTCAGAGAAAAAAGGGGGGGGGGGGGAATAAAGTCATAGATTTTCCTGTAGATCTTGATACTCCTTCACAGAAAATGTATGTGCTTTCCTTTTATCCACACACAATAAAGTGAATGAGAGGTTTTTAAAGTTCAAGGGATAACCTGTCCCTATTTTAGTTAACAATAAACTGAACACAAAGTTGAGTGGATGAACATTTTGTCCTCCTGTTGTTCTTGCTTATGAGTTATTAAGCAAGATGCGTGATCTGCAGCTTTAATGTAATTGTTTCTTTATGTGAATAATGTTAATGTAGGTTTTGTTTTTCACTCTTGGCAGTAATCCAGCAGATTATAAATGAGACCACCAAACTTTTTCACAAAGGTAACGAGTTGTCTATCAATTAATTTTCTCTCCTTTTCCTCCCCACTCACAACAGATTAGGACTAAATTTGTGAAGAAAAGATATAAATGATACATCACATTAATACATTTATGGATTACCAGATTTTCTTCCTTTTGGGCACTCTGGCTGGAATTAGTAGCAATTAAATTTTCAGTCAAAGCATGCTAATAAACAGCAGCCAGAATTTACTAGTAATCACTTTCATTTTGTAAGGTATCTATCATTCTGGAGTTTGTTGATGCAATGTTTATTTTTGTTTTTTAATACTTCCAGTCAAGCATCTTGGTATTTACAGAGCTAAATATTATGCTCTGCTACTTCTGATCATTTTATAAATAATCTTATGAATTTTGGTGATCACTGTTTTTCATCATACTATTAAACTGATCTCCCTCAGGTATCAAAATATTTGGAGCCTTTTCAAAAGAACTAACTGAATTGTGTATGTTGTCAATTTCTATGAAATGTACCAGCTGGGGAAAAAAGGGCAGCAGAATTTCAGTAGGTAAATCATTCCAAATTTTAAAATGAGAAGATATTTAACTGGATTTGCACACACACAAACTTCCTACAAAAGGATACATTTATCAGAAAATATAAGCACCTGAACTTGAAACATTTGCTAGCCATGGTTTATCTGAGTGCCACATTTCCCTCATGTTTTCAGAATAATTGCATAATGCATAGTAACAGGGATAAAGAGAAACAGAAAATAAGTACATCTTTTAATGCCATCTTATTTTTTGTGCATAGAAAACTGTCCAAGTAACCAATACTGGAGAAATGTGTTATCATAAAAGATTATCTCTGTAGCTAGGACCGTTGCGTTATTTTGTGAAATATCAAAATAATGTAAAAAAACATGCAGTATTAGGAAACAGCAGCCCGACATAATAAGTTAGGCTAAGAATTCTGTGGTAAAAAGCTAATGATTGCATTGAAATCAGAACTCAGTAAGACTGATTCTTTTGCTTCAACATCATAGGCTAAGAATTCTGTGGTAAAAAGCTAATGATTGCATTGAAATCAGAACTCAGTAAGACTGATTCTTTTGCTTCAACATCATGAAGTAAGTGACACACTCACTGTTAGGGTGTGAAGTTATAAAGCAGGTGTCACTGACACTAACCAAGTGAGGCTAAAGTTAGAAAGCAAGAACTGAAGCAGAAATAGTGACAGTGTGAGGGAAGTTGTAGGGGTAATGATGTGAGGCTCCAAAAGAGCTGGGACAAAAAATAAGCACAGTTCACTGTGACACTGCTCTGTCACCCACACAGTAAAGAAGTGCTTCCAGATGTCAAGATGGAACCTCGTGTTCCAGATTTTGCACTGAAACAAACTATTCGTTAGCTGAAGCTTCAAACTCCTTGTATATTTACCTACTAGTTTTATTCTTGTTTTTCTTCTACTTTTCATCTGCAATCTTCCCAGTAGTAATATGTCTATGTCTGATGCATTCTCATTATTTCCAGGTTATTTTTGCTTTCAGTTGTATCTTAAATGACTAAAGTACTTAGGTATGCAACTCTACATATGTTAATGTCTCATTAATGAAACTAACATCTCCTAAGATTCACAATGAAGCATTCTCGTGCACAAGTCCCTTGAAATCACCAATTCCTTTAACACGGTCAGCGGACCCTGCCTCTGGACAGCATTGTATTAGGAACAGAGTCAGTAAATTTTAGACCTTTTCTTTCAAAACAGGCATTGGAAAAGGCGGTAATAGTGATGCTGATGTCTCTCAACATAAATTTAACAAATTCCTATGTCTATTGATTCTGAGTTTCTGATGCTTTGGGGAAAAACAAACAAATTATAAATGGCCTTAAGACTGGGAATTGAAAGAGATTTTTCCCCAGTATTGTTGGGATTCAGTTATAGTCTTTTTTGATTTTCTCTGCCTTTAAGAATTTTGCATTTTTTCTCTAGGTAAAGTAGGACAGCATCATCAGAAAGACAGGGATTGAGTTTAGGAGGAATTAGATCCCCAGTTTTTCACTCCCCAGGCAATTCTAAGCAATGGTTTTGTGCAGAACTTGAATATAACCATTCATTCCAAAGGGTCACTCTGTGCCTTATACCTTGTACATGTGTGAGAAAAGTAATTCAGGCTACTAATGTGTTGCTAGTGTCTAATTTAGGAATGTAGATAAGATGTCTGTACCCAAAAGATTGTTTATACTTGTATTTCTTTGTTATTGCAGAGATGAGTATCTACCTCTTTTCAGCACTGATGCTTATTTTTGTTAATCCCGTTATTCAATATTTGACTTTTCTCATTCTTCATGTATGAAATTTAGAAGTCTCAAATGTGAATCATAGAATCATAGAACAGTTTGGGTTGGAAGGGACCATCTAGTTCCAACCTCTCTGCCATGGTCAGGGATGCCACCCACTAGATCAGCTTGCTCAAGGCCTTGTCCAACCTGGCCTTAAACACCTCCAGGGATGGGGCATCCACAACCTCTCTGAACAACCTGTTCCAGTGCCTCACCACCCTCTGAGTGAAGAATTTCCTCCTAACCTCTGATCTAAATCTCCCCTCTTTTAGTTTAAAACCACTCCCCCTAATCAGGCTGCTGATCTCCTCTGAAGTGGGATGATGTTATCATTGACATGCTTTTAGCTTTTCCAATGATAAGACGAGGGGAAATAGCCTCAAGTTGCACCAGGGGAGGTTTAGGTTGGGTATTAGGAGAAATTTCTTTACTGAAAGGGGTGTGCAGCATTGGAATATGCTGCCCAGAGAAGTGGTTGAGTCACCATTCCTGGAGGTCTTCAAGAAATGTGTAGATTTAGAACTTATTAGTGTGGTTTAATGGTAGACTTTAGTACTAGGTTAAAGGTTGGATTAGATGATCTTAGAGGTCTTTTCCAACATGAATGATTCTATGATTCTATGACATTTCTAATAGTTTCGCCCAGTCTCAGTTTGAAATTGTGTAACTGCAATTTAAGATGTCTTTAAGAATTTTGGTCTAATATTGATCATTTCTAACATGAAAAAAAAATGTTAATACAAATATTGATAGGATTAGTGCAAGTATAATCTTAGAGGATGCACATATTGTTCATGGCTGTAGCATGTTTGAAGTATCTCTCGTGCATTATCTGTGTAAGTAAATTGGAATACATCTCATTCTTAAAGTTGATACTTAGTCTGTCATCCTGCTACCTAGCCCCAGAGTCAGTAAAATTAAAAAAAATCCTTATTCAAGATTCAGTTGCTCAAAGTTTGTATTTTCTGACGTTGTGAAATATAAGTCACACGACATGCTCCTGCTTCGGTGTGGCATTCATGCATGCCTCCTCCTCAGAACAGATGTTAAGCACAGTAGTAACCATTCTTTTTATTTATACAATTTCAAATAAACAATTAAGTGAATGGTTTAAGATCTAGCTAAATTAGTTAAATTGCTTTATCGTTATGTGCTTGTTTGTATTTGTAACAGTAATAATTAGGCAATAAACACTGCAAGTGACTGAGGACTTTGCCTCTGGGATGTTTCTCTGCTGAACTATTAAACAATATGACACTAAAGAGGGAGCTAATATCTGTCTAGAAGCAGAGGAAGATAAAGCAGTCCAACTGCTTCAATTTTCATTTAAATAAATAAATAAATAAATTGTGTGCAATAACAGTGATTTCTGGTTTTAGTCTCCATGTCTAAAATCCTTTATTTCCAATATACAGAATATTGGAAGATATTGGGGAATATCTATTTCCATAACTCTCCAAAAGTTGTGTGTCGTACATGAGGACTTACCCTTTAAAGCTTTTTGAACCTCCTATCCTCTTGTATGTCGAATGCACAAAGGAAAATGTTGCTACCTACTTTTGCTACAGGTGAATCTATTGTTACGGTATAGATTGTGATATGCAGCTTTGTATGTAAATACTTTTTCATTTTATTACCTTGAAAACTTTAGTTTTTAGCTGTACCTTTGTGACTTTCTGAGGTATCCACACATCTGTTGTTCCTTGACAATGGCAATACAGATGCTGCTATCACCATGGGAATGGTACTCCTGAATGAAGCTGCTACCTCCAAAGGGGATGTTGGAAAGAGGAGAAGTAAGTTGCTTATTACAATTAAGATAATGTTTGCACAATTAAAAGATACTGAGAAATTACAGATGAATCTGATTAATCCTGATTAAGTTTTCAAAAGGTATCCCTCAAACCAATTTTTAAGTTTTGTGGTGTGGAGAAGATAGTATAAAACTTCAGGAGATAAAACTGCATTCATATGAAGTTGTAGCTGTAAAATATATATATATATGTGTGTATATATATGTATGCATGAATATGTATATATATAAATGGATTAAGCATCCCCAGCCAACCTACAGGTTGACACAGCATCTCCATGACGTAGTAAGGCATAGTGTGAATGATTTTTGGCTTAGGATTATGTTGAAAGTCAGTGAGTTAAAGAACAAGAGTTTAAAAATATTGTTTTTAACACATGAATTCAGGCATTTAAAATGCTTAAGATGACAATATCGGAAGGAGTGGAAAAACCTCTCTTACTTGGTACACTTTGCCAATATCGTAAGTTTCCACAGGAAGGTGAAAGCCCAACAGTATAGAACATACCCTCTTCTGTAATGTCTAAAGATTCTAAGCCTGAAGTGCAAGTTTAATATTTTTCTGAATTTCATTGGCATTCAGAATATTTAAAAGATTTTTGGCAATAAGTCATGTAAGAACATGATATGAAAGTATATAACTAATACTGATTTTGAAAGAGACCTTGACATGAGTTTAATTGGCATGTGATCATAGATCCAGATTGTATCTGGGTGTGTGAACGTAAGCATAGTGAAATAACAACAGGCTACAGTACAAAATCAAACTCCTTTCTGCTTGTGGTCCTTAAGTGAATGCTTTCTGTGTACTTGCCTTGCATTGTTTGTTCATGCTTAGTAATTTATTTATTCATGTTTTGAATTCATATTTATGACTAATGATTTTTTGATGATGAAATGTGTTTATAGGATTTGTATATGGCTAGTTTTCTTAAATTAACTGCAGAAATCATATATTTAAATTGACATGTCGGTTTTTACATGGCCAATTTTAATGAAAAAATGCATCCGTTTTCAGGTTCACTGACTTCGTGGTTGCTTGTTCTTTGCTCAAAGCCAGCCAGTTTTGACACGTAAATATTGCAATTAAATAGCAAAGGTTTGCCTAGGCTAGGAATAGTATAAGAAGAAAAGCTTTTAAAACCAAATTTGCTCATTAGAACCAAAATATAACCTAATGTAGATGAGATGCATCTCAATTATCTGCAACAGCTTGTAAAATGTGTCTTTTTTTTTTCCCCACTTGCGTACAATTGAGTGAACAATGGTGACTGATAAGGTTTTATGCTATGGCACACAGGTGCCAATTGCTGTTTCACATATCATTTCTTAATTTAAGTTTTTACTTTGCTAATTCATTTGTACCCTGAAAAGACTTAAAAGAGCTTGCATCTCATCTAGGTGCTATGAGAAGCTCTGCGTCTTTATTACTTATCTTCAGTACCAAAAGATTAATATTGTTGTTAAGAGTAAAAAAGAATTTGGCTACCAACCTTGAAACTTAATACAGTGTAATGTTTTAGCCATTAAGAATTAGATAAGGCAGCTACTAAACAGCCTTTGCTGTTACTTTAGCCTTAGAGGGTTGACTAGAGAGAACATGATTCCATTAGTTAAGCAATATTTTTCTAAATGTGATTTGTTTTCTGAAAAGAACAAGCAAATGCCTGAAATGACATTACGTGATATGTATAATTTACAGGGTTACTAAATCCATTATCAGTGGTAAGGTGTTTGCATCCACACACATTTGAGTTGCAAATTGCTACTCCTTTCTTGAAAATACATTCATACTGACAAGTTATTTTTTCTTAATAACCATAAATATTATTTCAGCGTGTGTTTGAATTCCTGTCAGAAGATAGTGGGCATCAGTAGGCAAGGCAGCAACATTTTTGTATTTCACTGTCAAAATCCCTTATAAATGATTGACATAAATAATATTCTTTGTAGAAATTCCAGTTTAAGTCTTTTATATGCTAGTAAACAAAGTTGTTTTCTTTCCAGTAATATGCCTGGTAGGCCTGGGTCTGGTGGTCTTTTTCTTCAGCTTCCTTTTGTCGATATTCCGTTCCAAATACCATGGCTACCCATATAGGTAATCTCTCATTAAATTCTCATTTTATATATTTCAATAACTTTGAATAAGTTTAAGAATAGCTTTTAGGTAACAAATATTTAATTGTTACCACTGGAGTCTGTGGGAGCTGGAAGAAGCAGGAAGAAAGGTAATTAATCAAAGCGAACCCAAAAGGGCTGAAAAGCTAGTGGGGTTGACATGACTGTTACTGCAGATCGGTTAAATTAGTTTGAGCACAGACCATGTCATCTACAGTGCCACCACTAAAAATGCAAAGGAAAACATATGCTTGAATTTATAAACCTTTTTTAGATATTTCTTTGTGCGTCTTTAAGATAAAAGAAACACCAAACCAGTGTACAGTGCTAAGCTATGCTTTATCACCAAGTTCCATCTTTTTTGTCAGAAACACCGGAGAGGAAATAAAGAGTTATGATCTTTAATTATATCTACATCTGCCAATTAAACAGTTGTAGTTTGTCAGACAAGCAGAAAAAAAGTGGAGAAATAGTAAATGAAAAACAGTTCTTGCCCAAGGATGTAGAGAAGCCTCTCCATTTTGCAGGTGGATGATCTCATCTGTGAGTCACCTGTAGAGTTCTAGACTTGAATCACATCGCCTTGCTCATCTATTAACATATTTTCTCAGTAGCCTGTTAAGAATCCATTATCATTTTCTCATGATCCCAGTATAATTTTTAGATTTACATGAAAAATCCTACCCCAGAGGAAAGGGAAATGTGCAATTATGTGAAGTCTTCAGTGCTATAGCAATGATGGACCAGGCTACTGAGATAAAAGCAATACAGTGACATTTCCTGAGTCATCAAGTTTGTGGAACAAAACAGAGAGATCTGTTGATTTTTCTCATTCAAAGCTTTCTTTTATAAGATGACTAAAATATTTTTAATGAGGAAGAGTCTTCTGTTGTTCCAACAAATCTCCAACATCAATAGTTTTGTTCCGTTGACTTTTGATCCTATTTGAAACTATGCTGTTCTTTCTTTTGCTCCAGTCTTTGCTCCTTTTTAATATTTTTTCATGTATATATATGTACATATTATACAGTTGGCATAGTCTTAACGTGCTATGTAAGGCTTTACAATAGAGATAAGATGCATGTGAGCTGTTTTCCTCCCTCTAGCTGTCCACAATGCATTTTAAAGAAGAAGTTTGCCTTATTTCCAGTAAAATTGGTTTCTATAAACTAGTAGACTAATCATTCACAGAATATTAATCTACATTACTATTTAACGTGGATGAAAGTAAGTGGATGATATTCATGTTGCTGTATAGATATAGTAACATTTTGCTGAAAGATCTGACATGATGAAATGTCATCTAATACGTATACAAAATATACATAAGGGAAGCTTTTGCACCACAGATTGAAGGCTATATTTTGAAGTAGAGAACAAAAGAATTGTCTGTTAATGTTAACAGTTCCGCTGTTAATGCCACTGTTAATGAATCATATAAGAATACTTCTACAGTTTTTCTCTTAGTGTTGCTTTCTATGACTAGCTCTTGTGCATTAGTGCAGTAGCCAGTTTTATATTCTGTGTTTTGTTCTACCACTCAAGACAATAGAGCTCTTCCCCTTGCAATATGCACAGAAGGTCTGTTCCTGCTTTTTATTCTTTCCTGCTGGAAAGGGAAGAGGTCTTTAAAGAGCTCGATACTATAATACTGCAAGATTTCATCAGTGTGGAGTTAGTAATTTTCAATTTGTGATAGTCTGTACAGCCTCTCAACGTCTTCTACCTTTTAGCCTTCAATAACTTGGGGTGAAGAACAGAATCTAGTCTCCAAAAGTGTGAGATATTCTTACTTCCCATTAAGAGCTTAGGTTGAAGAAGTAATTATTAGCTTCATCTGCAGCACATTAAGGTCACTTTTCATTTTTAATCCTTTCATCTTAGGAATGTTCTTACCACCTATTAACAACATGCTTATATGATTTTGCCAACTTCCAGACCTTGCATGGTATTTCTGAATGCTAGCACTAGAAATTTTTGACTCTTATGTTACACTTAAGATGTCTGAGGTTGAACTGTACCTTTTGAACATGACTATGGCTTGGCTACACAACACCATAGATGTTCATGCATACCTGTTTTCTGGGGGATTTCCTTCTTTTTGTGCTAATGTTTTTTGCTGTAAATTTTGGGGAAGCAGATTTTTTTTTTCCACAATTGAATCTGCTCTTAGTGAAAAAATAAGACATCCTTTTTTGGTTGTCTAGCAGAAGCTGAAGCCTGTGTAGATTGTAGACTCCTCTGTTAGTATCCAAGCTAAGAATAAAGGATGTGAAGAAGTAGGAGAAAAAAAAAAAAAAAAAAGAGAGAGAGAGAATTTGATTTCTATCAAAGGTTCAGTAAATTTAATTTGATATGCAATGCATGTGGAAAAATGCACGTTATGTTACAGCTGGTGAAGAAAGAAATAAAAGAAATCTAGGATAGTGCTGAAAAGAATGATTCATTACAACCCTGTTAAAGTGAGATACTGCTTCATCATGCTGCTACTGTGAAGAAACTGTTAGACCCATAAACCAAAATCTGGCCTAAAGAGCTGAGTTAGAATCAGCATCGCAACTTACTAATCAATAACACCCATGAGATAAATTCATGAAAGAATGAACTCCATGGATGCTAAGTACATGAGAAACATTTAGTAGCTGACGCGGTGTTGTTGTGTGTTGTTCCTTGTTTTTGTTTTTGTAACATTACTGCTTCTACAGAATTTAGCAAGATTTTACAGGCTTGCTTGTACTCTTCTAGATTCTCCGTGTTTTCATGGGAATGAACTAACCATTCAGTCCTAAATCCTCATTCAGTGCAGAATCACTGGAAACTGTCACTAGAATTGATCCTATTACTTTGCCATGATGAAATTTCATTTACTTGTTTCCAAATGTTTAATGTACTTATCTGTTCCTTTCCGTTGTTAAATCTTTGAGGGTTTTGTGGGTCTCTTGGGTAGTTCTGAACCCATTTTCTGTTCCATTGTTGTAAATAAACATGCTATTGATTCTTTGACACTTCAGTTGTCTCAACCATGTAGTCTACATGACACTGTCATACTCTTTCTGAAGAGAAGCTTCTTTATGTTCATACTTAATTAATTTTAATTTAAAGCGAACACACAGAACAGTAAGGTATACTAAATATATAAATTCTGTTATTTTCTCATTGCTCCTTTAATTTTATATCCTGCACTTAAATCTTAGTCATATATGCTGATACACATTCATCTTTTTGTCTGAATTTCTCAGTATCTTTCCAAAGAGTTTCTTGTCCCATCAATTGATCCTGGTGTAGATATGTCTTACGATATGAAATATGTCTGTCTTTTTACTTTCACTGGTAGTAGGTTTCACTTTGAAAGTATCAGTCGTTATGTGATAAATTGTCCTCAGGCTAGTAAAGCTTTGCCTGTAACAACAGTAGCAACAATGCATACTAATGATTTGTCAGAAAAAAAAGAATGTTCATCTTATCATGCCTAAAGCAGTATTTAAAGAAAATGTTTTAATGCTATATACATAATCACAAACATCAGCTTCTGTCTTGAAAAAAAAAAAGTCTGATATACCAAATTGTTTGTGCTGTCACTAAACAATCAAGTCCTCTGTGAAGCAGTATGCATCAATAAAAAATGAAAAACTAACATAACCTGCTGTGCATCCTCTTTCTCTCCACTGACCTCTATGTAGTAAAGATAAATCAAAAACAGAGGTAGATAAACATAAAGCAGGAGTCAAAAACTGGAGTAAAACAGTCATTTCCTTTTCTAATGTGCATAAATAAAAGTACTGGGAATGCTGTTACTTCCTTGACCCCGGTAATGCCATTGTCAGTGTTAATTTCTGTGACAAACAGAAAAGTGCTAGAGAACAGCACAAGTCTATAAATGTGCTCTTTAGAGGGCACATATGTATGTAGGAAGGGAAAGTAACATTATGTTTACATTATTTTCATCTACTTCAGACATCTTCCAATTAAGTTTTCAATTCTTCCTTCCACAGAATATTACTTTCTGAAAGTTAGTGTTGGGGAAAAAAAAAAAAAGTTACTATGTTGGTAAAATACTTTTATACAATAAACTTTTGGAGTGAGAGGTGATGCAAAATGGAGGTCACCGTGAAGGTTACTTACTGAGTGTACACAATCATGATGGATGAGTTAGCATGTAATAAATCTCTCCCCTCAAGCCATTTTTACCAGGGCAGGTTTTTTTCATGCTGATACTAAACTACATTTTTGTGAGGAACAAGATGGAATCTTTAATTTTGCTAAAACTTTTATTTTAATTGTTGTCATTGATGGTTGAATGGTAATGCATTAATTTTATTTCACACTGTTGAACATTTTCCCCTTTATAAAGCTTTCTGGATAAGATAGGAGTGTTGTTGTATCCAAAGGAATATTTTTAGAAGTTTTTTCACCCCAACATTTAGACTGAATAAGTGATATGTTAAGTATCAGATATTCGGTCATTGAGCAATAAAATTTCACTATATCAACACAAAATCTTATCAGAAACTAGTACACATGGGAACAACAGAGAGGATATACTTAACTCTGAGGCAAAAGTATGAACTCTAGGTTAGCTTTTCTGGTCAGAAAAGAGCTTTGAAAGTTCAGTGCAAATGTCACTTCGGGCAGTTGCAGTCCAAAAAAAGCACAGAAAATATTAAGAATGAGAAAGGACAATAAGAACAAAACAGAAGATATCAGTACGCTAGCACAGTAGTGTATTACTGTGAATATTAGGAACGTAAATATTTGTAACACTGGTTTCTTCAAGAGGACAGACAGACAAAAGTCTTACCCACTGTTTACTAATGTTAAAATATATATATATATATATTTTGAGCTTTGGCTGAAATTTACCAAGTGTGTTGTCTTTTATGCTTTATTTTCTGCATTAATTTTTAGTATGGCTTTGTTATTGTTCACACTTTTTACAATCCTTTCAAGTCTACGACTTACCACGTGCTTTTTTCTTAATCTGATTTTAAATGATACGAACAGCTGAAAAGTTGAAGTTTTCAAATAATTTTTATTAAGTTGCTTGCATTATGTAACAAAGGTAGTGTTTTTTTTTTAACCTGCATTTGAGTGTTTCATTATCAGATTAGCCTTTATATCAATTGCATTTGTGTATTATTGAAAAGATTAAGGTGAAGAGGTTTTAGTTAAGTCATAAAGAATAATCAGCCTTCAGAACTATGTACTGGGAGAATGGAAAAATACATGTTCTGTATTGACTAGCAGAGAGAAAGAACTAAGCTACAAGATAGCACGATAAATAAAAGATGCCTTATTTTCATGAAATGAACATAAATGTTAAGTCAGACATAAAGTATTCATTCATTGCTTAGAGAAAAGCAGTCAGTGCAACATGAACAGACAAATTACAAGATGCCCCAGAGCTGCAAAACTCCTTGCATTCACCGTATACACCATATAAGAAATGTCTATCTCACTGTAATTAAATTAGTTTCAGTAAAGAAAACTTGCATAATACTGAACAATAGAGATTAAATAGAAGTGAATAAAATAGAATAGTTATTTCTTAAAAATATATTTGTAAAATATAAGTGAACATGTATGCAGACCAATTAATTTTTTTAATAGATGTGAGTGCTACAAACAACTGCTCAGGTGTTCCACACTGAGTTCATGCCTAATTAGTTTGATTCACCTCAAGTTTATGAACTGATAAATGTATTTCTGTTGAACACCAGGATTCACAGTCAGGTCTATGGTGCTCAGCAAAATAGGTTATTTTCCTCAAAACAGAGGAAATAAGAATAATTTTAAAAGACAGGAGAATGATAATACACATTTATCAAGACAATGAACTTCAAATTTATTGTTTTTATATTACTCTTCTTAATGTGGCTGGACAGCAGTTTCTTGAGAAAGAAGCTGTCCATTGAAATGGAAACAAAACAGCCCAGTCTCTTCCGTGCATCTAAACTATCCAACAGCATACCTAATTAATGAATAGCCACAAACCACTGCATTTCTCTCTGTGAGAAATGTCCATATTCAGTGCCAGTTTGTAGTCCTTTAAAGAACAGACCTGAATTTCAGGTGTCTGGCCCCATAGCATATCTCTTAAGAAGGGAATGCTTCTTCCTGTGGCAGTTTGCATGCTGTTCAATGAGTAGGACTTCTGTGATTGTCACCATTAGAAATTTCTTTTAGCTTTTATAGCTTTCCTGTAAGTCCTGTAAGTTCTGCCATTTCCTCCTACCTGTTGTACCCATTTCCAGTTAGTTAATGTCTGGAAGGGCACAGTTGGGCCATCCTTTCCTGCTGTGCTTTGCCTAAGGGGATATGTTTTCTTTTTTTTCTTTTTGCAGATCTTTTCCAACAGATGTTGTCCAACTTGTCATAGATTTTTCAGAAACCCTGCCTCCTTCCCTTCTTTTTTGGCGACTCCCTGTATCATGATTTTTATGATGTTTTGGCTTTTTGTCATTTTCCACCTTTGGCTTTTTCCTTCTTTGAGCATCTCTTTGGCTTGTTTTATAATTTCTACATTACTTTCAGTGTTTACCTTACGCATGTTCTATATTATGTCTCTTAGCTGCTAAAGATGCTGTTCAGTTACAAACAGAAAGTAAGGAACAGTAGATACGATAATGGTTTATTTATTCAAAATGACACTGCTAAATTTATATATTCCTACAGTTATATCTTTCAGTCTTTCAGCCCTATCAACACAACCTGCATGATTACTGTACTCTTCACCCTTCCCACTCTTCACCTCCAAAATTTTTCATTGACTGTATTCCTCTCTTCTCTCCTCTCCTCTCAATTCCGTCTTTCCTATACATGGCCTTACATATGTATCTTAGACCTAGGTTATCTTTCTAGTATCCTGTGCTCAGCATTCTCTTACTTCTCTGTTAGCACCTTACAATTCACCTCGTCACACAGTTGTTCTTGCTAGCTTTTCCCTTTCAGTAATCACCCTCCAGCACCCAGCCAGTTGCCATCTGTTTTGCCTTGGCTTGTATGTCTTGCCTAATAAGCGTGTCAACTTTTTGCAGCAGGGAACATCTTTATACTGGTACTGTCTTTTAAGCTTATGGCAATTGCGTGGCTGTTTTGTAATGAGTAATTAATTATGCCATTAATGGAAAACTGATGAAGTTAATACAGTGTGTACGCTAGAGCACACTGCATTTCTATAAAGGAGTGGAAAGATCTTTTATGCAAAGCTAGAGGCAGTGAAGCTGTAGAAATCCTTCCGTTCAGTAGCTCATTGTTTTTATGTTTGTACTGTTAACTGAGTCTGTGATTGTGTCTTTGTGTTCCCATTAACCTATTTGTAAGATAACTCTTCTTTGGTAAAGTCCTTGGAAATCCCCAAATGAAAGGTATGACAAGCAATGTGTATGTGTTTTTTTGTAAATACAAAACTGTGTTCTGAGGTAAAGAAGCAACAATGTCATCTGAAACTTCTTAATTTATTAAAACATTAAAAATGTAAGAATCTGCAGCCTTACAGACCCTTGCTAAGTCCTGTATGCCCTCCTTGCTCAGGGGCCACTTCAACAGTAAAGAATGCTTAAAATAAATCTGAAACATCTCCTGGGAGAGGTAGTTCGCACTTTAAGTAGTAAGAGCAGATGCAGAGCTTGATTGAAGAGAACAGATGTTTGAAGTGCATTTTGCTTTTTAATTTTTTTAATAGGAAAATTTAAGCTTCAGTCACTCAGATTTTTATTTTATGGCTTTCATCTTGCTTAGTAATTACTTAATAGGATATAAAAATTTAAGAGATTATTACACAAACATTGGCTGACTTTTCAAATGAATGTTTTCAAGTCCTTGTTTATTCTTTTTGAAATAATTGTGGTGCTATATTTTATAGACATTTCTCAGCATTTAATCATGTTTCCTTTCTTTTCAGCTTCTTAATTAAATGAATTCAAGAGGGATTCATTTAGAGCTGCTTACCATGAAGATAAGCTGTTACTGATATTATCTGCCCGCCAATGTTACATGTATTCAAGAATCTTTTGTTGGTTCGTCTGTTTTTGTGATAATTTATATAGTATGCTGATAGAGAAATGAATACAGTTATACAGTTTTATGCAATGAATGCTTAATTTATAGAAACATACAGTAAACATCTCATTGGGAGTGCTAAAAAGTTATGAATATAGTATACTTAGTGCTCAAGAATTTAAATAAATTTCTTTATAATGTGCTTCTGTTTAAGGCTTCCTCATTGACAAGAATCCAAGGTGTATTGCCAGGATTTTTCATCTGAAGTTTGTTAAAAGCTTTTGAGATATGTTTTAGCATATGAACAAAATATTGTTCTTTAAACTCCTGTTTAGAGAAATACCATGGTGGGGACTGTAATTTAACAACTCCATACATCTTGCTACCACTTTGCTTTGAAACTGTTATCTTAGGGGACAATAGAATTCAGCCCAGAAGTTTTAATGTTACATAGTTGTTTGCACACTGAGCATACTAACACAGTGTCATGTAGGATCCCCCCAAAACACGGTGTAGCCCTTTGGTAGCCATTCTAGAGATGGTACAACCTGGTATATTTGTAGCTACCATTACAAGAGTAAGGATCAAGGAAGTCTTGGAAAAGCCCCATCTGTTTAGGTAACATTCATTTTTACTGAACTATTCAATAAACCTCCAATTAGCCAGACAACTCAGTGCCTTTGTCTGCAGTTCTAGAGGTACGTTTAGGACACACCTAATGCTAGTCCTACTCACTGGAGTTTGGAGTGATATGGAGAGAACAGCCTGTCAGCATTCATTTTGGCAGGTTAATAGAGTCCCTAATTCACCTCCAACATATTTCTTTATGTATCATACACAAATGCCTCTAAATATGAGGATAAAATTCACTAAACTGTACAAAACTCCCTTCATCTAATGCTCCAGGTATTCCTTTTCTGGAAACTAGAGTTATGTTAACAGGTGGGAAACCTTTCAGGACAAGAAAAGACAGGAAGGACACGGTATATCTTACACAAAAACACAGCAAGACTGCTGGTGTGTAAAAGTTGCAAAGTTGTAGATCAATATATAAACCAGAAGCTGGGGGAAAAAAAAATGACAAAATCAAAGCACCTGGTTCATAGCCTGCTATGAAACATGAAGGTGAATGTAGCCTTGTCAAAGGTACTCTGAATGTTAGCTAGAACAACACCTCACAACATGTAGGGAAGGCAAATCAGACTGCCCACAGTGCCAGTTGACTGGCACATATCAGTGTGGTGAAGCTAGGGCAGAATTTACAAGTGCTTTATATCTACACTAGAAGCTTAAAAAAACCAGGTGGAGGAATTAGAATGTGTGATGCCAAACCACAGCCCTGGTATAACACATCACAGAGACCTGTTGGAGAAAAAAAGTCTGTAAGACACTGTTGCCAGGCTTCTGACTTAGGAATGGCACAGCAGGATATGTGGGTGACAAAGTGGCACTGTGCATGAGGGATTACATAGAGTGTGACAGCACAGAAGTCTTATGGGGTAGAGGGATGGGGAAGTATAGCAATAATTCTCTGTGGTTGGAAGTCTGTACTTCTCTAATAATTTTTTTTTTATTATTATTATTAAAAAGAGTTAGAACTGTTCTACTGACCCCTAATCAAGGTGATGATATTGATCAGAAAGTAAGATAAGAGAAACTGCAACACTCAGGCAGTAATAGTGAGAGATCTCAAGACGACATCCTGATGAGATTAAGTATTGCAGCTTTTGCTGAGTTAAAGTGTTCCAAAAGTACACGACTGCCTCCTGGAACAAAGACTAGATCTCACAATTAATAAGCAAATCGAGAGCAGCTTGAGCAGTGCTGCTAAGCACAAGAAAGATTAATTGGAAAGTAACTCTCTAAGAGCAACCATAATACAGCGGGTTCAATACTGTTGCAAGAGTGGACAATCAAAGTGATTATCTGAGATAATCAGTTTCAAAGAAGGAGTAATGTAGAAGTAAAGGCAGATAATTAAATTTTATAAAGGAGCAGTCCAAATAGCCAGACACCAACAAGCAGCCTGCAGACTGTTAAATATTCTATTTAAACCCTAGGTAAAATGTGCCACAACTCAAAAAGAAATAAAAAAGACTGGTAGCTGAACAAGAAGGTTACAAAAGGTGTCCTAGGGAGTTCTGTGTTTTAAATGCTGCCAAGGGGAACAGTAACACTCATAGAACATTAGGTCAACTGTAAACTTAAGAAGGCTAAAAAAGTAATGAGAAGATGATGTTCAAGGTGGTAGCAGCGCGGTAGCACAGAATTCTTAAAACACGTCAAAAGGAGCGGACCCAGCAGGGAACTGGTGAGAGAGCTGATGACCAAGGTTTAAGATGGGGCACCCACTGATTGCCTGCATTCTCCACATATTTAACAGTTGGGCTTGATGATCTTAGAAGTCTTTACCAAGCTAAATGATTCTATGATTCTATGATAAGACCTTGACAGAGAAGCTGAATTCTTTGTAGCAGATAGTTCAGAGCACCTTCTGTGTATTTGCTTTAAATAAATAAGCTAGATGCTGCTAAGATCTCAGGACCAAATGACATTTATAAAAGAGCTCTGAAGGAAATCAGATGTGAGGCTGCAGAACTGCTGACT
The DNA here is from genome assembly GCF_040182565.1 of Anser cygnoides. Lineage (NCBI taxonomy): Eukaryota > Metazoa > Chordata > Aves > Anseriformes > Anatidae > Anser > Anser cygnoides. The sequence continues at coordinate 62,663,641 of NC_089876.1, read as the reverse complement.
GAGGTGCCTCCACCTATCATTAGATTGCCAGCTGTGTCAGAGGACTGACGGATTGCCAACACAGCTCTCATCTATAAAAAGGAGTCCAGAGGGAAGCCTCAGAGCTGCAAACCGGTGAACAATTTCCAATCCTGATAGGATGGTCAAGTGTCTAATAAAGACTAAGTAAGTTTACTGAGGACAAGGATTAAAATGGTTAGCTGAGAAAGCTGTAGGACTTCTATAAAGGAAAATTCAGGCTCGCAAAGCATCTAGAGGGATAGAAAGGTATTAGAGAAGCACATGGATAAAAATACCTAGGCAAGGTTTTATTAAAGAACCTAATCCAGAATTGGAGGAAATGTCCTTTTCATGAATTGAAAACCAATTAAAAGATACCAAGCAAAGGATAGGGCTTCCTATACCTTACTTCTCATGACAGAAAAAAAAACAGCAATGGCACCTTCCAAAGGACTGTTGCTGGGACCACTTGAATTGATCAATGACTTAGAGACGGACACATTCAGGGCAGCCTGTCAGATTTGGATACTGAAGTGCCATGCTGATGGGAAGAAAACTCCGAAAGAACCTCTCAAAAGTCAGTGAATGGGCAAAAAGATGGAAGATGAGCATCGATGCACATAGAAAAAAAAAATTATGCCTTATCTTGCTCCAACTCAGGAAAGACCCCTATCCCAAGATGTGATCAAACAAACCCTGTGGGGAGGGGGAAGAAAAAGTACAAAATTTAGCAGAAAACAAATACACAGAATAATGCATTTAGATCTCAAGAACTGCTAAGTTATAAAACACATACAAGCAGGTTTTAAAATATATACAGAAAAGTGTTAACAACTTCAAGATATTTTCCTCATGCATCAAAAATCTTAAGATCCTCTTATGATGCTAATGCACAACATTTTCTGAAGTGCTAGACTGAATGCTATTTATTGTAAGATTTAAGTCTTTCCTTTCTGTTATATTCATAAGAAGCTGATAACTCAATTCCTGTCTTATTTCATAGGTGATCACTTCCAGCACTATGAATTTATCACCCTAACTATGGCATTCACAGTAGTCTGGGGACTGGTTGAGGTTTGATTTAAAGAACAAACTAAAGCAGTGAGAAACAACACAACTGTAGTACAGGCAATAAGAATTGCACGTCTACACACAGCAGGCAATACAGATTCCTCCATTTCTGACGGTTGCTCTATCTTATGCTACTTGGCCCATATGCTTCCTCTCCAACCCCTGGGTTTAAATACTTTCCTATGGACCTCAGTAAGCATTTTCAAAAGCATTAGTTCTGTTCTCTTCCAATTTTGTGTACCAGCAGCTTCTTCCTTGTGTCTTTTTTCTATATCATATGCCTATGAGTTTTTACATAGATCCAGATGAAGTCTGAGGAAGCATATCATACATTTATTTTGTTGCACTTAGTTACTTTAATTAGATGTTGATGAAACTGGAATAACATATATTGTCATTAAAGGAACTGTTTAGTTAGAAATTCTAGCAGTTATTCCTATAATTCTTCATAATGAACATATATAACTGAGTATGATTTTGGTGTTTATGTCAGGTAGTACTGAGTAACTAGACATGAAAAATAAATAAATAAATAAACCTATAATCTTACCTCCAATGAAAATGTAAAATAGGTGTGTTCTTGCATATTCACTTATAATAGAGTAGACATTCACCTATGCACAGTCCCTATATTTTTACCAGGATCATTTTATGTTCACCTCAGAGGGATAGATGCATGGCTACACTAAGAGCTATAGCAGTTCAGAACTCAGCGTCTTCTGTGTGACAAACCAAATCCAACATCATCCTGAATAAAGGTTAGGTCAAATGACATGTCTTTTGCTTTCTTTGACATTGTCACATAAAACAAGTATCAGCAGCCGGAACAAACCTTTACAGAGTGTTTTTTAATTCGATATTACCTATGCTCAAAATCAAAATTCCGTGTTCTCTATTCACCCCGGTTAGCTATAGTATTATGTAAGATATAGGTAGAATTAATAAGAAAACCAAATATTTGTCCTTGCGTGTTGTAGCAACTGCGTAATGTCAAAAGAAGCATCTTTCCATATTTTCAAGGGAGGTTTGTATTCTGCGTCAACAGAGATCAGTACATTTTATTTGAGATTAGTAACTTCAGTAATCACTAGGTTGTATATTGGTCCTCTAAATTAGAATTTAATTAAATGGGGAATATTTCTCTGGTTTGTATTTAGCCTTTCTGTCTTGCATGTTAAAAATTGTTCAAAAGTATAAACAGTAACGAAGTCTCAGAAGTTCCCAAGTTGCAAAGCTTTGCTTTATCTTCTAATAGTTACACTTTTGCTTTAGGAGTCTTACTCTAGAGAGAAAAAGAGCCTCAAGGTAAGTCATTACTAAGGAGCCCTTCAGGCAAAAACAATGGAATATACGAGTGTATCCAGGCTGCAATGCACGCACTTCCACAGGTATTTATTTCCCCTCTGGTAGCATGTGGTGCAGAAGTTTCATTCTCTAGGTTTAAGGATAGAGATCAGTAAGCTTTATATTACATTTAAAGAAGAGCTTTTTGAGCCCTATCCAGTTATAGTTTGTTTTGTCCTGGTATGCATTTTCATCATCAGTGGATTCATTTTGCAAAGTGAAAGTAAACAGAACAGTTTACTTCTTATGTGAAAATATTTTCACTGGTCAAAGCTAGTGGAAGTTATTGTAAGTATGAGAGAGTGCTTTTAGCCAGTCTTTGCCTTTTTCCGGTGGTGACATATTAACATGCACATTTCAAGAGGGCTACCTACTACCAACACATCTGGTGACAAGTAGTAATATCACTCCGATATTGAGCTGATTTGGCCATCCATCTGTGTCAATAGTGCTCCCTTTAGCCAAGGTATTTGGAGCTAGGAATAATCGTACCTGGTGCAGAATAGTCTTATAATTACTATAATTACTCTCAATTCTTCTCCCCACCTCCCCTTTGGATAGGGTCATGGAAGGTTGATGGCCCTGCTTCCATGTTACTTTAAATCCTAATCAGATAATTGCTGGTCAGATGCTCCATTCCCCCAGGCTCTAACTCCTGCCTCAGCAACTTGCCACTTTTATGACCAAATTACAGGGCTCTACATTGGGTTGTGCTATGACTTTTCCCAGTTGCATTCATTTCAGATGTGTCCAGGCTCAGCCCAAAGCTGCTCTGCCCTCCCACATTATTTCTTACTGCTAGAACTCAGATGGTCTTCTCCTAAGATGATCATGGCTCAGAAGAGGGCTTGGCAGGCCCAGTTCCCTTGCCCTTTGAAGCAGAATAGTCTTTGACTTTTCGTGTCTTACATATTATAAAACCATAAGAGGAAACAAAGTTTCACATCAGTCCATAGACAGAGGCCTTCCTACAGCTAGAAGCCCAGTTTTGTTTCTGGTGGACAGGCTGAAAGTACAACAGATACAGATTTGTGGAGAAAAAAAAAAGTAAATAAATAAATTGCAAACTGCATTTGTCATGTAAACACTACCATTATTTGTACATAAGATCTTCAATTAACATGCTGTGCCACATATACTTGAATACAGAGGACGTGTAGAAAGTGCAGGGTAAGCATTTCTCCAGCACTTCTCATTCTATGCCCAGTTCTCACACCAAAGCTGGCTCAAGAATTTCCTCAAAGGAAAATGAGATTTCCTGCTGTGTGTGTCACTCCTCCCCCCAACTGGTTCCACAGAAAATTGTGCAAGCCACAGCCACACACATCACAGCAAACGTTAAGACTACATTTTAGTTCACAAAATAAAAACAGCAAATTCATGCATTCACACAAGTACGTCCTGGTATTAACTGAAACCACTATCAATCAGCATCATTCAAAATTTGGCCATCACAGCTTTGGATACACCACTTGTCATGTTTTAAACTGTTGCAAATTCAGGAAAATCTTAAAGGAGCAAGAAAATTAGTCTGAAGTGCCTTAATTATTCAAATGTCCTATTTTTTTAAAGCAAGACCATATGCATTCCTGAAACTTCAGTCCTCACATGCCTGCATAGGCTTCCATTCAGCTTCCTTTCTTGTCAAATCAGGTGTACTGAAAATCCTCAAAGTTTACTGTTCCTTTATGAGGCTCTCTACTGCTGTTAGTGTACAAGTAGCATCATTATTCTCTCTGAAGTGGCAGAGTACTTTCAAGTGTCATTCACACTGAGGGATACCTGAAGAAGTGCATTAAAATACTTTGGTTTCAATTGGTCGTGCTTTCTGGGTTACTCTTCCTTCAAACACCTCTTATGTCTGATTCATTTCACAAAAACATTAACGTGTACTGTCATTACAGGCCTAAGTAGATATTTGTCATCCTTTTGAGGGAGGGAATTTCCTTTTTGCAGGTCTCAATTTTTGTGACACTAATATAAATCAGTGCTGAATGGTGCTCTGGTGTGTCATGCATTAATAAAGACAAAAAATTGGACAAGAGAGGTAAATGAAGATGTATAATAGAATGCCTTGATACAGACTAGCATTCAGCACAGCTTATAGGTGGGGTGAAGCAGCAGCAATTCTCCCAGGAGTGTCAGAAGTCTAAAAGGCAAAGCTCAATATTGCTCAATATGTAGATTTAGAATACTCTTATGTGCTGGATTTAGAGATAAATTACAGCTACAAAATGTATTCTTGATGCATAGCAGGTCTCAGGGTCTCATGCTATTTGCATTTTACTAATGAGTATATTCATACAATCTTACCTGTTTTCCATGTCATACTTCCCAAACCAAAGCTTATATTGTGAAGAAATAATTGAATTAATATTATATTAATATTATTTGCACTTGAACGTGCTCTGCTGATAATCCTGTATTTAAATCTAAATGTAAGTTGCAATCAGCAGTATATCATATTTAGGTAAGTAACTGAAAAGTTTGCTCTTAAGTAATATAACTAAAGCCATGTTTGGTGTAAGGAACTGGTGGCACTCGGTGCTCAGTGCTGTAACCAGCATGAAGAACCCAACTGCGGTGTTTTTAGAAGACAGAAGACACACGCACAAGTTTTTGTATCATACTGAATAAGGAAATGGCTAGGAAGAGTTCATTCAGCCCATGCTTTGTAAGGAGAGGATGCTGCAGGTGATTTGAGCTTAACAAAACAACTACCTTCAGCGTTATTACCTTCACCAAGGGAACGTTTATCCATTTCCAGATAGCCATAAAAGAAACAGTATCCAATGGCATCTACTGAAGAAGATAACCAACTTTCTAAAACAATTAATTCAGCTCACCAAAGCAGAAAATGTAGTTGCCTGTCTAAATTGCTGTCGGCATATTGTTTGCTGCATATGCAACCATCATCTCTCTGCTGGATTAAATATAAATAGTGCAGTTTAGGTATTTTATCAGTTGATACAAGGTACTGGGTCACACCACTCACACAACCTAGACAAAACGGTCTTGTGTTATCAATACTGGTTTGTTATTAAATCTAGAATCAATCTCCCAAACCAAACAGTTCCATTAAGTAACTTGAAGTGCAGAAGAACCACAACATCTGTTGTTTGCTTTCAGCACTGAAATACTAGAAAACACTGAAGGAACAGCAGTACAAAGTCTTATTTTTAGTTGTGATGGGAATTTGATTTCAGTTATATAAAAACCCAATAATAAGCATACTTCATTGTTTTTAGTCAGCATTTTTCTTCAAGTAATTAACTTGTCAGTTGTTGTGGCCTTTCAGAGCAGCACCAAATACCACATCTAATACAGAGCTACAGGCCAAAAATTATGCAGAGAGGTACAGATGTTCTAAACCTTGAACCTGTAAAAGTGTACATACAATCACATCTACGTAACACAATTTTGTGTGCTTAAGGAGGAGTAGCTGCATACATACTCAGAGCTGTTAAGGAAGGTATTTAGATGGGTGTACATAAGGTACAAATCAGGAAACACTAACCACATCAGTTGCTGAATAACTTTGGGGATTGGAGAGCATTTTGTATTTATTTATTTATTTTGGTCTTATGTAGATATAATGCTTCTTAAGCACCTTGAAATGAAAGGTAATGTTCACACATACAGTATTACTCTTTTCCGATTATTTTTATTTTTAAAAAGCAGTACACAATCTTCAAGACAAACCTCTTCACCTCATATCCACAATTTGTACATCAATATAAAGCATAGCCTTGTTAAATCCAATGCAGTACAAAGCACTGAAAATTTATTGACATTTTACTGTTTCTTTTTTAAGTGCAGCTAATCATTAAGACGAATAACTGTCTCTTATTGTTACTATTTTTTTTCTTGAATTACTATGCTTTTCTGTACACATTCTTCATCCTATTCAACATAACAACAAGATTCAGTAAGCTTTATTCAGCAAACATTACTTATACCCTATAATGTCTCATCCCTTTAGCAGTTCATTGCTCTAAATTGTAAAAAACATGTATACTATCTATTCTATTTACCCTCAAGAAAACATTAATTTAAAATCAAATCTGATTACTGTTCACATGCACACACATGCATACACACACAAAGAAAAAAAAAAAAAGACTATACTACACGATTAGTCATGTCCTCAGAGTAAATATTTTAGGACTAGAGGATATAGGATTAATTTGGCTTGTGGATCTGATGCGTAGCCTTCTATGTAATTAGGATTACAACATTATGAGATACATAATAATGAATAATCCTGGCTTATAAAAGCAACAATTGCATTTTACATGAATCTTTTCTTATGCAAAGTGCTTGTCTTCCTCTTTAGAAATAATTGATTGGTTAGCAGTTTGCTCAGTTTGGTAGACTGCTGGGCTGTGCTCTAACTCACTCATGCTTCCAGAGGGCACACATTTGCTCTAATTATCAGAATCATCTTCAAAGTCCTAATCAAAAATGATATGGCAAGAACAAGAATGTGTAGTACTTCTGATAAAGAGGTTAAATCAAGCTTAAAAGTTTCATATGAAAATGCAATTTTTTTATTTACAAGTTACGGCTCCTATATCAATTATTTCAGTTATTATTTTCAACACAGTAAGCATGTGAAATAAAAAATGAAAGCAGAACAAGCAATGTGAAGCAGAAAAACACAGACTGTTTCCAGTTAGAAATGCAAGTTATGAGTCCCTGTTATTTCCAAGCAGATGTGAGGTCGAGAAAATGATAAAGTTAACTGGAATGTGAATAAATAAAAATGTATTGGTCAAAATTAAAACAAAAAAGGAACCATTGAATCCATATACTCTTCTTGCCTTCTATCTGCATGTAGTTTTCGTGGATATTAGGACAGATGGTACAGGTTGCTTGCTCAATTTATATCTACTTGTTTGCTCAAGACATTAAGGCAGCTTTGCAGTTGGACACAGCCCTGGGGACAAAGGACATCACATGCTGCCTGAGCATGAAACCTGCTGACACAGGTTTCGCACAGCACAGGGTCGGGCAGCAGGCTGGGGAGAGACAAAGCAAGTTGGGTACCTACCACATAAACAAATTTACAGCACTCTAAGAAGTAGAAGAGAGCAGATCCACAGCTAAAGCTCAGAGGAGAGACTGCATAGCTTGTTGCAACCTAGGGGGGTCCTAGGAAGAAACCTAGAAAGAAAATTATCCATCCTACAAGGATACAGAGGGCAAGGTAACATGAGGTTAAATAACTCATCTTTTGTTCCATTTTATGTAACAGGTCTGCATTCATCTTTGGAGTACCTTAATAAAATTCACCCTTTAAAGATCGCAAGCTCTTTGGTATCTTAACTTCAAGGAAAAGATAGAAACAACTCAATTTTAGCTATCTCTGATCAACTTTAGGAAATCCCATCTCAGACAGACACGGGGCTTGAAATGACTTTGCGTGTCACACACAGCAGCTCTTGCAGAGGAAACATATTAGTTCATACCTTTCTGCAGCACAACACAAAGATCTGAGTCCACAAAACACGCACTGAGATCTTTGATGGAGAAAGCTATCTAAATTACAGATGATACGTGCATATCTGGGATAATTTTCACAAGCCAACACAGTGCCAGCAATGGGCTGAAATCCTGTGGCCATACCTCTGTCCTCCAGAAGAGCCTCTCCAGGCAAAGAGCAGATTCATAACAGATCTCTGGCACACCACAGCCACACATTACTATTGCTCATGAAATCAATATCCTCTGCATCCCTGAGGCTCACTCATCTCTGCAAAGCTTTAGCTGTGCTCTCTCTCTCTCTGTCCTGCCTCTTCCTGCGCTTTCATCCCACCAGGTAAGGCAGTGGCCTGCTGCTCTGCCTCATTCTTGAGGTTAACCCTGGTCTCACATGGCATGTTTGGACAAAATTAGCATCAGCTTTTTTATATTTGCAACACTTCCTCTAAACTATGCATATTAATCAATACAGTGTCATTTGTACAATTAGTAAATAAACAGATTTATTTTGTTGGGTGATTTATTTGTTTTTATTAAGGTTCTGTTCTGTTCAAAATGGAAAATGGTTCTGGAACTCAAAACAGAAGCTTTGAAACCATCAATAAGATTATAACAGTGAAAGATATCAGTTGCACTTCCTTTTTTTCTTCTCTCTTTTTTTTTTTTTTTGATTGACATCATTGCACTTACTAATATATCTGAGCTATTGCCAGAATCTCTTGCAAAGGGTGCATTCATTAAATTTTAAAGCTTGGGTGTGCAGTGAGAGACTGCCTGTGAAATGAAAGCTCTGTTCTAGTGAGATTCAAAGCTGAGTACAAGCTCAAAGGAAAATTACTTCCCTTGTCAAATCCTTGTTAAAATTTTGAGCAGATTTCTGCTTAATCATCTTCAAATTCACTTGCCTCATAAACTGGAGATGCTTATTTGTAGCAAAGGCAAAACTACTATTTATTGTTGAACCTGGGCACCACTTGCAGGTTGATTGTCAATAACTGGATACCTTTATCTGAGACAGTCCTGAAAGTGCCATGTTTTTGTGACTTAAAAAAAAAAAAAAAAAAAGCAATCTGCAGAATACTACCTATAAATAAATATAAAGCTCCTAGGCTCTGGCTATAAATATATAGTTAGAAAAGACTTCTCATGGACTCGTTGAGAGAGTATTTTGCCTAATACTTTATCATTAAATGTACTGAGCTTTTTTTCCTTCTTTGAACTAATTACCTTTGATCTAATAGCTGGTGTTTAATTAAGACTAATCTTTTCTAATGAAAAGGACAAAAAAAATCACAAAAGAGAAGATTAATGGTCACACCCTCACACGTAGGTTGCCCTCTGACAAGGTCTGCAGCTTTTTCAATGTGAATCCATTTGATGGACTTACTGTCTGCCTTTACTGCTCTTGTCCAATGTCACAGGGGTACAGTCCATCAAAGTAACTGTTCACGAAGAGGTATGTTGTACTGGTGCTAGCTGCCAGGGTGAGAAATGAAGTTACACTATTAAATAACACAGTGGCTGAATCCTTCTCCTTCTCTTCACTTGAAGGTAACCGAGAAAAGGATTAAGAAAAAATACTAACAATGCTGAAGAATGCTACTGCCCTCACAACTCCCATTGTTAAGTTCTTTCATCCTTTCCTAATTGCAAAGAAGGACTGGAATATTTGTTGGAATAAGAATAAAAATGCAAACATCAAAAAAAAAGAATGAAAGTCAGCAAAGTATCTGTTATAGAAAAATGAGCAAGTCACACTTTTAGTTTGCCAGCAGAGTCTGTGAGATGGGATGACCAAGGAAAATGAAAACTTTTATATGCCAAAATCTGAGCCCACTTGGAACTATTGAATCAATAAAATCAGCTGAATCAATAAAATAAATAAAACAGAAAGAACAGAACAGAGCAGAACAGAGCAGAACAGAGCACAACAGAACAGAACAGAACACAATAGAATAGAATAGAACAGAACAGAACAGAACAGAATAGAACAGAACAGAAAAATAACTAAAGGAAACTAAAATAAACCAAGGAAACACCAGCCCTTCTATATTAAATATAATAAACTAAATGCCGGAGTCTATTCACTATAAATTTTCTACTGAATTCAGTGGTGCTGTTCATCAGCTGTGTATAATAAGCCCTAAAAGGGTAATAGAATTGATATAATTATCCATCATTTGCAATTACACATAATTCTTCTGGGAAAATAATACATGTTGGGAAAATTTGACTATAAAATAGAATTAACAATTGTGTAAATATTTCAAGGAAATTAAATTCATAAACAGAATTTGATTATGTGTTTTTAAAAGTTTTCTTAAATGCTCGATAACATTTTTTTGTTAGTTATGTTATACATTTATAAAATATATGTTACTGTAAGAAATATCTTCCTTCTCCCATTCTGTATGTTACTTTTGGAAAAAAAAATCTGGTCAGTCCATAGAGAAAATTGACTAATTTAAAAATTCGTAAAATCTGCTTCTAAGAACAAACAGACAAACAAAAAACACAGCTGTTTATGCTAATAGTACATTTAACAGTGCCTGCATTTGTTATCTTATCTATATGTTCCTAAAGCAATAATCTGCATAACCATTTGGCATAATTTGATGCAGTAGGGATCAATAACCAGTCAGCTTTTTTTCTGATCTTTTCCCCCTCTGATCACTGTTCATACAGCAACAACTTCTCTACCTTTCCTTGATAAGTGTTGTTTCCCAAGTAACAAAATGAAAAATACTTGACCTCTGATTCTTTTTTTTTTTCCTCCCCAAAATGTCCTTCACGTTTTGTTGCACATTTATTTTCACCTGTTGCTATTGTGGTCTCACCTCACATGCAGCTTGTAAATGTATGCAGCTGCTGGAGAAAGAGCTGGAGAATATGCCCCCCTCTACTTAGAGTGCCACAGAAGTAAGTGCATGATCCTTTTTGAAATATTTTAAAATATCTCTGACTGGGAATTCACAACAAAGTTTCATGGATTTGGAATTTGCTCATTCGATTTCTATCCTGATTCACCTTTTGAGAAAGAGAAGGGTAATACAATGATTTTGAACTGCTACAAATAAGCACCAAATTTTCAGATGTTTATTTTCTAAGCATGTAAATATTACCATGAATCTAAGGACATCTGCCTTATTTTGTCTGCATCCCATAAAGTTGTGTTGTTAAGAAACTTTTTTTTTTTTTTTCCCCAAAGGCCTTTATATTTGTTTGACAAAGTAATGCCTACATATGTCTCTTGTAAAGGGCCTTGGGATCTTTGACACAGGAGCATACTAAGCCTTATCTTAAGTCTACTTTCATACTGTAGGAGGTTTGTCCATCATTGATATTATCAGAATTACTTCTTCCAATGCCTCAGGAGCAGTAATCAGTTCTAACATCATCTCTGCTGATCCATAGAGGGATATTAAAGGCAATGGGGAAAAAGATATGAATGAACTTGAGGAACAAAGATAAGTTTGTCTGATGGTTATATACTGAAATATTTTGCCCATGACTATCTCTGTCTTTTAATTCACATTCTTTTTATTCTGTGAAGAAAAAGGATCTGTGATTCATAACTACCTTTGTTTCTCATCAATTTCCTTGGGATCTACCCATCATAAGAAAAGTTTTAATTGCATTGTCAGTATTCATTAAACTGTATTTTAATTTGAAATTCATTTTCTGTCATGAATGAAAAACTTTAAAATATCAGAGCTCCTTTAGGAAAACTATTTGAATTACTTTAACCATGAGAACTGATGTTTTAGAGGCTGAAAAGAAATGACAAATCTAACTTTGTAAACACACACACAAAATGATGTAAACAGTAATATAAGTAAACATTTGTAGAACATTTGAAAGAAAAGTAGATGTTGGATAAGAGAGAGAGGACAAAAGGCCCTGAGAAGTATAGAACTGCCAAAATGAAATAATACTGCTGTCAATAGCTTGACCAAGAGAAAAATCATTTTCCCAGTTCTCTCTGTTGTGGCTAGCACTGGGTGACCATTGCAATCTGGATGGAGAAAACAAAACATAAACCACAGAGAAAGCTGAGGTGTGATGGCAGCGAGACATGGTGAGAAACTACTATTTCTTGTAGTCTCTTGACTACATTTTAAATTAGAAAGTAGTGTACTTATGGAGTTAACATCAATGATAAAACAGTAAGCCTCACCTGACTCAAAATCCATTTTCAATTTAACTTCTGTCAACATGTTTTTCTTAACTCTGGCCCTAGGCTGAAAGAAGGAGATGGCCAGACAGGCTCCAGCCACTCAGGTGGTCTCAGAGAGGATAACTAGTTTGAGAATCCAGCTTATGGGACTGACTGTATCTACATTCAAAAACCCTAGGCAGAGAAGTTACCTTATAATATTCTCCATTTAACCAAATTCCTTAGCTCATTGTGTTCTCTAAAGTCTAATTAACCATTAGGTTGTACATATTCTTAGAAGTGTAGGCTCATTATATCTTCTCCCTCAAGTACTTAGCATTCTTTGATGTCCGCTGTACTTTAATTTCAATTTAAATATTTAATCTTAGATCCTTTTTTTTTTTTTTTTTTTTTCTAAATTTAATCCAGCAATCAGAGAAACCTGACTGGTTTTAGATATTTTGGTTATAATTTTTGAACTAAGTATTTTTCTGTTCTTTCTGCTGATTTACAGCAGCTGATAGATTATTAAAGCTCTGTGTGTCCAGTCACCAAGAAGTTATTTCCCATTCTGCATTAGCCGATTGACAGGAAAGGTGAGAAATGAAAGTTCAGACAGATTGTAGCAAATGCGATAATTTTGAGTTTGCCACTGTGGGAAGAAAGCAGCATTTCATATTACCAAATAGAGAAAAAATAGTGCCCTAGTGTCAAAATTTTGACTCTGTCAGAATCTTTATCCAGTTGAACTTGATTTTCTTTTTGATAGCAGGACATGATTATAATGTGTCATGGATTAAACAAAATGCATCACATGACTTTTGTTTGTTTGTTTGATTGTTTCTATGTGCTTTGGATATATTAAGGTGTTTTAATGCTGTGTAAAATTCAGAAAACTAATGACGAGGGGAAGGGGAAGGGGAAGGGGAAGGGAAGGGGCGGGAAGGGGAAGGGGCGGGAAGGGAAGGGGCGGGAAGGGGAGGGGAGGGGGGGAGGGGAGGGGGAGGGGAGGGGAGGGGAGGGGAGGGGAGGGATGACGAAAGGGTCTCTTCCCAAGAATATTGTCCTTTCACTCCTTTCTCTATGTATGAAAGAGGCCATGGGAAGTTTGGGGATAAAAGGGGCACCCATTGATCCAGTCATCAAAACGGGGTTAGGTCATGTAAAAACTCAGCCATACAAGTGAGACAGCAGCTAAAGCTGAAATCTAGTGTTTGTTTGAAATGGTAGTTGAGTTCTAGAGGGGTCGTTATGCACAAAGGCAATGCAGAAAACTAACATTAATAACCTAAGACTTTGGGATTGTCTTAGTGTGAATCAAGACACACAAATGGCTTGCTGTAGACACTCAGTAGTTGCAGAAAGTATCAGGACTGAGCCATTGAATTTAGTTACTAAGATTGGACTGTCGGTACTAGCGCTGCATAACCATTCCAGGACAAACTGAGTTTCCTTATGATGTAAATTGAGAAGATACTGAAGATGCAAGAGGTGTGAAAGAAGAGAACATCTAAACATAAACAAGAAACAGAAAGATGCAGAGAGGTTTTCAAACCTTTCCAGTTATTCCACTTTAGCAAAAATGTTACTTTCCTTGAACAAACAAGATATTATGACAGTCAGAAAAACTGTGAGTGGATCTCCTTCTTACATGAGAAAAACTGAGTAAATCAACATTTGGGCCATTGCCAGAATGCAAAAAATAATAATAATTAAAAAAAATCATAGAGTCAGAACAAAGATAAAATTTTAAATATAAATCTTCAGGAATTGATTTGCCTTCTAGCATAAGAACAAAAGGTCTAGTGTTTATGATATAAAGCATAATTTATAAATTCTCTCCATACATTTTTTGAAGAATTTTAGTGGGTAATTTTTGTGCTTGTAAATTTTACCTTGTATGAGATATCTGTTAATCACAACCTTGAAGGCACATCATCTATCCTCTCACATTTTCCTAAAATCATCATCAAATATAAAACCAACATTAAAAAAATAAAATTAAAAAAATCTCTTTATCATGTTCTCTGATCTTTTACATAAAAATATGATTACATCTCTGGCCTGATCCAGATCAGATTTGTTCTGATGTGTAATGGAGTCACTAGACATGGTCACTATATAGAACAAGACAAGTGTGTAATCACAGCCTAAATTTCTTGTATTTCAACTTAAAATAAAGTACCGGCTCTGTTCTGTCTATACAACACTTTGAGCAATATTCCCAGAAAACAAATGTGAATTCTTGGCCCAATTAGGCCATAAATGGAGTGGGTAAGTTTTTTAAAGAAAAGAAATGTCAGATGTTTAAGGCTCAGGTCAGTATCTTTTAAAGCTAAGCAGACATATTGCTAAGAAAATCATTATACAAGACAAATATCCTGCTCTGCACAAGGGTGCAACATCCTCTTTAGTCATTGAGAAACTCTTTTATTCCTGCACCACAGAGTATGCCAGACAGTTCCTTTTTCTGTCAGTTTTAAGGAGGCAAAGTAATCAAGGTTTTGCTATGGCACAGCTCAAAGGCTCCACTTTTTCTCAGGATCCAAGCTCAGGAAGAATGAAAATGAAAAGAAGAGGCTGGAAATATTACCTGTTCACAGTAATAGAATATGCCAATTTTCATTTGTACAATATTTCATAAAAAATCAACATTTTCCTTTCAAATGATTCATTTTTATATTTTGCTTTTCTCCACTGAAATTTTGGCAGAGGTTTTAATTTTGTATAGATTTTGTCACTAGTTTTTTTTTTTCCTTTGGTTTTGATTGCATGGTGTCTCTAAACAAGTACATTATTGCGGAATGCCAGCATTCATTGAATTTGAGTAGTTTACTTCCTCTGAACACTTCTGTAGTCTCCAGTGAATTGTTATACACAGCACTGGATCTCTATCATGTAGTCTAATCTGATTTAATATTTTCACAGAATGCTTAGACACTGTCTAAGTATCACACATAAATTAGATCAATGTAGGAAAAAAAACAAAAGCAAAACAAAACAAGAAAAAAAAAAACAAAAAAACAACAAAATGTAATAGAGTTTTTCCCTTTTAATAGCTTCCAGTTCTAATAGCTTATACCTGAGATACTTTTAAACATAGTTCCTGATATGGGTGGAAAGGATATATAAAGTAATGACATCAAAATATGATCAGAAGCAATTTTGCTTGCTCTTATATCTTGGTTGAGGTATGCGTAACCAGGAACCTCTTATTAAAATCTGGGAGGCCCATTAGGCAGGGAGACAGATAAATTGTCTTTGCAGAAAAGGAGACTGCTCTAGCCAAACTCTCATGAGTGAAGGTATTCAGGAGATTCACATGCACAGACATCTCTTCTTTAATCCCTAGCAGTGTTCATGGGTTCAGGTGTAACTGTACTGGAATTATGTGAGTCAATTTGCTCCAGTTTGGCAACCTATCACACAAGTACTTGCATCGTGTGGAGATATGGAGAAATGTACACACAATCAACATATGCAAATTTAGGTGTCTTTGGAAAGAGTACAGAGAACTCATATTTCTCAATTACGTCTCATGGGACAGCTACTGAACAATATCCTTTCTCTCTCATTAAACTGAAATCCTATTTCAGTGTAAACTAAGCTTATTAAGTTTCCTAGGTTAAGTTAAGTTAAGTTTTCCCAGACAAAATTTTGAGTGAAATTTGGACTACTGCTCATCTGGCAAATACTTAAACTCAGTATTTGTAATCATCATTGCCTAATCAAATACTCCTAGTAATTTAGGCTACAGTACAGTTGGCCTTCTCATTTAGCAGAACTGGGCAGGTGATATTTTTTAAAGACTTTAAATTTGTTTGTTTTTCCTGAAAGGATGTTTGCTATATGTTAACTTCATCCAGTTGTGACTTAACTATCTAATGTTAGAACTTTTTGTCTTGTCAATAACATTGTATGAATATAATGCAATATTTGTTTTGGTGATTATCTGTGTCTGTTATTGTCATACCTAAACACCACAATAAAAAAAAAGAAAGATAAAATCCTGATGACTGAGATGCAAGCAAATTTCATTTGTCTCACTGTCTTTGAGCCTAAATACGTATGCATAACATCTACTCTTTTTAGGAGTCTCTTGAGCAGACAATCAGGATTCCATGAGATTACATTTCCTGCTTCAGTGATTATTTGGGAATGTATTGACCCACTTCAGCTCATTTGGGATTATTTTAAGTCTTGGAAGAATGAGTAAAAGAGAAATGCATTTAGCAGGCTACACCTAAACTATAGAGTGTTGTGATTCTCAAGCAGGAAACCAGTGACAAGTGACTAATAAGCACTGCAGATAAAGTTATGCTCTTTTATTACACATTCTCTGAAGACACTGTGCTTGCTTCCCACTGAATTGTTTGTGTTTGCAGTGATGCAGAGAAGGAATGCAATGCCTCCTCATTTTCAGCAACACATGACATAGTCTCAGAAATCCATAGACAGTTTGTCTAGGGAGCTCGTAATGGCTGATGTTATGTTCCACCCATGATTTTATTACATGTTTTTAACCCTGGAAATAATCATTATCTACAAACTCCCCCATGATCTTGAGTTCATCTGAAAATGCTAAAGAACTTGAACACTTTTGCAACAGAATAGGAATAAATCTTACTCACAGGTTTTTATTTCAGTCACCATTTTCTTCAATATTTCAAAAGATCCAACGCATCATCTTTGAGACACATGTAACAGCAATAACGATTATTCTCTCTCTCTCTCTCTCTCTCTTTATATATATATATACATATATAGATTTCAGCTATTTTAATTTCCATGTACACTATATTCACTGCTAGATTTGGTCACATTCCAGGATCATAACTTGCCCTACAGCAGGGATTGTCTTTCAAAGTCCTCTGGGATCTAACCTTGAAATACTTCTCTAATAAAACAACAATTTTTAAGATTTTTTCTCACATATGAGCCACTTGGTCTTTCTTTCTTATTTTAAGGGGAGTTTTACATCTCTAAAGTTCATTGTACTACTGGGTCCACCCCATTTTCCCAGTCTGTGTGGTGGAATTTCAGGATGGTGCATCCTCTATCCTGCAACAATTTTGGAAATAATTTTATGTCTCAGCATTTAAGTTATTAAGATAATATTTCTTTCCCATTTAAAAATGTTTAAAACTGTGAGGTTACAGGGATTTGTATGAAATTTCCTTTAATACGTCAAAGAACTTGTAGTTCTAGTATTATCCATGAAAGGCAGGAAATGTGAAACATAAGCTCTTTCCTCTGTGGGCTGAATGCCGCTGGCAGCTAAAACGGAAGGAATGGACTTCGTTACCCTACATCTCCAAAACAGCAATAGTTGCAAAAGTCACAATATTGCCTGAAGGTTATTTCTTATCTTATCAAATGCCTAGAGGGGACAGTCAGTCTTTGTTCTCTCACACATGAGGAAATACAGTTCATATTTCATCTGGTACACGAAGGAGAGGTAAGAATTTTTTTATATATATTTTTAACTCTCTAGAAATATATTTATTTAAACTTTCATATAAGTAGAAGATCATAAATGATATGAATATACAGTAAAAGATAGGAGAGTCAGTTTAAAAAATATTATTCAAATTGGAATATTTTCATGTTTACTAATTTACTAGTGTCACATAAAGCTAAATATTCCTCACCAAAGTAAGCTGCTTTGTAGAGGTGACACAGAAGATCACAGTAAAGAAAGCAAAGAGTACAAAACTGCTTGCCTGTTTTTCTCCTTTAATAAAGCCTACAGATTTAAAAATAATTGTATTCCAAAAAAATTAAAATCTATGCTTTTCAGTTTGAAAATGTGTCTGGTAAAAGTGTTGGTAATGGTTCTTATAAAGACTTCCAGCTGAATTTCAACAATCTAGAGTTCTGGTTCTTGGTGTCAGACAACAAAGACATTAAATATAACAGAAATATTTTATGCTTTTTTATAAACTGTGTTGTATATGTCACTACAAAGTTAAACCAAAGACAGAACATTATTCTTTTACAAGTAAATGTGTTGGCCTAAGACAAAAGAGAGCTGAGAGAGACTGGTTCTAATACTATCTCAGGTATCAGAATGACTTGAAATGGTGAGCAAACTGAACCAGTGTCAGTGTTTGGTTAGTTGTATAGTTTTTAGGTCAAAAGTTTCCAAACCTCAGTTCTAACATCTTTCTGACCTAACAGCTGTCATAATTAAATGTTGGTTTTGTTTGGCAAACATAACAAGTACTAAATGCTCTGATGATTTTCATTTTACATTGTCATTTTGTTTCAATACAGGGGGCAAGATGGAGGGAGACACCTGGTGAGAAACAAGGTGGAGATATAAATAAGGAAGGACTTTCCACCTTTGAGGACAGTCAAATTGCCAAACCAATTTGGGAAGCTGAGCTTTCTGTCACAGTAGAAAGACAGAGTAGGATAAATGTGTTTAAAGTAATAACTTACCAGTTCCTGTATAGGTAATTGGCATTTAAAAGATGCAATGTAGTTGGGAGCTGACAGGAGATGGTGAGCAGAGAGCTCCACACTGGTGTCTATGGTAAAGACAGATTATTCACTCTATTAGGTTTGAGAGGAATAAGTAATCAAATAATGAGCCAGACTAGACAAAAGCAGCAGGTAATTTACTGCTAGAGAAAACGATAGGAAAGGAGAAATACAGGAAAAAATATACAAAACAACCCTATTCTGTTAGAAATATAATTTCTCAAAATAATGTGCACCAATTTTTGTGGCAGTATGTGACACAAGCAGGAAAGGGTGGCTAATTCTTATTTGATTCAGCTAAGTTTCCAGTATTGCTATAACACTCTACAGTGCACAGCCTATCTTTGTCTTCATATCCTATGGGCTGCTCGGGATCTAGATCTTTGCTCAGATGTGCCCAAGTGCTCTGCCTGGCACTTATTTGCTGCTTCGTTTTGTGGTCTGCTTCAGTCAAAAAATTTTTTCATAAATTAGTTCCAGTTCTCAAAGTGTTCATGTCCAAGTTCAGAAGGACCTGCCCATAATGCACCTGCTTTTATAGCAGTAAGAGCTTGTCACCTCAACAGTCAAGGCCTCTTGGTTCTCACTGAGCTGGGGGGTTGACAGGAGCCAAGAAAAGACCGCCTTTCCTGAAAACCATATCCTGCCTTTGCAAGAGTGTGGTTTCCACTCTGCTGTGAAGTAACCACAGGGATTCCTGCCTTCCACAGAAGCAGTGTCTTTTATCCGGGCAGAAATAAGTGCTCTTGGCTCACTGTTTCCCCTGGGTTCAGACCTCTTTGTGTTCAGGGATGCAGACTGGGAGTGGGCACAGCCTGAGATCCAAGATGGGTCCAAGACGCTGCAGATCAGCAGGACCAAAGTCTTTTGGACTTTTGAGGTACTTCTCTGGAGCCAGTCTGGTCCATTTGGAGTCTCACCAGCTTGCACTGCTACTGCATGCACACCAGAAGATGTCATTCTCCATGGTGAATCGAGGGGCAGCTTTAAGAAGAGTAAAAAGAAGAATAAGAATGTATCATCAGAAATATCACTTTCCAGTATATGTAAACCATCTTTCTTACTTTAATTTCTAATATATTTCTAGACCTGCCTGTATTTACATTTTCTTTTGCGAAACTAATATTGTTCATGAGTACAGCATACTTATACAACACTAGTGAGAATACTGCTTGTAAAGAAATCTGGAGTGAACATGAAGCCATTGTATTATTCATTTCATTTTTATCCAGATCACAGTGGTAGTTATAATAACTGCCAATACACGATTCCAATTTAAACTGAAAGAGCTAGTATGCTCCTATGTATTTCAAGTAACAACTGACTTTCTTTCTTATTACGCTATGAGGAATGTCATCAGCATTTCTGTTGTATGGGGAAGAGGTAGAAGAGGGTGGATAGGGGGAAGGTGTTTTTAGTTTGCTTTTAGTTTCTCACTGTTCTAGTCTGCTATTGTTAGGCAATAAATTGCATTAATCGCTCTATTCTGAGTGTGTTTTGCCCATGATGGTAACTGGTAAGTTATCTCCCTGTACATACCTCAACCCATTAGCCTTTTTTTCATCATATATTCTCCCCCTGTTCCTTTGAGAAGGGGGAGTGAGAGAGTGGCATGGTGGAGTTCAGCTGCCCATCAATGTGAAACCACCATGATGAGTTTCACAGGGAATCACTGTTCCTGCTAATTGGCATTTATCTTGGATAGGGAAAATGAGATAGTAAAAAATAATTTTGTAAGCTACATTATATTCATGGTTCAGGATCTTTATTCTCCTTTTAATCTTCTGTTCTACAACTGTCTTGAACTGAGAGAAAAATTCAGCCCCAAAGAAAAGAATGTTATTACTAAGAACATAGCTTTTTTGACAAGTGCCAACTCACAGTGCCAATGATTCTAGCTGAATACATAAAATATAATAACATCTTGCAAAGAGTGTGGTGTTCAAATACTGTTACAAAATTTAATTACATAAAATATGGCAGATGACTGTGCAAAAATAATTACTTCTACTTGTCTGCTTATCAGCTTTGTGAATTTTGAGACAGACATTGATGCTGTCAACTCATGAGCATCGATACAACCAGCTATGAACTTCAGCTGTCCTATGTAATTTCAGTAACAAATATTGAAAGTGAGTAATCCAATGCATCAGTTGAGACAACACAAACAGATGGATTACATATGTACCTAGCACTGGGGCAGGCAATTCTGCTGTGGATTCAATATTATTATCAGTTTTGTGAGGAAGTTTGCTGCGTACAGACTATTGCATATTTAATGACATAAAGAATCCCCTTGGACCAATTAATTTTTTTGTTTACATTTCTGTTGGGTGAAGTCATTTCCCAGTTCAGCATTACTTACTGCAGTTATGCAGCTGATGCAGGATTTATCACTCCAGTGTTTTTCAGTGGTCATAAATCTAAAACACTCAGAGAGCTGTTTCTTAGCAATGCAAAATTGTATGGTCAATTTTTAATCTGTTAAATATTATTGACTGTTAGATTCAAACCCACACTGTTTCTGTCTACAGAGTTTATGATGTCTGACATAATGAATTAAATATATATTTTTTATTAACTTTTGTGTATGTTGTCTTAGTTAAGAAATAGTATATGGGCTGTAAGAATCCCATATACTATTTGTTTGTTGTTTTTTGTCTGTTCTGTTTGTTTGTTTGTTTTTGGCAGAAAGACACAGAAAGGCATAATCTTTTTAAAGTAATGGCCTCCAGTGAAGTTACACCTATAGGGAATTTGACCTGCAACGACAAATCTTCACAAAATAGTAAAACAATAAAGTGAGGTGTTTTTTGGTTTTGTTTTTAATATTTTATATATATGAGGGAGTAAATTTAATTCAAATGTCTCAGCTGACACAGGTTGTGCCTTAGAAGGCAGAAGCTACAGTTCTGTTACATAAAACAGTTAAAATGACATCTGATTATAAACTCCTTTCTACGAACTTCAGAGTCTTGAGAACAGGTCTACTGGAAGGAAAGGAGGCAGATGAAAACCAAGATGGGAAGCACACAAGCGCTTCCACTTTTGTATCTGAAATTAACAATAAATGCTGAACATGAATGAACTCTACATAAAATCATGCAAATAATAATAATTAAAAAAAATTTAAATAACAGTTTCTGCTTTATAGAGTCTTGCTTTTCATGATACTCTATAGTTCACTGAAGAGAAAACAAAGGTCAAAAGACATACTGTTTCAATATTCACTAGCCTTGTAGATATATGTGTGTGCTGGAGGATAAAAAAATCACATGTATATTAGAATAGAATGAAGAATAAAATCTTGACAAAAAGTCCAACATCACTGGACTGAAGGCGGATGTCAGAAAAACATAGGATATGTACCAGCTACTTTCTCTAAATTCCACCCTTACAGTTTAATTGACTTTCATATTTTGTTTGGCTTCAAAGGCAATTAATCATGTCCAACTTGAATAGCTGATGTAGCTAGATGTTCCACAAGACAGCAGAATATCTGGTTCTGCTTTTACTATGATCTCATGTCTATTTGCACTTATTTGAATGACAACAGGATCATACCCTGCAACAGATAATTCCCTGGCAGACAGTGTTGAAGATTAAAATTAAGGTTTAGTCCATTATGCTTCACTGTACTTGGTCTGACTGGGATGGAGCAAACTTTTTTCATAGAAGTCTCTGTGCTACTGTGATTTGGATTTGTGACTAAAGCAGTGTTGCTAACACACCAATGTTTTAGCTGTTGCTGAACACTGCTTGCACAGTGTCATAGCTTTCAGTTTTTCACTGTCCCCTCTCACCCACAAAATGTAGGCTGGGCATGAGCAAGAGGTTAGGAGGGGACACACACCGGACAGCTGAGCCAAACTGAGCAAAGTGACGTCCTGTGCCATATAACATCATGCTTGTAGTAAAAAGTGTTTGGGTAGTCTTTCCATGGTACCCATTCAGACTGGGCATCAGTCTGCTTGTGGGAGGAGTAAGTGTGTCTTTCCTTCAATTTTTAAACTTATTTATTTATTTATTTATTTATTTATCTCAGCCAATGAGTTTATCTTGCATTTGCTGTTCCATTTCTTCCTTCTGTCTTGCTAGGACAGCAAGTTATTGAGAGCCTGGATGGATTCTTAGGTGCTGGCTAGAGTCAACCTATCATAATCACTTAGAGCCCTATTTTTTCACAACTTCCATAACTGGCACTGTATTTAACTCAAAAATATTTTAGTAAAGGTAGACCAATATGATGAATGCTGTTGGAATCCTACCAGTTTATTACTAATATTTATATCTGGAATAATGTCAGTGTAGCCCAGGAGCAGAAATATCAGTAAGGCACTCTCCTAAAAACATTTCTAACTCCTAAAGATAACCAAATAATCAAGGCCAGGCACACATAGCACACCTTGAGGCAAACTTGCTGAGTATTAAAGATTGTTTTTCAAAACAATTGTACAGAGTGTATTAGAAAAAAAATAATGAAATGCAGACCACGCTTCCCAAGATAGACTTCTAATTGAATATTTTTACTACATTTCTGTCCATGACATGTTAAGGTTCTGCATAATGCCAGCTAAACAGAAATGATTGTTACTTATAACTTGCTTATTTAAGGTGGCTTCTCATATCATACCAGAATAATCAATAACAGTTTTATAAGATTTTATTTTTAGAATCTAATTTGCAATTTAGAAACAATTTAGTTAGTTGTTCAAAGTGGTGTAAATACTTCCCTAACTTCTCTCTCTCTCGCTTTTTGTGGCTAAACTTTGTTCTTGTACCAATGCAGTCACAGTGCTCACTGAGAAACTGCTTCAGAAAACTCAATATTTAGTCTGTATCATAACATTCTAGCTATGTCTTGCTTGTATTCTATGTTATTTTGCTTAACATTTGAAGGATATAGTGGAAATATCCCAATGTGTATAGAGCTTAGAACTCAACAAACTTTTACCACTTTATTTTCATGTTTTACTTTGTGCCAGGTTTGGGCAAATAAAGTTACATTCAATAATGTATACTATATATATTATATCAGGTATATTTCAGGATTCTCACAGTATTTTCATACACCAACACATCAATTTCAGAATTACTGTTGAAGCAATGCAATGATTTTAAAAGACGTTGTGATAAAGAACCGTAGCAGCTAAGGGCATTTCTGTCCAAGCTGTTTTCCATTAAAGGTATTGTTTGATATCATTCATCTTCAACATGTTGTGCTTCCTTTGGGCTTCTATTACTATACCTGCTATGTCAGTCCCATTGTAGCAATGACAGTGATTTATCAAGCACATTAAATCTGCAGTATCTCTGGCTAGCAAAGCTAGTTCTTCAAATATTAAATCTCAGATGCGTCACATTTAACCTGCCCTGAACTCCTGAAGCGACTCTGTGTTGCTTTAAAAAAAAAAAAAATCAAATTTGATTTTATTAGCAAACTTTTTACCTCAGTATAAAATAGAGCACTAACAGCTGCTGAAGTAAGAGGTGTCATAGAAGTAGAAGAATTACTTATACAAGGAAAGCCAGCTTATCCCAAATCAGTTCATTTTAAGCTTATCTTACCCTTTACCCTCTGATATGTCACTGTCCCCTCCAATTTTCTCTCACCATAAAAATGACTAGCTGTCTCTTAAGATGATTTCTTCCATTTGCCTCGCTGAGCACAATGTACCAGGCAGAGCAGGTTAGCTTGCATTACTTTGTCAAACCAATTCCTAATTTAGAGCTACCTATTAGAACATCCTGAAGTCTTTCCTTTTTCTGTGATCACTAATGTTGACACATCTAAAAGAACACATAGAGAAACATAAAAGACTACAAGATGTTAAAGGAAAGATGAAAGGAACAGAGCACATTTAGCTTTGTCAGATAAAAATGAAAAGATGCAAGATGACAGATACTCAAAATACAAGTGTGAGGAGTTAGAAGGATTTTTCAGGTCAGAAAGAAGGAAATAATTAACATTCATGAAAGAACTGTATATGAATGTTTTTATAGTAGTATATAGTATTTTATATCATAGTATATATAATGGTGTCAGGTGCTTTCTGACCACACTAAGAAAGAAAATTTTCTGTTCTGAAGAGGCTGAAATCTAAGGTGAGTATTTTCAGAAACATAGGCAAGAATGAGTCACTAATACCTACAGACTTTCTTCTACTATATGTCGTGGGGAGTGTTTGTGCCTCTGAAAGTCTCTGCTTTCCTAACCCTTATTTTCACATGCAATGGTTTAAGTAAGAGTGATGAAAAGGAACACAAAGTGACTGAACATACGTGGTGGTTGTATGTGTAAGAGTGCATGTCCATGTTCAGGAAAATAAATCACATTTTCTTTCACATACTGACAGGTGTAAGAGCTACTCCTCGTTAGCTTCATTCTTAACATTGATAAGTTTGGTGGTTTTTTGTTTGTTTGGTTGGTTTTTGAACGGTGAGTTATTCCTTCCTTAAGGCAAACATATTAAGGTTATAACTTTATCTACTTTTTAAAAATAATTATAAGTTAATATTTTCTAACAGTGGGATTTATAAACTATACAAAGTAGTATAAAGACTTTGTTCTGACTTGATACACATGATTAAGTTTCCCCTTCTAATAATGAGACATATTTACAGTATCTCTGATGTAGCTTTTGAACCTAAAGTTACTTTATGCCATTTGTAAGTAATCTCTCAGAGCTAGATCTCCATTTTATATGAGTCTATTACAAAACTCCTTTTACCTGCAATAAAATCATATTGACCCAATAGATATAGCCTTTAGACAAATTATCATCCATTCTTGTTAGTCATGGCTATCACTTTCCATGTAGGATTGTATGCCAGTGGACTGAACAACGAGCCGAGGAAGATGAATAATGTTCTCACCAGCACCAGAGTTTCAGTCCCTGTCCTCAGGGCTTTCTTTTATTGATTTATAAAACAAAGTATTTCAAACAAAAACCCAATCCACTTAAAACAGCAAGAAATTTTCCAGCCTCATCCAACTACTTCTGCCCTTCAGGCAAGGTGATAAGGTGGAAATAGTGACTACTACCACCTCACCTTCATAACTCCAGGACGGATTCTATGTTAACCTCTCTACACCTGGAGGATCAAAAAAATCTTTAATTTTTGTAAAGTACTTTTCAAAACGGTGCACTTAATATCAGTTTCATACTACCATGTATGAAAAGAAGTGAAAGACAGTCAGGCTTTGTGGGTTGCTTTATTTGCTGTTGTATAAGGAAACATGGAGTTGCTGTTTATAGTTAACTTGTACAGAGGGAATATTCAGCTATTGGATTGTTTCACTATACTGGCTTGACTCCTAGAGCTTGGGAGAAGTGTCTTGGATTTATTTATTTATTTATCTTTTAGAATCCATTTTCTGTAGCTCTTAGATTACCATTGGGAAGCAGTGCTGAAAAACAGAAACCTTCTCATTAAATCTTTCATGACTATGTTTTCCCTGAACTCTGATGTATGTAATACCTGGGCTAGAAATGAAGGTAAAAGACCAGGGTGGAGAACCACAGTACTAGGTCTCATAGAGTAAAATGGAAACACAAAAACTGATGCAGTATCCCAGATTCACTTGAACTTGGTACCTATCATCTTTCTCATTATTATTTTCAACTAGAATTACGTAAATACACATTTTAGAATACACAGTTTCAGAAGTGTCCTGGAGACCAGGACACTGTTCAACCTTTGGAAATAATGCCTGGTGTCACAGGAGAATTAAAGGACGTGGTAGTTTCCATGAAGATCAAATTCATTGTTTTAAAGTTTGTTTGATTTGAGGAAAGTTCTACTTACAGTTTTATTACACTAGAGACTAAAACTGGAGTAGCTCTTTCACTGCCCCACTTTCTTGTGCGGTTCCATTTTGGGAAAAACTAACTTTTCACTTAGTGTGTAATTCATGGCTGTTTTTCTAATTCCTCCCACTCTATAACATATTAATGTAAAAAACTCCAGATTTATAGTTCTGTTTTGTTTTGTTTGCATAAAACACAAAAAAACAATCCTCAAATATTATTGAGAGAAAATTAAAGAAATAAAAGCCTGGATGTTTTAGTTAATGAACGAAATCTTCATGAAAAGTGTCTGGTCTGCTAGCATGATTCTCCCTTGTTTACAGCCTCTTCCTCTTCCATTCTAATAAGGGAAAGGACTGGATCTGACTAAGGAGAGAAGAACTGATTTTTGCTGAACCTTACTTCTGATGAATAAACCCAAAACTGCCTTGAACCCTGTCTCTACGCATGATTTGATTAGGTAAGACTCTTCCACTATCTACTCAAATGCAGCAATCAGACTGTTGCCAGCTAGGAAAAGGTTATGTAGCAAAACCAATGTAAATTTCATAGTACAGAGTAACTGTTAAAAGTTTTCTACTTAAGTGGAAGCAGCAGGAGGGTTGGCAGCAAAAATGCAACAGCCACACACACTGTGCTCCCAGACTAAAAGGTTTCTTACGGTTATGTGAGGACTGACATCCATAGTTTCAAATACGAATGCATTTCTCCATCTCCTGTGTATCAGTGAAAAGAGATGTTTTCATGAGAATGAGCATTAATTATTCCTATTTTAAACTTGGTTTATGTGTAGGTTCTAATCCAATGTTGTCCCTGTAGAAAATAACAACTAAGTTGTGAACACTGAACAAGGTCAAAGAAAGATCAAGGTCAAACATAGTTAAGATCATTTTCTTATTGTCAAGAGTACGTAAGAGTCTGTTCATCTCCATTTAGCAATACCAAACATATGGGTGGACCATCTCCTCCAGACTAAGTAAGCATGGAGGGAATTAATTTGCAACGAAGCCAGCAAAAAGCTAGCTGAAGTAGCCATGGAAGTGGCTATATCATAATAACATGGAAATGGCTGCCTCATAACAACATGGAAAAGACTCATATTGAATTGAGATAGGCACCATTCAGGTCAGTCAATTCAGCCCCAAGATTCATCTTATCCTCAGTATTAATTAGAGATTTCCTTTGAAGTCTGGGCATTCTTGTTAAGAAAAGTGTTAACTAGCTAGTGCATTTTACAGATAACTATGTCTACTTCCAACATTTGTGTCTTCTAGTCTTGGCTTCCTGTTCCCCTAGTAGAGATCTTTCCTTTTTCATGCCAAGTACATTTATTGATTTTGCAATATGAGTTAATTTCATCCATACCCTGTAATTTTTGTGCTAAGTTCTCTAATGAAAATATTGTAAAACTTTAAGTCATAAATTTACCTCATAGAAACTCCACTAACATTCTTTTTTTAAACCAATAAATGCAATTTGCTGTGTGTAATAGGTTTTGTGAGTTCTTTATCCATCTTCCAATTTCTCCGTTCTCTCTTACTATCATCAATTATTTCCTATAGGTCAAGTGAGTTTCCTAATGGAAAAATCAAAGAAAAGTATTAAATTAGTGTGTCATGATTCATATGTAAAAACTATGCTGCATTGTATCCAGTTTTTCTTTTGTATGCAGGTTGTAATTTGTTTTTAAACAAGGCTTTTTTTTTTTTTTTTTTAATTGCATAATCCTTGCGAAGAGGTGCACAATGGGAGATCCCCAGGGTATTTTGCCCTCCTTGTTAATACGGGTTTTCTCTACATTTGTTGCTCTCTGTGGCTGTGATTACCCTCAGACTAGTCATAAATCAGGTGGGAAGGGAAGGGAAGGGGCAGGAAGGGACCTGTATCAATCGGGTGTATACTGATCTTGTACTAACTTTTCTGGGCTAGCATTATCTAGTCTTCTTGACCAGCATGTATT
The DNA here is from genome assembly GCF_040182565.1 of Anser cygnoides. Lineage (NCBI taxonomy): Eukaryota > Metazoa > Chordata > Aves > Anseriformes > Anatidae > Anser > Anser cygnoides. Next base: position 62,635,329 of record NC_089876.1, on the reverse strand, counting down.
TTGTGGAGGTAACTCCATCCCCATTCTCATTCATGGGCCTATTCTTCTTGTGATCTCATGGTCAATATTAGTGTCTTTGTAACTTTGAACTGTAAGGCTAAATATTAATTTAATTTGGGGACCAAGCACTAGCTCTCCTATCACATCTTTGCTGTTTGGTCACCTTCATCCTCTCTTTGTAAGAACAAGCTTTTTTTGTTTTAATATTTCCCTACACTTCCCTATAGTTTGACAGTTTTCTTTGCTGATCATTTTTGCTTTTTGCTTGTCCTTTTAGATGCTATAAATACCTTGAATATCTGTCTCAAGGTGTTCATGCTGGTCGGTGTAGACTTTTTTTCTCCAATGATTCCCTGTGTTGTTTTTCTTGTTGTTGTTTATTTGGTTTGGTTTGGTTGTTTGTTTTTTGTTTTGTTTTGTTTTGTTTTGTTTTCTTTCTGAGATGTAGGTCTTGCATATCTATAGTACCTTCAACTGAAATACATTTTTGGCTTCTGGTATATTTGTGTCCCTCAGCAGTGTAAGTTTGCTTGATATTCCCCAACTTGTTCCTTTTTTTTTTTTTTTTCTCTGTTTGCTATTTCAAAATTAAGTACTGCAGTTACTCCTACTTATTTATCATTTAATTTACAGTCTTACAACTTTGATTATTGTTAACACCAGATATATGTTAAGTGCTTACCAAAAGTTTAAAATAGCATTGCCTCGTTTGTACTCTAGTTTTCTGATGAAGAAATCTGTCAGCTACCATCTCCAGGATAGCTGATCCTATGAATATAACTGCTGATAGTATTTCTCTAGCAACTTCACAAAGTTGTCTATTCTTACCTACACCAGACCCCAAACCTCTCAGTATCCTACTTGTAATTCATCTTTTATTATTCTTCCCCAAATGATTTTGACTCCAAAAAAACCTGTTTTATGCATCTTGTCTCTTCTTATTTCCTGAAGTTTTTGTATCCTTAAGGTACAATCACTTTATGTCTTTATTTGTGTCTATCCTGAGCAATGGATATCTTTTTATACCTGTGCTCCTGCCACAGCTGCTCTTCTAAGATGCTTCTGTTAAATGGAGAATATTTCTCAGGTCCTGCACCAATAGTTCTTGTTCTTATTCCTCAATTTTGCCACTAAGGCTGCTGGCATTAATATATAGCATTTCAATTACTTTTCACTGACCAGAAACTAATTTCCTTAGCTGGAATAATCTTGCACTATCTGTTTCAGCTAACTGGCTACAGCTCTCAACTGTATATTCTATCCTTCTGCTTTCTATCCGGTCTCCTGACCACTGATGATCTTTCGTCCATTGCAGTGCCTTATCTATCTGATCTTTTTTTCTCCCTGTATATTAAAACTACAAACAGATGTGTAGGAAGGTTAATAAAATAGAATATTAATGCTTAAAAGGAGAAGCAAATTATTATTTTTTTAAACAATCATCACAAAACTGGATTTTAATGTCCTAGCTTAGGGAGGGAAAGGTGGAAATGTTATATAAGTGTACATTTATTTATTTGTTTACTAATTTACCCACAAACATTCATTAATGTAAAGTGATAAACATTAGAAGCCATTGTTGATCCATCATTCCATTTCATGCTATTTTTATTCACCATGAACTGAATCTGTACACAATGACAGCTAAAGAACCCTGATTTCTTTCCTTCAAGCATTTTGGAGGAACTATATTTATTCATTTCAGAAAGAAGTTTAAATGCATACTGGGCATTTGTAGAACATGTAAAAACCAGTAAATATTGAGGTGCCTAAGAGCATTTTTACAGGACTGCAAACGGATGAGGAAACATAACTCAGTAAACTACCCTTTGAGAGTATTTTACTCAGATTTACTGCTGAGAAAATGCATGCAATTAGTCCATTCTAAATAGAAATTAAAGTGGATTTATTTATATAATCTAATGACTGTTAAAAATTAAATATTATTTGTAATTATGTTGAAAACCACCTCCTTCAACTTTCTGTTCAGAATTATGAGGTGATGATAATGTTTCAGCCAACTGGCTTCAATATATTTTTATTTCAGTTTTCTAATTATGTTATTTAACACTTAACTGGTTTGAAGTAATTTGCAGTGGTTTAGTCATAGTATTTGTAATTTCACCCTTTTTTTGTTTGTTTGTTTGCTATAAAATTAAAGTACATTGAGTTACTCTTGGTTAAATGAGCAAACTGTGTCAAAACCTGCATTACTCAAAGCCATTCAGATTTTCCAAAACACTTCCTTTTATTTCCCTCTTGATTTTCCGCTCACTAAATCTCCTGTTTCACCTTTTAAAACAAACAGGATCCTTACAAGACTGCAAACATGCTACAAATATTTCTCTGGGGAAATCTATAGATACTAAAGTTGCCTGAGCTCTTCCAAATTAAGGTTGAGACTTTGCACAGAGTTTACCCGAGAAGAATATTTTGTTTCCTCCAAGTCTTCTGTGCTCAAAAGACACTGAAACAGCAGCACAGAACTCTCATTTATCCCTATTTTGTTGATCAGATTCAAACCACATATCAGGACTGTACACCACCAGGTTATGGTACAGTATTAAACTTTTTTTCTGTGCTCTCATTTCAGAGGAGAATGTCTCCAACACTGTGTCAGTGTCACCAGCATGTCTCTGCTTGTTGTGTTCTCCTCGGTGCAGTTTTCCATACAGAGCTGCCAAAAGCTGCATCTTCATGCCTGTGCTCTGCATTTTCTTGCTCTACTGAAGATTGTCAACAATATAGGGGTTTTCTTTTCTGCTTGCAACCTTTCTATCATAGGTACTGAGTAGTTTACTTTTGGTCCTACACTGGGCATTCTTTCATACAGTCTGTGGCTTCAAGTTGTCACAGACTTAATACATTTGAGACTGGAGAGTGGAACAAAATCACTATCTTTGCAGAAAAGGAGAGCTTGTTTTTAAGTATAATGTATTCAGTAGTCTGAAACAGAGAGCTGATGAACCACAAGGTGTATCAGAACATAAGGCTTACCACGATCTTGCAAAATCTTAAAGATGTTCTACCTCTGGACAGATGGCTAAGAAAATTTCAGCCAAGACAAACAATAAGTGCCCATATGCACAGAAAATAATTACACTATTTATTTAACAGACCGTCTCTGTCATTATTATTTCATTAGGCCTTTTATAGAAAATGTGTGGTTTGGGATTTTTCCATGTTTTGGCTGATTTTGATTTAAAAGGAAGGAGAATTTCTGAAAAATAGAGAAAACTCCATTCATTCACTTTCAGGTTATGTGAGGGTGAAATCAATGTTGCTTTTTCATTACATAGATAACACACTAAAGGCATCCCTGAAGTAACTCAGTACAGCTTCGCAGTGGGGAAATTTGACTGATAAATAGTCAGTAAGATAGAAGTGAACTTTGGTCTCAAAGTGAAAATATATTTTTAAGTATAAAAAATCCATTGGTTTTATTTTAAAGATTTTTATCATGCCTTTTTCCATCAAGCTGGTCCCCATTTATTAATAGGAGGATTGATGAATGCTCCTTAAAGATAATCCTTCAAATGTTGAGACATCTCTTGGAATTACCTCAAAACTCCAGATTTTCACAATAATTGTGAATTATTGTTACTTTCTACTTAATGACACAGAACAAGACCTAGGCCCAAAAGCAATCACTGGCAATTCTAAAATAAATCACTATATTTTCCTAAAAATACAAGCAAGAGTTGATTTAGGGAATTTTCACGACTGTTCTTATACAGAAAATTAGATGACTTGATCATCCTAGCCCTTTACAGCCTTTCAATCTACCCATGTGCTTCTTATGTTAGATCAATATATTTACATGTGTAGATGTTTGTAGGAATGATGCTTAAAATTTAAACAGCGTGAGGAAAGTGTGAACCCCGAGTTTATAAAGGTATAGCTAGAAGATGTTATAGTCATTCCAATTCTTCACTTGATAAAATAAAGGCTTCACCAGCAGTTAGTGTTATAATTTTAATGTTTAATAAACTTTGAAAAATATGTGACAGCTTTCTATCTTTGTTATATGTTTGCATGTTGCCATTGTTTCTCTCTGCTCAGAAAGTAGTATGAACTTACTTTTTTAACTTATCGAAAAAATTTAGTTGTTCAAAATTTAACTAAGATGATTGAAGAGTCTGTCTTTCTAAAATTAGTATAGTATAGTTACTATCCTACAAGAGACAAATATATAAAGTAATTGACATTGCCCAGATAATACCAGATACACCTGGTTTACATGCAGTGGCTTCTACATTTACTGAATTATGTGAGAGGAAAAGGACACGTGAACTCCTAGAGTAGAAGATATGGTCTCAAACCAAAGCTGAGTGCTTGGGCCAGAAAATCCTATGCAAGACATAGGACATAGGACTTTTAAAATCTGCTCTCTGGTTTTATATTTCAAAATGTCTGCCTTTTTGTCTTTTTTTTTTTTTTTTTTTTTTGAGAATGCACAGTGATAAGCAGGAGAGCCTGCTTTCCAAAAAGTGTTATTTGCTGGCAGCCTCATTGACTAAATATATTTTCGTCAGTGCACTCAAGGAAGTTGAATATTACATTGTTATTGTTTATTTTAAAACTCAGCACACTAAGCAAAATAATATCCAATTCTGCATGCTATTAAGTGCTAATTGCTTCCCAAGCAGCAGGTTTTTCTGCTCTCTAGAATTAAACTAATTTATAATAATATTTTAAAAAATAAAGTGGAGATGAGCAATAACTTGGAATTAAAATGGTTTGGGAAATGCCCTTGGTAGTTTCTTAATGTTTTAACAAACACATGTTAAAACCATTGAGCAGCAACGTATTTGAAAGCCTGTAGAAAGCATCTGTTTTTTATGCAACTCAAAGTGAGTTGTGCAAATGCTCAAGATTCCCAGGGATCTCTCTGAGAAATTTAAAATCTCACTCTCCTATGGGGATGATGGAGAAGTCAATGCATAGCAACTTTATGCTACTCCAGAACCCACAGCACTTTTAATATAGAGAGTTTGACAGGTTCGTTATGCTATATGTGGCATGAAAAGACAATATTCAGGATAGGATGTGCTTCCATGAGATATTACAAGGACTAATGTGTATGTTAAAAAAAAAAAAACAAAACAGAGAGAAAAACAGACATACACAAAAAAATCACCTCTTATCCTTCTTGGAAGCAAATACTTGAAGTACTTGAGGCATTAAAGTGATATCAGCTGAATCATACTGTCAGTGGAGGATTGCATTAAAGATGACGTGCTTAGCCTTCCCAAGAGCAGGAAAAGCTCTGGTTTTTTTTTCAGGATAAAATTTATTCTCTAGCGTGAAACCTAAACAAACATCAAAACAAAAAGTTCTGCCTACCACAGGTAAGGAAACTGAAGAAACATATGCTCCCCACTGTCTTCTCTTTAATCCCCCTGCTTCAGGCCTGTTGCAGGATCCTATCTCCTCCTCTGCCCCTGTCAGCCAGAACTGAGCCATTGAGCCTGGTTTCTTTCCCAGCAGGTCTTACAATTGAATGGGTGCAGCTGACTGCAGGCTAAGTGAGCTCTAAATGGCCAAGCTTCACTGTTAAAGGAACTGATGTCCCTTCAGCAGGCTACCTTCATCATAGCGAGGGAGTGCTCACACAGTCCCCTCATGGAGCACTTAATTTCCTTCTTAAAATTTCTGCAAGTTTATCTAAGTGACCTCTACTACTTAAGGCTGTGCTGCTCAAGCTAATTTCCACTTCTGACCTGTCAGACTGCGCTTTGACAACATCAGCAGCAGACAAATAGCTCTTACATCACTGTGTTTTTTCCCTTGATCTTCTAAACCATAGAGGAGCATATCAAAAAGGAAAAAAAAAAAAGCACAGAAACATTTGCTTAAGATGATTTGATCATCTCGGCTTTTATGTGGGCAAGGTATAAATTGTCTCTAGGGTTCCTGACTTACCTAAGCTACTGACTGAGATACCTCTGCTAACTACTTGTAGTTCTAAAGTGGGTGTAACACTTTCCTATTTTGTAGAGCTATTGTGAAGACAAATAAATAAAAGTAAAGGCTATATCATATCAAGAAGATTGTTAAAGTAGATGGCTAATTCAGTGAAGATGATAATATATTACTGTCCCTTGAAAAAAATACTTACCTCATCTTGGCCTTTTACCACATTTGTCTCACTTAAAGACAAAGTTTTCATTATTCAGTTGTTATTCAGTCTTTTAAAAACAACAACAGACAAACAACATTTAATCATACACATTCATGCATCTCTAAAGTAAATTTGGTGGGCTGGTATAATAAACTGCAAAATCTGTAGTATCAGTTAGTGCTGTAAAAAGTCACAAACATTGGCTGTTTGGTCACTGCAGCCTGCTAAGCTTGCTTTGAATGGGCAATATATGCCACATAGGAAAGGTAATGTTCAAAGAGGACAAAAATGTTCAGTATTCCATCTCTCCACGGCATCTGCAGCTGAACCAATGGTACCGGCTCAGAGAAAACACATCTTTTATTTTGTCTGGGCAATCATCATAACATGGCTTATTATCTTAGATACAAACTAAAATGCAACAGAAAAATGAAAAACTTTTTTTTTTTCCTTTCTGATGGAGCACTAGCAACAGATAATGGTTTGTTGTTTTCTAGTCATGTTCCTTTCAGTATTCCATTTAGCTGAGTACAAGAAATAAACATATTTATAGATCAGTATATAAATGAAACTAGATCTCAGTCATATTTCTGTATTAAACCAAATCGACTTGCAAATGAGGTAAAGAGAATATTCATTTTAGAGACACAGAACTTCATGAATTATCCCCAAAATAAATGACTGAGTGCCCCTCATGTTCAGTTACATTTGAAATAATGTAAATTGGCTTAAAATGAATTTTAATGCAAATTTGAAACACTATAAAGCAGCTGATTCTCAGCTTTCTTAGAGTAAGTCACCATTAGAAATGTCATTCAGAACAATCATATCTACATATACTCTGGACAGCATATTATTCTTTTAGAGGATTTTAGCAAAATGACTGTTTGAAATTCATATTGGTTTGTTTACATTCAGCAATTCCAAGGCTGCAAAAATGCCAGGCGAAGTAAACATGAGGAATCTGTAAGGCTATCTTGCTGAGATGATAATCATATTTAGACTATGGTTCCTCATTTCTGCAGTACTAACACACTGGAAATTGTACTACATTAAATAATAATTGTTTTTCTAGAGAGATAAAGTTCATTTCATGCTGCAGTATGTTAACTTAATACAGTAGCACACTACTGCATTAATACATTTAACTCAATTTTATAGAATGCCTTTATTACAGAGATCTATGAAGCTGAATAGCTTGGCTTTGCTAGGCTTTGTAGGAACCTTTTCATTAGTTTCAATTTACATGGATATATGTCTCTTGGGATTCACTTTAATTCACGAATTCAAAGCCTCGAATAGCACCTGTGTTTTCATCTAACCATAAATTAAAAATATAAAATTAGTTCCAAAAGGGTTGTTTACAAGAACATAATCAGAATCCCCCAAACCAGCTTTTGTTTAACCCTGGAGATGCATGACGATTCCAAGCACATTAAGTGCCAAGACTAACTCTCCCTACGTCTCTACAAATCTGCTTCAGGTTAAGCCCTAAAGCTCTGCCATCCTGATAGTGTTGAGCAGCTGAATGTGTGACATACCCAGACTATGCCAGATGTTCCCATTAAAAGTATTTCTCTTCCACAGAGATCATGCCTTGGTGAGCCTACTCGGGTCCACATGGAGGGAATGCCCTTATCTCCATCACATAGGTCAGGAGCACCATCTGGGCTGGGGAAGGTGAAGGAAGCCTGAAAGGAGGGCAAATGTGCAGGGGAACAGACCGTCAAATTGAAAACATAAACAGTGGGAGCATGGCCTCAGCTTACCTCTGACTTCCTCATGAGCATCTGTTTACTCTTATTTGCTGACTCACTATCAAAAGAATAAAGAAGTTTTTTCTAATTAACATGTTTCTAAAGGGCCACTTACTTTGCTGGACTATTTGTAAGCCAAAAAAATGCTTGCCTCTTTTAGAAATATTTGAGTATGTCAGTATGTACTCGAGGGTTTTGGAGAGGAGAGAAAGAAGAGGGAAAGGAAAATGATGTGTTCTGGTTTTTTATTTTATTTTATTTTATTGGCTGAACCATGGATTAGAAATACATGTTGCTGACTTTCAACACCTAACTGCTGGACTGATGTGTGTGACATTCCTCCTCTGCAGTTAACCCCAGAAATTGGTGCAGTTTCATTCATCTCCTGGCTATATGTGATGAGTACAGTTATTTGTGTGGAAAAGGATTTTTAAAGAGCTACTCAGCTTGGTGGTGTGAGAAAGAGGCAGAGAGACACACACACACACTTGAGATCTGCAGTGCCTGAGGGCATTTCCTACTTGTTGTAGCAGTGAACTTATCTGTGCTCCTTCAGAGGAGAGAAAAAAAAAAAAAATGATGAAATAACTCCTACCTTATCACCAGCCTCTGAGTGTTTCTGTGCTACCCTTTCCTGTAACCCAACAAGGGCTGTGTTCTCCTTACCAGTCCCAGATGATTAAACACTACAATTTCTTTGAGACTCTGAGAAACCTGCTTTTGGGCTGAGAGTATTAGGAAGCTAATCACAAGGAACAGGCCTGTGTGAGAAATCTTCAGCTCTTTCCTGTCTTCATTATCAGCAGGATAATCAACTGAACTATAAAATCAGCTTTTTTTTTCAGACAATGAGCTCTCTGAAGAAAACAAAACAAAACAAAGCCTGTTCATTTTTCTCAGTGATACCCCAGGGTCACCTGAAACAGAGCATCAGTAGTCCTAATTTTCCAAGGAGTCAGTGCTCTTTAAAGTGACTTAAATGACCTGGCCATAACATTCAGAAATTTTGGGATTTGACACCTTCATGCATTTCCAGCTGTGCAAGGTGAGCTTTCTCGTCCTGATAAAGAGAAGCCAATTATGCATCTGGGTCACACAGAAAACATGCATTTTGTGCATTATATCCATACATCTCTCTAAGCTATTAACCACGGGAATGTACAAGCTCTTCCTATACCTCTGTGAAACATGTTAGTATCATTCAACACTGTTCTACAAATAACGTCTCTCAGCTGTTTTACCTTTCCTCAGAAAACTCCATTTCTATTAATACTTTAGTAAAAAAAACAAACAGCAGTTTCCTGTTGTGGCTATCTTTTTAGCTCAGATCAATAATCTGTTTTGTAGAGAACCCACCCTTTAACAAAAGTTTTGTCAACATAGAGGATTTTTTTATTATTATTTGTTTTTTAATGAATGCAGCATATGGAATGGTAGAGTAGAGCAGAGCAGACAGAGAAGATTAGTATTCTTATGACTTAGTTTTAGCAGGTGCATAATTCTCTCTGGAGATGGATTTTAAGGCCCTCATACAACTGACCATCCCCTCCATGCGTTGCGACATACCTGATTTCTTTCACCCTGTAACATGCTGGCTATTTAAGAAATAATTTGGGATATTTAGAATGTGTAATGTATGTTTTGATATAATTCCAGAGTTGTATTATTCAGAGTTCAAATGTCAGCCCAAATTGCATTACAAATTTACAGTTTTTAAGAGGTGGGGGAAGGGAGAAGTGTTCCAGGTAATGCCAACAATTCCTACTGAGGCTGGAAGAAGTCTTTTGAGCTTTCGACATGCTACAGTAAACTTAAGAAGAGTCACTCAGAATTTTAGACAAGTTTTAATAGTGATGAAATTGGCTTCTCTGACCTCACCAGTATGAGAAACAGCTTAGGTAAAACCATCCAGTAGCAAAGAATGTTTGGAAAATAAATGAGTGTATCAGAGAGCATCCCAGGAAAGGGTTGACTTGTAAAAATTGAAAATAGGAAACATTTGCCCTGTAGCTAAATTCTTCATAAAATTCTGTCTGGCTCCTCAGAGAGTTTCTGCTTCAGTTTTAGAAGAGTATTTTTCATATGTTTGTATATAATATATATATGTTTTCACTTATCTGAAGAATGCAGATCCAAAGTATGCAAGGAAGGTTAAAAAAAAGTAGCTTTTTTTTTTTTTTTCTTCAGCTGTGTTTCATATATAGAATCATAGAATCACTCAGGTTGGAAGACAACTTTAAGATCAACTAGTCCAACCTTTAGCCTAGTACCGACAAACCCACCACTAAACCATACTACTAAGTTCTAAATCTGCATGTTTCTATATATAGATAATTCATACATGTATACGCATATATATATGTATATGTTTATACACGACATAATACTGTCTCTTCAAACATAAAAACCGACAAATTCAGTATGTATATTAAAAAGGAAGACTATTGTTCTGTAAGTACACAGGATTAGAAGTCACAATTTCTTTAAAAACACAGCATTTCAGAAGAAATACCGTAAAACTTGAGAGTAAATTTTTATATGCCTCATTAACTACAATTTTTTTTTTCCTGCAGTTCAGATAATCCAGGTTCTTACTACCAGCTCTGGGTTTTATTTATGCTGGGAAAGGGCTGGTTTCTACAACTACTGAAGCTAATTTAAAAAAATCCTACTTCTTTTTGTAGTAGCAGGATTCAACTGTGACCAAATTGATTAGCATCCATTGGTTAATCACTGAATATCATCCACTACCTAAATATAAATTTGTCAATACCTAATGCATCTAGCTGAGTGTTTCAAGTGACTTCCTTGCAAGTTTTTCTGTTTGAAGTTTTTCTTGATACCTGAGAAAGAACTGTTTCAATCTTTATTTCTAGGACCTGAGATCATAGCTTAAGACTGTCCTCTTCAAGTCAGAATCAGATGTTTTTATAACATTTAGTTTCACTTGCGTTGTAAACTATTTCCTTGTGGACTGATATATCCTTTTTATTATTATTCAGTTTGCCTGGAATGTGTTTCTTATGGCACAGGAACTGACTTTTTTATTTTCATTCCTGTGCCATCCCTAGTTTGACTCTCTATTTGCCCTAGCACTATGCGCATAAAAATCACTTGATCTCCAAGTTCCCCAAGAGCCTGGCATCTCATTGAAATGTGAAGAAGGCAACAAGGAAAAAACTAACTCTCAGCAAGAAGTTATTACAAAAAGAAAACACTAGCAGGGGCTCAGCTATCTTTCAGATGTAAGAGTTCTTTGAAGGGTGGAAGGAAATGGTGTTCCTAGAAGGGCAGACATACCTCCTGGAGTGCTTTTGGCATTAGTACTTGTGCACATCTACAAGAGGTGTACACTCACACACACTCAAAGGCATTTATGCTTCTAAGTCCTGCTGACTGGCAAATGGTAGAATTTCATGGAAAATCAGGTTAGTGATAAACTAAGAAGCTCTCGTTTTTCACAGCACAGAAGTCAGGTGCCAGTTTTTCTTTGCTGGAAATCAGTCAGATGCGAGGAAAAAAAAAAAAGAAAAGAAAAGAAAAACAAACAAAAAAACTTATAGAGATATTTTAAAGTAGGGTTAGAAGGTGATGAGTGCAAAGTGAAAATGATTGTGAAAAAACAGTTCTTTTGACTCTTGGAATATAAATAAGACTGTTTGACCAGCAGTATCTCATCTGATTTATGAGAGCCCAGAAGTCACAACTCCAGAGGGAAGTTAAAATATTTTATGTGACTGATAATGACCACACATTCACCTCCTGAGGTGGAAATGTCTCTTTTGTATTCATTAGATCAGAAGTGACTCTTTCCCACAACATTGTACTTCCACCACTGCACTCTATTTATATTCCGAAGGATAAAGATATATTTATTTATTTTTTGTAAAAAAGTTTTAAGTTTAGAACTTTTTAGTTTAGAACTTCAGAAGCCAACACATGCAAGAAAACAACTGGGATCTTCTAACTATAGCCAGAGAAAACTGCAATAATAAATTGCAATAACTGCAGTAAATCAGTTGAGAACTCTAAGTCCTTCCACAAATATCACCCCCAGACAAAACAGGCTGACCCGGGCAGGCAATTCCTTTCTGGCACTCTTTTCTGTAACTTTAAGATGTGTAAAGTTCTGAGTTGAAGCTTTAAGGAAAGGTCACTGGCTCTAGTTGGATTTCACTCCTCCCATTGCTGCTAGTTATTTTATAAAATAATATTAAAAAGTACTTCTTTTTCATGTTTTACCAATTTTAAGCTCCATGTTTGTTTGTGTTTTTTTTTTTGTTTTTTTTTTTTTTTGTACCAAAAATTGGTAGAAATCACTTTCCTACATAATTGTGAAGATTTTGAGAACTGTGCTCAACTAAACAGTTAAACATATAATGGACTGTAACCGTAAGATGTACAACACATTCATGCAGCACTCCTGAAATGAAAGACGATTTTGTCACCAATGTGGTAGAATCAACACACTGTACAATAGGTGGAATAATTGCTATAGAAAAATTCCCAGTTATTTGAATTCTGCAGCTAACTGCTTTACTTCTTTATTCCACTGAATAAAGATAAAATAATACTTTTCTATGTAAAAGGTGTGCTCGGATCATATCAAAACTAACAGATATCTAGAAATTATGCTTTCACAACACGTAGGACAAACTTTTAGTAAACAGAAGTCACACTGTTTATGGATTACTGGTAAGGTGAACTGTAAACCTTATGTCCTTTTTCACAATAGGTACTCTATGAAATAGAATAAAGTCACTTTCCCACCTCTCCCAAACCTGATGAATGAACATCAGACCTTGGCTGCTTAGGATAATCGAAAGCCAGAATAATAAGGATGGAGAATATGTAAGACTTCTACATACCCTCAGGGTTCCAGTAGGCATAAAAGTTATTGTTATAAAAGAGTTCTCTTTACACACTAGCAGTTAATAAAAATAAATAATAATAATAATAATTTAAAAAAAAACACTCTTCTTAAGTAGTTTGAAATTCTCTGAATTTAATTTCATTTAGGAGCTAGGAATATTTTTCCATTTGAAAAATATCATGTTTTATTATATAATAACATGAGTAGATTTCTATCCACACCTTATTCTAATTTCTTATTCTTATTATTCTTACTTTACTGACTTAGAGATTGGTAGTTTGCAAACAACATCTAACTTTCTGAAGTTAACATTTCAATCTGTTAACAGAGGAGTCATTTTAATTAAAATGGTAATGCTTTCAATTGCCAGATTTAATTTTTATTTAAGCTGGTCACTGTGTACACATTTTAAAGAAACAAATTACTTGTTTGATATTTTTTGATTTGTATTGATTTCATCTATATACGTTAATGAAAAATCCCAAATGAGAATAATTACACAGTACTAAACCTAAAAATAGTCATAATCAGGTAGAATTCACACTTCTCTACTAGGACAAAGTTGTTTTCCTATGTGATATAATAGTTGATTAATAAAAGGGAAAGTTGTTAGACTTCTGCAACATTAAAATATTATGTTACAGGCTGCGTTTTAGAAATCCTTAAAACATTTCAGATCAAATCTTTATATTAAAAATGTCAAATTCATCTTTGTATATATTGTATTATGTATTAGTATCTGGTAACCTCAATTCTGCCATAACACAACTGAGCATTCACTTTCTGCAAGCAAAAAATTTCATTGGGATGAATTACAAAGATTGAAAAAATCTGATGCTCAAAACCACTGTCAATAACATTCCTTTCATATTTCTCCCCTTTCCTATCAGATGCATATGAATATGTTTAGTTAATACTGTGTCTCAGTTAAAAATATTAAAATCTGCAATACTAATAATAATCCTAACATGGTATATTTTCATTTGCTGACCCAGACATGGGTTGGTTAGCATGAGATGTGTTGGTTTATCTCCCATATAGAATAACTGTTGTCTCTCATATGTGCATTTCCAATCATGTCTCAGTATTTGTACTTAAAAAATGACTTTTTGGTGTCTATTGTTTCTCAATGAGTTTATGTCCACAATGCTTACTAATTCAGTGACAAAGAAACTTATCATCTTTTCTACAAACTTTTTCTCCAAAATATCTAAATACATCATATTTTAGCTTGCTGTGTGCCTTTTACTATAAAGGCACTTTACTACTTTACTGCTTTCTATAAAGCACTGCAATGTTCCACACTTTTGTCTTCACCTTCTGGTCCACCTTTCCTACAAGATTCAGCCATCCTTGCCTGAACTGCCTTCTACAATATTGCCAGACTCACACGTTGAAAATTCTGTGTCATTTCCCATCAAAAGCACAGTGCTTCTGGATAACAGTTCTGGGACTAAGGAATCACCTTTATTTCTGAAACTTTGTGCGGCATTTGAGCCAAATTTCCAAGCTCTTACTCACAGTTATTATATCTGGAAATTTATCTTCTTGCTGAAGGTTGATTTGAGATCCCCGTGACTACAGGGATTAGTGCTCTAAGAAAATATTGTGAGTGGTACCGTTATTTCTGTGACCACAGGTACCTGCAGTGAGATTGCCAAGTGGAGCTGAAAGACACGTAGCCACTTAGCACAGGGGGACTTTCAGGTCTGAATGTGGCTACATGTAGGGCAAGTCTGTGCTTCATTTTCTCACATTCAGCAGCAGGACTAAAGAGATTCTTCATTTAAAATGTATGCAGTAGTGAGCTTACTGACACAGCTGGCCAAAGTTTGCCAAAAAAAACCAAACAAGCCCTGGTAGAAGAGCAGCTTAAACCATTTATAAAAAAATGACAGCAGCTTTTGTTTAAAAAAAAAAAATCAAATCAAATAAAAATGTTTTAATTGCTTATTTCAAGAGGAATTATATTTCACAATTTAATTTGATTTAATCAAAGCACAGGAACAGAAAACAGAATGGAAATTTGCATATTTTTTTTTTCAACCAGAAATAATAATCTGAAGGGATTTAAGGTGTGCTATTCAATTTAATAAGATATATAAAGGAATTAACTTCAGGGCATCTCAAAAACTATCTTCCAACATTCATGTTCATGCAACAGCAATTAAAAGAAATTATACATTCAGCCTCATTTTTGTGCCCAGAACAGTGATTTGGACTACAGCTTGGACTGTGGATTTGTTTGATATATACTTAATTTCATGTCACCTGTCTAACAGGCTAGATACTTCTTGTAAAACCCCAGACAGTATTATACAAATAGCTGAGATTTTATCATCATTGTTGAACTTCCATTATGATAGCAAATAAAAATCAAGTGCTGGGTTAGAACAGTCACTTCTGAGCTCAGCAAGGTTCTAAAGCAAACCATTATTGTATAATCATCCCATCCTTACCACAGACTCTGCCCATTTTTTGCAAAGATGGTTCAGGTAACTAATCCTGTGCTGCTGAGCTGCTGAAGCAGCCCATAACCTTTTCTGACTGGGTAGCCTAGACATGCCTTCAACGTGGACCCACACAACAATTCCTTACAAGTTAGCGTATCATTTGTAACATGGGATGTGACAGGTCGGCATAATATTAACAAATAGATTTAGTTAAATGGGGAAAAAAAAAAAAAAAAAAAGAGGTTATCTAAAAGCTTGATGTTTATACTGTAGAGCCTGACCCTTTTGCTATCCCTAGTGAACTGTCGTTATCTCAACTCATGAATTCTCACACTTTACCTTTCTGATTCTCTACCCCTTCCCACCTGGGGAGAGTGAGTGGCTGTGTGGTGCTGAGCTGCCTGCTGGGCTTAAATCACAACAGCAAGCTTTGAAAGAAGACTGTCTCAAGGAAGACATAGTTAAAATATATATAGTTAAAATGCTCTTCCTTCTTATATTTATAGTCCAAGATCAGTGCTCAAATGACATTTCAGATAGTTAGGCCTCTTGTAGAATTATGTAATATGAGATTTTAAAACACATAAAAGTTATTCGTGAGACATGCATCTACAAAATGACCTTGTTTTAATATACCTTCTGTTGAATTCGCTCAAAATGGATCAGTAAGGGTTTCATTTTTTTTTCTAATACTTTATATGAGCAGGATTTTGCTAATACATTGTCTTTGTTGGCAAAGTCTCATTCAGTAATATTGAACAATTTAATTGATACACTGCTGTTTCCAAAGATCATGGAAAAGGTCACACAAATTTACATTTGTTTTCTAAATCTCTTGGGAAAAAAAAAAAAAAAAAAGGAATCTATAATAGAAGCAATTGGTTTTCAAACATGAAATCCTTCTTAAAATGAAATATTGTTGGGGAAAAGATCTAGGCACTGTTTCCATGTCTGCTGAAAAGATTCATACCTGCAATAATACCTTACAATTTTGTTAGTATTTTTAAGAATTTCATTTTATTTGTCTAATCTGTAAGAATGCCAGAACATCAGAACTAACCTTAGATTAAATGCAATCATAATAGAAATCAATGAAGCACTTTTTGAGGACGCAAAAAAAGTGCCAAACAGCAATTATTTATTTATTTGCTTATTTATTTATATTGCATTATCTCAAACATCATTGCAGAGCAAGGTTGTCAAGGGTGATCTATTGTCCTTCTTTATCAGTCACACTGTAACCGTAGTAAATCATATGCTGCAAAACTCCTTTGCTTAAACAACTAAAACAAACAATAATCCCAAGATAGTGATTGATCAGGAGTTCTAAAATAAGTGTTAGCTACATAAAGAAAAATATCAGAGTTTGCTTACATTAAAAAAAAAAAAAAAAAAAAGTGGTCGGAATAGAATCTTTAATAACAGAAGGCCCTTCAAAAAACCTTGGATGTTGATTACGAGCTATAGGGCTAAAGAGCTAGGAATGGAAACCCTTCTCTTTTGGAACATTATTAAAATAGCTTAATTAAGTTCTAAATCTACACATCAGCCATCTAAATCAGTGATGGGAACAGAGAAGACAGTATTAGTAGAAAAGCATACTCAAGTGGGATTACCAAACTATATATATATATATTTTTAAGTACCATATATTTATTTTGAATTTACAATACAGAAACTGAAGCAATGAGTTGCAAGTAAATGGGTTTCTATTATTTTGTAGAAAAAAAAAATGTTGCTTATTACACAGTGGTAATGTTTTAAAATATTTAAACTCTCCCATTTTGAGAAAAAAATGCAGTTTCTGAATGTAACATTAAACTACTCTTATTAAGCGTAACTCGAAGCAGGCAGAATTTAATTTTCATAAATATTAGACAAACAGCTTTGCAGAATATTCAACACAACCATTTCTGAGTATGTGAATTTAAAGATGAGGTTTGTTTCACACCAAGCAGAGATAAAATTAGCTGGACAAAGCAAGTATACTAACGAAATATATTAGACAAACATTTTAGCAGTGTAATAATAGCAGTTTAAGACTACAGATATGCTTACTGTCCACTTAACTCAATTTTTAATCCAAATTACTACATAACTAGATAATTACCAGTCCTATAGCTACCTGAGCTCACGTTTTTTCTCCACCACCCTTCTGTGCATGTCTTCAGCCATGAGAGTCTTACTTTGTACTCCATTATGCCCTTGCACATAATGTGTCTGGAGGTTGATAGCTGGCTAAGAATGGATATCCAAATTTCCAACTGGATGTTACATATCAGAACATAACTTTTATAATAATTTTTAAAATTACTATAGAAGGCATAAAGTTGTGTATGATTACATGTGGAATCAGTTTATAAATGCCTTTTGTAGTAAAGAAGCTCTTTGCCATCATTAGGTATAAAGTTTCTTTCTTAATGTGGTGACACTAGCTTACAGCTACAGTCATGCTGGTATCAAGATAGGGTTACCATTCTTTCAAATAAAAGTATCTTGACAGGTTGAGACAGCTGAAGGCTGCAATTCCAAGCTATTTTCTTTCAGTTTCTTTGTAAGATATTGGGATTTACGTTCAAGATTTTACAGAATTATAAATTCCTCATGTGCACTAAAAATTACCTAACCCTCTAAAAACCCCAGCCTGCAGAATTTTAAAACAGGGAACAAGAACAAGCTGTGAGGACAGGATGACAAGATGGGATTTTAAAGAAAGTAATAAATATCAATGCCATGGGAGCATGTTGAAGAAAACAAAAAAATGTGTAATGCTAGGTAATAGTCACACCAACGAAAGCTTATTGAGTGAAGCTAAGCAAGGTTGTAAACGTAAGACTAGACTGAGTTTGCAGCACCTTTCATACCACTTCATATCTGTAAATCCAATCCAGAGGTAAATTCTACTTACAGTCAGTGCTGTAATGAGGCAGTCGTGCAAATAGTTATTCCTGCTTGAAAGACAACCCTTCCTATCCCAGGTTTCCCTATACCTAGCTTATATAATAGCATAACATATGAGGCAGGGCTGAGGTTTCACCACTTTGGTATTATAAGATGTTAAAATAATTGTACTAAAAATTGAAAACTCCATTAGTTCTACACAGAAGTTAACAATATCAGAAATGATAATATACTTTATAAAATCTTTTAAAAAGTGTGAAAACTGTCACTAGACATGTATTGGCGCATCTTAGCATTGTACAATTGTCTAGCACCTGCACTGCTAGTTGTTAGCCTCTTATGAAATACTTTTTGCTTTATTCCCCAAAGTATCTATTTATTTATGCAGCTAGACATGATTTGCACATCAGTTCTTTCAACCAATGTGTCTATATACTTACTGATTACTCAGTGTAAAGCAAATAACACTCCCAAACAGACTAGCTCTATCAGTACAATTATTTCTGATGTTTACTTATACGGTCTGTGTATATTTCTAATACTTAAATAAAACCTGCAAGAGAAAAGATTTTTAAATTATAGAATGAGGTGCAAAGAAGAGAAACTTACTGTGATAATCTATAAAGCTACATTGCTTAAATATTAAAATGCTGATCTGACAACAGCTAAAATAGACTAACACACTAAGTCAGAGAGGACAAGTTTTCAAAAGAATGGACACTCAGTGGGGACCACTGAGAGTTTCTGTCCTGAGAGGATCTGGTGATGACATGGAAATTTGCTTTGACACAGCAAATAGTGAAAATTTTGTACATTTGGAATACCACTCCCCGTAAGTTCTCTACTGTAATTTTAAAAAACAAATACATATATTTGAAAACACTTAGAAGTCAAATAGAAGATACTGTGTGCTAAACATACAGCACTAACAAATAGATTAAACTTATTACTTGCTTCAGAAAACCTTCCTTTGGAAGCTGTTTCATGCAGTCATCAGTGAAATTCCAAATATGTTACCTTATATGTGAGTTCAGATAGCTTACTCATCCTATTGGGGAAGCTTGTCATTTACTGAAGGCTGGACTTAGCTGCACATTGTGCAATGTGTAGAAGAAAAGTGCTATCAGATGAACAATGTGTTGAGTACATCTGGAAACGTTTTAGAAATAGGTTAGTTAGAAACCTGTGAAGTGACTTTTTGTTATTTTTTTCCCCCAATGTACCATAGATATCAGTCAGTACAATGGTCCGAGTTAATTTTGGACTAATTATCTAGTGTTTGATGTTAGCTTTTTCAGATCTTTTTTTGTTGTTGCTGTTCTACATTGGACAAATATTTTAATGTTTTCTGCATTTTAAAAAGTCAAATGCATTTTGAAACTTTTCTTTGTACTGTCTGATAAGCAGAAATGAGCTGGTCTTTCCAGAAATAATTTCTTGCAAATTTAAAAGCTACTGTAAAAAGTGTTATCTTCAGCATGTCTACTGTTTTTCCAAGATAAACTAAAGATAGTTTCCTTAATTCAAGCTGAAAGGAAATGAGAAGGTTAAAGGAAAGAAAATGAGAAAAGGAGTCAAAGAAATGCTGAAAATTTTGGGTTAGGAATATGACTAAAGACATAAGATCCTCTGGAGTGATATTTCAGGTGGTGAAGATAGATCATTCATGACAGATCTGGAGCAGGTGTATTACTGCAGTACGCATACTATCTTTCATAGTTGTTAGGAATTCATCCTGCTGTCTGGCTTAATGAATAGAAATAGACTCTAAATATTAAACTTAGATGCTGAAATCAGAAATGCTCAACTTTCTTTTATTCCTGGATACAGAAGGCATTCCCTGGCATTTAGGTAGGCCTTAGAGCAGGGATATAGAGGAAAAAAAGGGAAAAAAAGGAAATTTTGAGTTCCAGGTTCAGTAGAACTGAAACTGCACTGTATTAGTTATCCGTACTAAATGCTTTCATTTGTATGAATGCCCAGGCCAAGATCTCGAGCTAGTTTGCAGGTATTCTGTGGTTTTGTTGCTTCAGTTATCAGCCAGAGTTGAAGTGGATGCACAGCTTCTTCAAAAATCAAGACTGCAAAGTCTCAACTGCCAGGACTCAATCAGGCCAAATTAATTTACACCTCAGAAAATGTGCCCAATAATTTCTCTTGATGTGATTAAAATTCAGTCTTTGATGGAAAAGAAAAAATGAACCTTGTCATGAGTGTCAAAGCAGAGGAAGCAGGAGTGTAGTAAGAGTGCCAGATGAAAACAGAGGCAAAAAAAGTAACTTTTTACTTCATCTACGGAGGGGTTAGACAGTTCTGTATTTCAGGGTAGGGGTTGCTGGCTGTCCTTAGTATTCACTAGACTTACCTAATGAAGTTTGAAGAAAGCTTTCTACTAAACAATGAAGCTACTGAAAACAACATGAAAAGTATTTTAAAACAGCCTGTATTAATGTCAAGAAATTAATCTAAGGTTTGTTTGACACTAATTTTGATACAACTGGAAATACTGCATAGGAAACTCAGTGAATCAGACACTTCAAAAGAAAAAGACGTCACAAAAAAAATTGCTTTTGACCTCTCAGTAGACAGTTCTCTGATATTCAGGGTTTTCTCAGCTCATACTGTGGGAACAGTCCCTATAGCAAACAATATTGGAAACACAAGCAAAAGTGCTTTACTATTGGAAATGGATACCTGAGAGAAGGAATCCTTTTCAAACATTTCTCCACACGTAGTCAGTATGCAGTCTGTCCCTAGCCGCTTTTTGCAAGGATTCACAATTATTTTGGGAAAGGGACAGCTCAAATCCCTTGACAAAGTAGAAAAATTAAGCACATAAAACAATATATATATTAAAAATTAATCTGAACTGCTTTATCAAATGTGATGTTGGGGGAGGGAAAATTAGGTTTGGTTCAATTCATCAACTTTAAAAAAGCGATTAGCTTCTTTACACCACTAGGATAAAATGTGTTCACATGCGGTGAGAATTAAAAATAGGTTTCTTTTGACATGACACTTAGAGTGTTATTGAAAAAAAAAATCTGCAATGTTTTTTAAATCATTATTTACTATTAATAACCTCTGGTCTTCGTCTATGAATCCTAGTCCGATTCTTTTGGTGGAAAAAAACAAGAGGAATGCAGACCTGCATGTGTGCAAAGAGCCAGATATGATCATCTAGCTCTGCTCTTAACATCAGGACCTCTTTTGAACTCGATTTCAAGAATCAAAATATTTTAATTTTCTAACTGAGAGGTGGTGGACTGTTTGCAATGTGCTTGAGGAGCAGAGGAAGTGAATATCTGAGCAGTTTAAATATATTGTGTATGTATACAAATGTATACAAATGTATAAAGTATAAAAGGCTAAAATGGAATAATACTTTCCTTTTCTGTGTGCTATGCTACTTGTAGTATGATCTACTGTTTAGTTTCATCAAAAGATATCTACAGTATTTCTATGAAAAAGGCAGCTCTCCACATAACTGATATACAAGCTGACGAAAAACCACTCTGTACAGAAGCTGAGTATTAATTTATTGATTAATTGTTGTAGTATCTGCATTACTATTCAAATTTATCATAAAGTACTCAATTTTTCCAGTACTAAGATTCATACTTAAGTCAGCTGCTGTGAAAATGTCTCCATTCAAACATTTAAGTTTATTCACTGAGGTATGTTTTTGAAGCACAAATGTTGCAGAATACTTTTATCCTTAATCTACTGTACTAATCAAAGATTATACTTCTGGGACCAATTTGATGAGACTAAAAGCAACTATGCACTTCTATATACTTTTATTGGTAAGGAGAATGTGTATTTTACTTAGTTCAGGATGGAGGTGAGATAAAATGGCCTAAAGTAAAGGTAGGAGTATGATCTGTCTGAGTTTGGATAGCATTCTTGGGCTGTATTAGAACTCTGTTATCTAGAAAAGGCATCTGCAATCCAGAAGGGCATTGATTCAAAGTTTTTAACTCCTGCCAATCAGCCCACAGGTCATCAACAGACAGGATTTTAGGTCAGAGGTTTGAACAGCAGTCTTGGGAAGCAGAGTCACCCTAACCATGGATCTGAAGAGAGATTTGGTCTCTCAGATCTTGTTTCCTCCTCCATGTCAGCTACGTAACTATGCTACACATAGTGTCTGGAGATGAAATCAGTCATACTCTGAAGAAATGATGGACAGACTGTTTTTAAATATCATTTCTTCTGTCTCTTTAAAAGTCAGAACGTTATGAGAGAGAGGTTTTTATTTCTTCTTCTTCTTCTTCTTCTTCTTCTTCTTCTTCTTCTTCTTCTTCTTCTTCTTCTTCTTCTTCTTCCTCTTCTTCTTCTTCTTCTTCTTCTTCTTCTTCTTCTTCTTATTATTATTATTATTATTATTATTATTATATTTATTTAGAAATAAACAAGTGATTTGCTAATCGGTATTCTGGAATGAGAATCCCTTCCCAGTGCAATGCTATGATGTCAGAAACAGAAATATGCCAAAACTGGTGGTGCTGTTAGTTGTACAAAGGTGACTTAAAAGGAGCATGCAATTCTGAGACCCTTTCATGACAGTACAAGAGCTGTTTGAAAGTGATAGCATGCTTTTTTTTTTCCCCTGAAAAATGGTACCTCTCTTTTCTGTCTCTGCTTCCTAATGCCGAAGGGCTCGGCTTCTGCAAAATGCAACCCACATAACACTCCTTTTCAAATAAAGTATTTTATCAGCTGAAATATCTTATTGAATTTGACTCAGATGGTGATATGAGCCAGTGGATGTTACTGAATCTTTATTACCTAGTGGTATTTAAAACTAAATTGGTCCAATACATCAGAGCTTATTGTGGATGATGGAATGGAGTAATATCTTGCATCCTAGCTGTGTGCTCTTCTAAAGGCAGTGTAAATATTGGAACAGACTTATTCTGATTTTGAAAATATTAAAGAAATTATATGAAAAATATTTTTCATAATTGCTTGGCACAAATTATGCAGCTAAGAACAAAGAGATCTCTTTCCTCTCAGTTCCTAGATCAGAAACATGAAAATGTCTGACATAGCTAGCATTTTTTTTACTATTATTAATAATATTTTATTTTTTATCAAAATTGAGACTGTGTATAACAGAGTGATTTGTATGCAGAGTATGTACTTAACCACTGCTATTCGCTACCAATAACGCAGATGGATCTGCCGATTTAAGTTGTGAAACATATGGCTTTAGTAAGGAAGAAATGACAGCTGAGCTAAGTATCTTTGACAGAGTAACTCTAGAAAAAGAATAAAAAGTTAGTTGCTTTGAAAATTGCCTTGCTTTCTTCAAAGCCCACAGTCTTCACTTCACCCTCTATCATCTTAATATCCATGAGTTCTGTTTCATGTAAGAAGTTTTTCATGTCTTAGTACCTTTCAAAATTATATGAGATACATGGCCAGGAGCAACTGTCAGGATTAGCATTACTGAGCACAGAACATGTTATTCCTTTCAAGTCAGAGAAACCAATTGCTTTTATTACATTAAAAACTGACCATGGATTATCTCTCTTCTTCCATTACATTTAGTCTTCCTTTAAAAACTGTTAGTAGTGTATAATTTCATTATAGTCTCACTTGTCTCCTTTATAGAAACTTTCAATTACTTCTGATTTTAAAAATTAGAAAAGACCTAGCTATGACTAATTATGCTTAGTTTCACCAGTTGCTGAAGCTATAGTTCAGATACCTGAATATAGAACTTTTAGAATTCCTAGTTTTCATAGTATTCTCCACCTGAAAATTAAGAAGAGGTGTCATGTAACTCTAGCTTTATTCTTTTCATGCTGTAAAGAGATCACAAATTTTGTATAAATCATTTTCATTTGGGTCCATTGTTACAGAGCAGATCCTGTAGTTCTTCCAGTTTCCACAAAGGCTCACATACGTTATCTTTCAATGCTATACTCAGGTAGTCATGTTTCACACTTTTGGTTATACAATAGTAATAGTTAAGGTAACAGACAGGAAAAATGTGATTGAGATGTACTATCGGATACCAGCTATGTATGAGGCTTTAAAAGTGAATGATGATTCTGGAACATGATAACTGACATTTTATAGCAGAATGTTCGGTAATGGGGGAAAAGTGTGAGAACTTCTGGAAAAGATCAGTGGCTAAAATAACACAAATATCTGTTTCTGTTTTCACAGTCTTTTGTGCAACTTCTTTTCAGAAATCCTGCCTTTTTAGCATGCTTAATATACTCCAGTTATATGATGATTTTATTTTTTTTCTGTGACATGAGGAATAAAAAGGTCTTGTTACTCTAAGCAATATCACAAAATTCAACAACACAGGTGAATTAATTTACCTAATCTAATACATCAATGGATTTCTAATACAGCTGTAATCCAGATGTCTAGAACTAAATATAGTAGCTATTAGAAATATTATTATAACCAGATTAGAAATGAAGGAGTACTATAATTCTTTTTTTTTTTTTTCTTTATTGGATTAGTCTTTTACACCATTTTGGGTAGGATGCAAACATGTATTTTAGCAATATTTCTCAAGAACAGACATTTATTTTTAAGGTTCTCAAAAAGCTTGTCATGTACTCAAGCCATAGAAGTTTGAGTCTCTGCCAGCTATTAATTTGATAGAACTATTCTTCTAGGAAGTCATTACAGTTTTGCCCTAGCTTTGCCAGATAAAGAGTTGCCTGTGGTATTCACAGTGAATTATGGTGGTCCCAGAGGTATTTCAACTCTAAGTCTTTCAAGACACAGAAAGGCACTTGGTGTTTTTATTTCTGTGACTAGTTTAGAACTGTGAAAATTAGCATATCTTCCTTGGTACTAAAATCTGGACAAAAATCTAGACTGAAACTGCATGATTTCTTAAAGACTTTACTGCTGAAAATAGGCACATTGGCTTATCTCAAAGGCAAGGCAATGTGATGTTAGGATGGCAGGTGTGTGAGTACAGTGAGGACAACATGGAGGCAAAGCTGTGGTCTGTTTGGATGACCTCCCCCCATCCCTTCACTCCACTTTCTTATTCATGAAGAACTAACAACTTTAAACTTCCCAAGATTTTCAATTTGAATATCAAGCCAACAAGCAATACTGACAAACCTAATCATCTTGAAGATAAATACTTGCATAGGTCAGATGCCTACACACCTTGCTCCACAGTCAGTGCCAACAATATCATGCCAGATGCTACCACAGTTGTTTCATTAATAAAGACATACCTTGGTGGATTAAAAAAATAAAATAATTAAAAAGGTTTCAGTTACATTTTCAATATTCTTGCAAAGAAATAATGTGGTATATCACACTAACTCATGTCCAGTGTTGGCCACTGTAATAAAATTCTAGCATCAAAGGATCTCATGTTAGAAAGGGAGAAAATTACACCAGAAATGTTTTCTATTTCTTCTATTTTTTTAATTATTTTGTAAGATTTTTAATCTCAACCTTTTTTTTTTTTTTTTTCAGTTGTGATTTTCATATAGGACACCGTACTTTTACCATATAATTGGCATTTACATACATAAAATGTATTACATCTTTAATATAGCAATGTAAGACATTATCTGTAATGTATATAAATAAGTTCTTTATAGGAAAAAAAAAAAAAAGATTGTTTCTATACACAGTGTCACTGTCCTCATTCTGAGGACTGAGCGAATGCATTAGGCCAAATGAAATGTAGTGATATGACCAGAACATTTTTTTTTTTTCTGGAGATGTAGTCCATTGCAGAGTTTTCAGTTTTAACCAATCATTATTTATTTATTAAGTGTTACAACGCATTCTATGTAGATTTTTGAGGAAAGTTAAACTCGATATTTTAAAAACAGACTTGTTTTGGAAATCAATGGAATTTACTGGCTATTTTCAGGGCTTTAAAAGCAAGTCTAAATTGAATCCACAAATGTAAGCTTATTTGCTCAGTGCTTGCCAGAATAATACAGTATTGCAAAATACACTGCAAAATGAGATGAAAAAAAAAGTTTGTCAAAGACGTTGTTACATCACAAATATATGTACAGAAATTACAGATTCCTTAGCCCTCATTTTCTTGTTAATGTACTTATAAAAATATTTTTATTGCAGTGGCCAAGTCAAACTTGACCTGGGCTTTGGCCCTTCTAATTTCAGTACATACAAAAGAATGCAACTGGATTTTGACGATAAAATGAAAGTTTTGAAAACTTGGAAATTTGAATCTTTGACAGAAAACAAGTATTCCTCATGTAAAACAAGAATTACAGCTCCAGACAGAATAGTCAAAACTAGCTAGAGCAGTAATTGATAACAGAGCTGAAGGAGGACATTTTGAATCCTGGCACATACCACCTTCCTTTCCTTATGCCCCTTCCTATAGCTTTTCCTATCTTAACCACTGTTCCTTTTTCTGTAGACAATCAATTCCTCATCCAAGGTCACAATTACCTGCTCTTTTTTACTATCTTTCTCACATGAAGTGGCTGTTTCTTTGTTTCAAGATTTTGCATAGAATGGTGGATATTAAAGAAGTTAACCTCTCACAAGATTCACATATTTTAGGTTGTAGTAATCTCTAGAAAATAGTTAATGTTGTGGAAATCAAGCATGTAATCTCCCATTAATTTTTAGTTTAAAACCTGCTCAGATCATCTGAAACTTGTCCTTCCCCTAAGTCTATAAAAAGACATACAGCCTTTCTCAATGTATAGTTTGGATGGCAGATGTAGCTGTCTCTATAAACACTCTTCTTAAGATAAGTCTTTTAGCAGTTTATATTCAGTTGGTAAAAGTGAATGTTGCACAAAGGACAAATAATCAAGTTGTACAGACCATCTAATAGAGTTAATGCCAGAAGAAAAAAGCATAATGTAGCACTTCAGCACAAAACTGTACACTCTCGAGAGCATGATTATATGTTTAGTGACAGTACAAAAATGCTGTTTTTTCCTTATTGTAATGTTCTTGAGCATGTGTCATTTGAGACCACAATAAGCATTTCATGTATTTGTGAAAATTGAGCTGTAAATCTGAGGAAACAGCTGCCATTAAAACCAAGATGGTTGTATTATAAGCCACCAAGACTTAAAAGGATTACATTTAGAAGGTTAAATTCAATGTCATTCTTTTTTTCAGTCATGAGTTGTAAAATCCATTCTGTTGGCTAGAAATCAGAAGTAATTCAAAGCTAAAATAAAATGGGGTGGGGTGTTGGAATACAGTTCATTTTAGAAACAAGAATGTAATTTCTGATTGCAGAAATAAAGATCCATGAAAGCTGTCCTTGGCTATTAAGCAAAGCTAAAAGTTGTGCATTGTTATTGCAGTGACATTTTATTTCTTAGACACCTCCTATTCTAAAAATTTCTTAGACACCTCCTATTCACTATTCTAAGTGCACTGCTAGCTGTCAGAGACTGTGAATGTAAGGAACAATGTGAATATTTCTGAAACATGATGCTTTGTGAATTTTTCTTGTGAGGGTCACAGATGGTCAATATTGAGAAATATTTGCTTCTGGGATGAGTAATAAATGTAGCACATCTCTTAACAGGGAAGATCAGAATAGCTTGGCTTGTTTTAGTCTAGAAAATGCAAGCTATGGAGGATAACTGTCCATAAATAAATCAAAAAGGAAACAAGCAGGGAAAAAAATAAAAATTAAAAATAAATAATAATTAAAAAAAACAACCATGAGCTAAAGGACAAGTAGCCAAAGCACTTGTTCCTTGACACAGGAACAAGTTGGTACAAACTGATTCTGAATACATTTAATTTATAAATTAGAAAGTTCCTAGTTAGAGTAGCAGTAGCATCACCTAAATTATTTAAAAATGGGTCACTTCATGAAAAAGTAATATGATAACAGCAAGTGAATTATTCTGAATGCTCAGCAAGTTGCTTGAGTGATTTCTGTGCTCCCAAATTCCAGTACCATTTTTTCTACATTTCTTCTGATCTCAGTAGTTTTTGAGTTATGTCTATTTTGTAAGAATTTAAAAACAATATACAAACATAGAGTAAATCATTCTCAGCCATTCCTAAAAGATCTAGCATAAAATTTGTGCTTAAAAGTTAAACATATATCTAACTACTTTGCTAAGATGGAACTAATTTTGTCTGATCAATCGTATTCCCCCTTAGGACAAAATAAATTTTGTTGTGAAAAAAGTCTCAGTGTATCCAACCATTTTCTACATTACTGTTTCTATCCAATATTCAAATAATTGTTGTTTCATGGTCTATTCTCTGTCTCTCTACTTATTGCTTATTTGCTATAGTAACAAGTACACAGTTGACTTTTGAAGGCACAAGGCATACTGAGACTTGAGTGATCACAACTGTATTGATACAGTTTATGTGTTAGACTTGTATTGGACAAAAACTTTAAGAATCCTGAGAGCAGGGAGCAGAATTCAGAATTTTTTCATCACAATAGAGTACTCTCATCCTTACTGTCAGAGGTTCTGTAGGTACCAAAATCACTGGCTTGCAGAAGTGAGGAAAGGCTCAGATACATAGGTTTTGAACTTCTGAGCCTCCTAAAAGGTTACAGCCATCATGCCTGTAATTTCCTGTCCCATCACTCAGTACAGTAGAAATTTCTGACTCTGAATTCAATTTTCACAAGTATCCTTCACTGCTGTCTTTTGTTAGTTCAAGAAAATCCATCACAGTCCAAGAAGGGGTGAGATTTCCATATCTCCTTCTCATTTCCTAGAAGTTGATTTAAGCATCCTTCTCTCAATTCCGTGATTACTTTGAACCCTATTCCAAGGACCTGCTTTAAATTTTACATCTACTTTTTAGGCAAACTGAAGATAGCTTTTATATCTGGTCCTTAGTGTCTGCTTGGTTATAGTCAGATCAAAGTCTACATTTTGCATAACTTCTTTTCCCTTTTAGTGAGCTTGGTTTAAAACTGAGGAGGAATTATTTCCCCAAATATTTCTCAGAAAGAGAGATTGTAAAAGTATTTCAATATCTGCAACAAAATATAAAGATTGATATGAATAAATAGCATTTAAGACATGTTAACAAGTAGGAAGCATTTTAAATACCTTAGCACTATAAACATATTAGGGATTATATGGAAAATGTCCATAAATGACTGAAACACTAATAGCAAGATGACTTAGGAGCCGGAGAAAAAAAGGTCAGATTCTTCTTTTTCATTCATCTGTATTTCAGGAACTATAGCTGTGTTCAAAGCAGTGTTAAAGGTGACACCTAGAAGGCTGATGATTCTGAAAACAAATCTGTCATGGTATTGGACTGATAGGAATGACCAGAATTTTGAATGGACCTTGAAGTCATGGCATCATATAAAAAGGGTATTTTGTTATATGGTAGACAACAAAATGGAGGAGTTTAATAACACCTTGATCTCATTTCAAGCCGTAGAAGTGGAGAAGAAAAGTCAAGAATCACATCTAGTTGTATGTGCTTAGCATAAGTAAAGAAGTGATATATGCTTGGGATATTATATTCAGGAAGAGGGACTGGAGCTGAGAAGAATATACTGATATATTAAATAGTTACATTTCTATTAGACTGTAAATGACATTGGTTGTTTCCCAAATGTGATTTTGGAAAAGGCTGATATCACATTTTCTTTTGTTTCAGTCGCTAGGGCATTAAAATAAGACACTATGTAAGCTCAGACAGCCATGGTTTTATGAGCAGACTAGCATACATTAAAAATGCTCATATATACAATATTACCTCAGGTTGCAGTGACAATGGAATATAGATTTATTCCAGAAAAAGAAATATTTATATTTTCAGACAAGTTTGCTTCTGTATCTAGCAATCTTATAAATTAGTCCGGTGCTCATTAAAAGTACCAACCTGGAAGAGAGGAAAGCTGAAGCTCTTTTTTAATCACAGGTAGGGTACAGCATGGGAAGTAGTGGAGACTGTTCCAGTCTGGCCTACCAATTTAGTTTTCAGGTACTCCAGGCTGAGTAGTCTGGATTGTACCAGAAAGGAATATTGGGCAATGCTAGCCATTATCAAAGCTAATTATGTTGCAAGCATATTATATTGGACCTTAAACCCCAGTCCTTTGCTGAAGCATGAATCAAAGCTCATTCGTCTTCCAGGTCTTCAGAAAGCACTGTGCTGGCAGAAACTTAAATCTGTTGTGTTAAAATAAGAACTTTAAGGATTTTATGTATCTCTGTGTCACTGGACTCTGCCTCTGTTCCTTCCCTGAAGTGACAGATCCAAGATTTAAATTAACCAGTTAATATTTAAACATGATTTCTGTAAGCTTCATAGTTTCTTAGTCATGACAAAAATCTCCCTTCTAACTATTCCCCTAAACCCATGAAATACAGACTGATAAACCACATATGAGATTCACAAAGTTTTTTCTAACAGATAATTGGCCAAATTTTTTATGCCTGTAATCTGAAATAGCACTACTATAAGATCTGCTTAACACTATCTTGTCGGTGGCTCTTTTTCTATTAGTATTAATTTTCTCTTGTAGTTGGACATGGGGTAAGGGCTGGTCAAATCTTTCTACGGTCTGATTTTCTCCATGTTCTGATTGATGCAGTTCCACATTTTTCTAAACCCATGAGATAGAACTATTGCTGGTTCTCAGATGTTGTGTTTTGACTAAGATCCATGTCTTTAGAAAGGTAGAAGAAGGGATGCAAGAAGAGACTGGGGCAGTGCTAGGATAGATGGATCACACAGCAGAAGCAGTCTGACAAATTAAGTTTAGCCTATATCCTTGTTATCTTTTCATTTATTTTTCTGGGAAAAAAAAAAAAAAAAAAAAAGGTGCAGACTACTATTAGCTTCAATTATTTTTAAAGTTCTATTTTAAGAGTAGCTTGGCACAACAGTCATGAAAAAGTCTCAGAAGCACAATTACTATTTAGCAACAAGAGAAGAAAAATATATTTTAAGTTCTAATGCAGAGAAGCACTGAAACTTAATTTCCCTGAAAGCAGATATTTTGCTTTTATTTTAAAAATAAAAACTTGATGTAGTGTTACCATTATAGTCCTATTGACTTAGTACTGTTTTATTAAAAATGAGATTATCAAGTACAACAAAAGCACCCATAAGAAGTAGATAAACCTCTGATGAGAACAAAATTGGAGAGTTGCCAGTGTTGTGATCATATGAATATTCAATAGAAACCTTAAATTCAGCACATAGGTGATGATGAGGTAATTTTAAAGCCTGAAACTACAATGATGTATTTTTCATTTTTATTTACTGTAATAAAACCCATACTTTGGATTTGGGATGCATATCTAATGTGTACAAAATCTGTAGGTGAATCAGATGTTTTAAGATTGAGGCACAAATAATCATATACTTTACCTTTAAAAACATAAATAGAAAGAGCTAGGAGTGGTAATAAGCCATGGTTTGAACTAAAATTTTTGATTTTTTGATCTGCATGAGAACCAAATGCAATTAAGTATTTATTAATATATTACCACTGCATTTCTACTTTCTTACTATTTATATGCTCATATGCATTTACATGAATTAATATTTTAAGAATTTATTTAAGGTCAAGACAGTGCACAGGAAATTTCAAAGAACAAAAAGGAGTAATTTATGAGGTACTTCTGGCTGGGATAGACTACACCCACACATTGTTCAAAAAAGGAAAATGTCCTACCCCCTCATCATCTCTGAAATTAGTCTACTAACTACTGCTTATTCAATACTGGAGTCATTGAAAGGTTGGATTTGGTGCTTAGGGACATGGTTTAGTGGGTGACATTGGTAGTAGGGTGACGGTTGGACCAGATGATCTTGGAGGTCCTTTCTAATCCTAATGATTCTATGATTCTATGATTGGTAGCAAAACTGCTACTGATTTCAAGAGAGTGGTATCTCCTTAATTTTCATTGCACACATCTGGAAAGTAGTATTCAAGTTTGCTGGGAAAAAGGTATAAA
Source organism: Anser cygnoides (assembly GCF_040182565.1). Lineage (NCBI taxonomy): Eukaryota > Metazoa > Chordata > Aves > Anseriformes > Anatidae > Anser > Anser cygnoides. The sequence continues at coordinate 62,603,299 of NC_089876.1, read as the reverse complement.
AAATACTCTCCTGCACAGAATTAAAAGTAACATCCTATTTTCTACCCAGGCTGATGGATGAGTTACTTTTGTAGTCTACCATTGAAAAACAAGATGTGGTTCCATGTTCTAGGAACTGTTTCTAACAGCAGTTTCCTTACTGGAAATTCATTCTGTCAGTGTATGAGGCAATTCAATCAGTAAGAATCAATGGCCAAAAAAAAAAAAGTTTTTTAACATAAAATGAGTTAAAAAAATCATCAGTTAAAAAAATCACCAGTTGTAAGAATGTCAATATATATTTATTAAAATACACCTATTTTAAGAACAGATTAATTGTACATGTGAAATATTTTAGACTGATTACTTAAAATCTGGTATCAAAGAAATGTTACTGTTTTTATTTCAGTTGAACTGCATCCAATATTCCAGAGAATATCCTTAGATGCACAAATGCTTATTTGTAGGATTTATATTCAGGCTTATGAATGTTAATTTGCCTTTATATCAGACACCACAACAGTGTCTCTATCATGCATGAATTTATACCAGTATGAGAAAAAGTATATACCAGTATGAGAAAAAGCTCTTTACAAAGCATCCCATCTTTCTGCTTTCTGAAAGGAAACGTGCATATCTGGCTTGCTTTGTTCTTTGCATTTGGAAAACAAGTAAACTGTTCAATCCTTACAGTTCTTGTTCCGTGCTTGACAGTGTTTCATGTCTGAAATTCAGTGAACACTTGAGAAGGTCACTTTTGTGCCTGCAGCTTTGTAAACTCAAGATCTTACATGCTCAGCTCATTGTTCTGTTGAAAATAGTTAACAACTTAACTAATTAATAATCCACTAAAATGTTAATGCTCGGAATATTGGTTTTGTGACTCAGTTGTGGTTTTTTGTTTGGTTGGTTTTAATGTCAGGCACGGTTTGAATGCAAGGAATAAATACAATTGAGATAAAAGAGATGGGATGTGGGATGGTACTGGATGCTACAGCGTGGCACTTTAGGAAGGACATGCAGTTCACTGGATAAGAGCTGGAGCAAGTTCTGACACTCAGACAAATTTCTGTCCCCCTGTAATGTAACCCTGGCAGTTACACAGCATTACATAGCTACACAGTTAATAGTAATAAGGGATTACAGTAGTAAAATCTGTTACTGAAAATGAAGACAGAAACCAAAAGTAAACTCATGGAAATTCATACAGAAAACAAAGCTCCCAAAAAAGCTCCTGGACTTGGCTCAGGTGATGAAGCAGCCAAGCAGCAGCAGATCTCATCAGCCAAGTAAGAGAAGCAGGTGCTGTTCCTCGCTCCTGGACTTTTGATCTTTTATGTATCCCATAAATTCAGATACAACCCTGTGTCCTTGAAAAAATAATCAGTGCCATTTGGCTACTTCTCAAAATAATCATTTTGATAAATACTTAAACTGAAGTAGTAGTTTTCAGCTGTACAAGGTGTCATACTCTTTGTACTGCATATAATTATAATGATAAGAAGTGGAATACTATCCTATTTAGGCCACTTTCTTAATTAACAAGTTGACCATTGGGTATTTATCTTTAGTTAAGTACACTGAATTCCACATAAACCTCATTATATGCCACTGCAAAATGCAAACGAATATCCTAAAGGTGGGATTCACCTGGCCGGACATCACTTACTATGCACATGCATAGTAATGTTTCCAAAGCTATCACCTATGAGGGTACTATGGATGATATGTCTTATATTTGCTGTTAATTCGATCTTAATTATGCATGAATTCATGTTCAATTTCCTAATAAACTCTAATGAAGAAACTACTATGAGTCTTTCTTCAGGTCCCGCTTCAAAACTCTTGTATTTCATATCACTAATGAATTAGGTTCTTAATTTTATAATTATATTTCTTGAACAATCAGAGTTCTGGTTCATGAATCACAGCATTATTATTTTATTATGATCTTATTCTTGTATGATACACTGTAGTTCTGCATTATAAATGGACACAGTTTTTATTTTGCTGCTTACAAAGAGAAAGGCACTGCATTCTTTCCCCAGTGTCGCAGCTGCAAACCCTTAGAGCAATATGTGGAAGAGTTCACTTTTCCCAGTTCACTTTTCCCAAAAAAAAAAAAAAGCAAAGAAAAAGCTAACAAAAACAAAGAAAAAAACAACCTACAAGTGATAATATGTAGAAAAACTTCAAATATTTCCTGCAAAAAAAGTAGTTTGTTTTCATATTTATATGTAGAAGCTTACAGCATATAGATTGGCACATTGCCATTTAATTTCATAGGACTATGGAAAGCTGAATATATTTAATCCTGCTGAGATTCCAGCCTTTTGTGCTTCCTGCAACAAATCAAAATTATTAAAAACCAGCTGCACTCAAAGTTTCCATAACTGTCAAGTTGTTTAATATATTGCAGACTAGAAGGAAATGCAGGTAAGAGATCTAAAGTTATTAAAACTTGATCAGTGGAGGTTGATAAAAGCAACATCACAAGATAATGTGACTAATGTTGATATTTAGAGGGAACAATCAGATAAAAAAAGTCTGTTTCAGAGGACCATAATCGATAACATAACCGGACACAGCTCTTATCTGAAAAAAATATATAAAAAAACTTGTGGAAAAATTTAGACCTACAAAGTTAGTGACTGATACCAAGTACATCACAGTATCTTATCATCTTATCTAAGAATATAAGCAGCAAATGACATGAAGTGATATACATTGGAAGAATAGTAAAAGATTATGCATTTAAATAGTTGATATCATTGTGGAATACTTATCTTGCTTAAAAGTTCAAGTTTCAAGTTACCTTTTTTTTTTTTTACCAGTTTCATTAATAAATCATTAAATTTTAGGAAGGAACTACAGGGTAACCTGGAATTCTTAGAAGATAGCATTAATTATCTAGCAAATATATCTTACTTTTTTTTTTTTTAAATTTTTGTAACCTCTTAGAGATCTGCATTCTCTTATACTGCCTATCAACCAGGGTTGCCCTTAGGGTTCTCATTTCTCTTGGGCTGATCAGCTGACAAAAATTTAAGTGAGGTAACTCTTGACCTCAGTACCACATCATCTGCTTTGGACAGAATTTTCAAAGATACCTTATAGATGTTATATTCATGAGCAGAGAAACAATAAAATAGAAGCCGGGTATAGCAGTGATATAGCAGTGATACTACAGAGTATTTGTGGACTGCACCCTGAATGAGGAAGGTTTTATCAGCAGGCACCTACCTCCATCCTCCCATCTCTCAGTGGACACTCATTCTTTGCTGCTCTGTACCTTACTCAGTCTTACAAGACTGCAAAGGTCATGTGAAAAGAGGCATGAATTGTGTCACATATTGGAATGGCATTTTATATTTACCTTGTGTATGTTCTGTGCTTATTAAAACAAGACTAGGCAAGATGCAAGGCAACAAAGGATCACACATCTTTATTCTTCGTCTATTTTGCCCCAGTTAATTTCTTCTGTACAGGAGCGTCTAGTTTTGCCAAATCTTTGCACACTAAACAGTTTGATAATAACTTGTCCACAGAAAATCTCACTGTGCTTTCCTTCTAAGGAAAGTTCCTTTTCTTTATTCAATGTCTTTTCTGTAAGTTTCAGCTTTTTCTTGTACCAAATTTCTTTTTTTGAAAGTGAGGAGACTTGGTATTTTCTAGTCACTGACACCTAAATATATTTTTTTCTGTTACAATGTTATCACAAATTAACTGTCTTATTCTGACCCCTCAATCTCAATATAACCAAACTATAAATTTAGCTAGTCTCTACTGCTTCTTAACATTGCCTTATCAGGCAACATGTCCTTGTGCTTTGACTTCATTTTCACACTTCATTCCAAATCCTTTTGATAACTCCTAGAGCAAACATACAGGCCAGACAGGAAAGAAGAAGATTAACCCCTCAGTCCCAAAGGTAAAGAGACTTTGTCCGGATTAGCAGAGAAAAACATTAGTAGGCTGGGAGACTGAGGACATCATCGTTTGAGTAAAAGAGATGAAGAAAACACACAAGACAAACGTTACATAAACACTATACATTTACTGCAAACTAGGTAGTGGAACATAAAAATTCCTTTGCATAATAATCTGCAATTTATGACAAGAAACTATCTGCCTGCAAATTGTTTAATATGTTGGGGAGTACTGCCAGTAAAATAAATGCAGAAGCAACTAGGATCTAGTGTGGACTGTCTGGAGGACAGAAGAGATGACAGAGGCAGGTTTCTCTACTTTAGAATCTGACTTCACTATTGAAATTGTCAGGAAGATTAAGTTATCTGAGAAGATTATTCAGCATAGACTACATTTAGCATCTTCAACTTCTCTGTGTGCATAAGTCCTCAGGATGGGCATTTTATACTTGACAGTCTTCCTGCATCTGTTCAGGTCTGTCTCCTGGGGGATGACCAGAGGCAATATATTGTGAAGGATAAATTACAAAGTGGAAGGGGTTTTGACTGTTGGCCAATCTCTTAATCAATGAGCGAGCTCCCTTGAATGAAAGGTTGGATGTCCCACATGAACTTGAATGCTAATTTCAAAAGACACGATATCACTGGATATGGATGGGAGAACAATTGATACTTTTTGGATTGAGGGGGGGGTAAACCCCTATGAGAAAAACTGTCTTAGCAGCAGTAATCACCTATGGGCAAGTTTACACTGAGAAAATATTCTGTAAAGTTCTATAAAAGCAGTTAGCAGTCAGTCACCCTTACTGGTGACTGACAAGTCTTCAAGATGCTAACATGTAGGTGGGATTTGAGAAGTACTAGAAGCATTAAAAGCATAGTTATAACGTATTCAGTTTGTAGTAAACCAACTATCTTAAATACACATACATGCATTGGGAGATCAAGGAAAGTACATTACCTCAGGACAGGGGAAAGCCCTCTCATAAAAGAAGTTATTAATATTTTCCATATTGTAGCTTTGTTCATTTCATGGACTAGAAACAAATATAGTAGTAGTTGGAGGTGTAAAATTATTTTAAAAACTTGATTTTCCATAAAAAATCCCAAAGCAGTCCAACACATTCATAAATCCAATGAAATGGCAGCTAGAGCAGTTCCTTTCAAAGCTTTTACAACTAGAAACTGGTTTATAGTCCTGTAGTGCCAAAAAAGCAGATAAGAATTGAGCCAGATGTTGTTCAGTCACAGAGCAGTAGGTGGTCCACGTCCAAAGAGATAAAACATGTCAACAGGGACATTTGGCTGGGAATAAGGAGAAAAATATAAGAATGAATGAAAATAAGAACGTAAGCAGTGGCTGTAGCAAACAGCATGTAACTCCCAAGGTTTTTAAGGCTAGATAAATGGAAGAAAAGACATGGAGCTGTAATGAAGCCAGGAAGGAAAGAAATTAAAGCAGAGCCCTCAATGTCCTATAGTTTCTGGTTCTATTTGGCTGTACTAAATCACATATTGTTTGCTTGTACTCTGTGACCTACCACACTCATTTTTTATCATTCATTCAATCTTTATGTTATCTGCCAACTTTGTCAGTACTGATTTTATGTTTTCTTCCACTACTAAGAATGCTAAGCAGAATGAGACCAAGAATCAGTCTTTGTGAGACCCAGCTGGAATTGAACCCTTCAGTGACAACTACCATTATGTTTTGATGCTGGTTTGTCAGCTTCAATATAGTCAATGCATGTCATGTTAAGTTTGTATCATTCTATATTCTTAATCAAAATGTCACATAGAAACAATTCAAATGTTTTTCTGATAATTACTTTTTATTAATTATCTTATAATCTTGGGGGGGGAGGGAGGGGGGGGGGAGATGAGTATCAGGTCAGCCAGACAGTATTTACCAAAAATCTATTTGATTATCATTAACTACATTACCTGCCTCTAATTTTTTATTAGTCAAGTACCATATCAGCTATTCTATTATTTTTCCATGACTGACACATATGTTTAAAGAAATATATGGTATGTTTATTTACCTGATTCCAGTATCAGTGGAAACTGTCACTTAACACTATTCCCTTCCATACAAATAAGTTCTGTTCACAGAGATTTCTTGATATAACAAAAAACGAACAAACAAAAACTTTAATTTCTACCATATGCCAAGTATTTATATTTTGCTTAAAAAAATTAAGACTATTTATATTCCTTGTTTATTCAAAATGGTTTATAAGGGTTAGGAGTCCAAAGAAGAAATATTATGTAAATTAGTAAGATAGCGAAAAGAAACCAATGGTATGTAGGGGGCATTATCCCCTACAAAGCACAGACATTAGGAATATGCTTCCTGCCTAGGAAAAGTCAGTGACAACTTAGAATAATACATGTCAAATGTTCCTGCTTTTGTTTTGGTACAAAACATGTAGTATCCTCCTTCTTTCAATAATGACGCAACATGCTGAACTACTCAGCTGAAGTATTTTCTCTAGAATCATGTCTGCTCATATAATGTAATATGTGTTTTCTTCCAGTTTACACCAGATGAACCTGTTTTCAGTCTGTGCTCTTAAACTGTTAAAGCTCAAACTATTACTCATTGTTTGATTCTGATCAGGAACAAACATACACTACAGATTTGCAGCCATTATGTGAGTAAGCTCAGTACTTTTTACTATTATCAGCTATTTATTGTTATCTTGTTTTTCTTTTTCTCTCTCTCTCTTTTTTTTTTTTTTTTTTTTTTTTTTTGATCAAAAGCTATCGTCCTGGATAGAATTTGTGCTCCATTATGGTAGAGCATGTACAAGTACACAGCAAACGTTGTACCTTCATTCAGGAGGTCACAGTTTATTATCCACACACTTTTTGTGTCTCACAAAAAGATAAAAATGCAATGTAGTTAACAATGGCAGTTATACAACTTGCTTGTTTATTCATACTATCATTTATTTACAGGCACTTTGTTCCACAGATGAAAACAGTTTCAGTTCTGAGCTGGTGAAAAATAAGTTTGTGAAGCCTGGTTTCACTATAGTGGCTGTAATCTTGGTTTAAAATTGCACTGCTGGGGAACATTTACATGGTAGAGATAGTCAGACGCTGCTATAAAACACTGCCAGTTACAAATTAAAAGAATGTCACCTTAACATTACACTTGTAAAAGCTGACATTGGAGTTCAGAAAGCCAGGACAGGACCACAATAAACGTGAAAAGTTTAATCATAAACATATGAAAAGCTTAGCCATATGAGTCCTTCCTTTGCCTTTTTCATTCCTTCTCTTCATGGCAGCCGTTTGCAGTTTTCTCAGTAAAAGTTAAGGTAAGATTTTAAAAGATGCCGATAGCATTTAACATTCAGTCTTGTGCTGAGTGAAATTAAAAAAAAAAAACAAACAAAAAAACAAACAAAAAAAACCTTTATGCACAAAGCATACTGATTTCCACTGCCTGGATTTCCATTTCCATTTTTAGTATGTTACCAAATACATTTAAAACGTGGAGGTCATATTTCTAAAAATGACAGGATTTTCAAAAGTATACATTCAGCTCCTAAAAACACAAATACATTTTTGAAAGGTGTATCTTAAAAAAACTCTACATAAAGTGCAGTGCAAGAGAGGGGATAGAGTAGTATGGAAAAAGAATGTATATATTTACATAGACAATAATTACATCATGTCTTAGGCTCCCAGTTTCAAAGAGAGTAACAAAAAACACATAAAACCACATACTACTACTATTGTCAAGCACAGACATTTTGACAACATAATTACAAGTGAAATACAATGTATTTTTATTCTTTAACATATTTTTTTTTCTGTAGCAAACAATGGAATAAAGAAAGGAAAAGGCAAATATTACTTTTATTTTCCTATCTTCTGATTATTTTTTTCAGAAGAAATACCAATTTACTCAGTTTAAAGTTTCCCATTTGACATCTGAATGCCTGTAATAAGGAAAGAAGTAAACTCCAATGGAAGATAAAATTGAAATCAAAATATATTTGTCACAAAATACTTTCTTATTTATACTGTCTGTGAATTAACAAATTCAGGGCTATTCCTTAATATATTCTTTTAATGCATATCCTCTTGGGCATTTCTATCCAAATTGCTTTAAAAACCACAGGTTAGAATTCTCCACAGGAGATCATTCTGTGCCTTATCTAGACTCAGATTCACCCCTTGACTACAACAGATTTACATCTGAAATGAGTCTAAGCAATCAAGGTTGATCTAAACCCTTTAAAAGTCCACCAGGAATATTCTGGCTGGCAAGGAATAAGTCCGGTCTATAAAATAGTTCTGTGAATGAATGAAGAGACTGTGCTGAGATAAAAATACTGAAAGTTTTGCCCTGAATTATTCATTTCAGATTTTGCGTACCACTTCTTCCGATGCTGTATAATATTTGGCCATATAGTCTATGTGGAGTCTTCACTGAAGCTTGTGGAGCTACACTGCAAATAAACATCTTGTTTCACCTCTCAGAGCTGTGATTCAGCAGAATTTCTAAGATATGTTTGGCTTTAATTATATGGTTAAAATCACTTCCCCCAAACCATGCACTCAAATTCAGATGCATAAATGACATAACTTATTTTAAATATTCAAAAATTATGTGTTTCTAAACTGGACATCTAGGCTGTCTTTATAGTAGTCAGACTACAAAATGCTTCTGCAGACTGATTAATTCCATCCAAAGATGAATCCTAATACAGGTAGTGTTAATTGTCCTCCTGAGATGCTTACTTTTCTCTGTTAATTATTGAGGGAACCTAGACAACAAGCTAGGGCAAAGCAATTAAAATGCCTTGTGAGAAGAAAATAGGCCCAAATGTCTTCAGTGGGATTTAAATAATAATGTTAACCTGCTGTCCTAAAAAGTAATGGCAAAATTTTTACAGGCTTACACAGAAGATGAGGCAGGTTTATCATAACTTTCTGACTCAGGAGTATAGCTGCATTGCTTTTTTTAGCATAAATTTATTTTCTTTAACCAGTTTTGGTATAATATGGTATGATGCCCCAACTCAAAGTATCACTACCTAACGTAAAAAATTGTCCATGCTCTCTTATTCCTGAGACTTAAATCAGTATCATTTCCAGGGATCATAAAGTACGCTGAGTTCATTGCAGCTAATCTCATTTCTAGTTTTTAGCATTTGTTTTAATGGATAGCTTGTCTTGACCGCATTTGAGCTTTCTTTTAGTTTTCAGTAACTGTAACAACAGAAATCAACAATCTTTCCAACCTATATTTTGTATTCTCTTTTTGCCCATTATTCTTCCACTGGGCCTCTTACACCACAATTTTCCTTTACAGAAATGCTGCTATTCACTCTCTGCTTTGTTCCAGGCTATCACCATGGATATTTCTTACTGGGTATATAATTTTATGCTTGAAGCTCCACCTATCAAAAATTGCTGCATCAACATCTTGTCCTCTGATCATAACGTAATTATCACTTTCCGGGATAATGAACCTCATCAAGGTCTTCTCTTCCCATTTTCATTTATGAATAAGTTTGGCTTCTGCCAGGAGTTAATGAAACTAAAAGGAGAGAGAGAGGAGGCAACACTGTCAGACTGATATAACATTGCTGAGAGGGTGACAGGCTTGTTTTTTAAGAGATGAACATTGAGACAAGTTGCCAGCCAAAAATTCCGCTGAGCCTTAAATGGAACAGGTGTCAAGCTTTAAGATTAACATAATTTTATGGGATATTTAAAAACATACTAGATGTTGAAATTAAGAACTAAAACATTTTCTGAGTTAAAAATAATTAATAATAATAATTATTATTATTAATAATAATAAAACAGTTTGAATATGCACTGAAAAATAGGTTTAAAAAAAAAAAACATTCCATGACAGGCAACGTAATCTCATTATTGTTACAGTAAATAAAAATCTAGCAGATTTTAATATTTTAAATACTTTAATATTTTCTTTTTGACAATAGCTGGCATCAAATGTTGTAGAGAAAGATTGAAGAAATATAGTACTGAATAATTACTGGAATAGTTTATCCAAAATCCATAGTCAGCTTATGCAATCATGCAAGTAGACCTTTGATCATTTCTTTTTTTTTTTTTTTCCTAAAAAACAAACCAAACCAATAACAATTTCTTTAATGTAACTTAGAATAACCTAATTTCTCTGTGGTTCATATTCACTTTGAGATTCTTTCTATACATAATCAGAGAAGACAAATATATAATGTAGGTACCACAATCTGTGCAATTAATAATTACTTGTCTTTCAATGTATGTGGTAAATATTTATATAAAGTCTATAATAATACATTATCTTCCCAATTCTGAACTGCAGAACAAAGTATATATTTTCATTTACTGTATTTTAAACCATATGTACACTATAATTTGCTTCTTTAACATTCATAAAATAACATTATGATACAATAGGTTTGTAGAGCTTTACTTAATATTATTTATTATGATGGTGAAAGTGAAGAATGACACTTCTTCAGGTTATTTTAATGTTAGTAATTAGCATCTTTATAGTAGAAATAGGTCAATACAAAATTACTTTCTACCATGTCATATACTTTTGTGATATCTTATGAGACACAGTCACTTCCCAGAAAGCAATGTTGTCCTGATGTCGTGGTTCCTATTATTTAATGGGTCAATTCTAGAACCAAGAAATTGGTGGACTACTTAGAATTAATGGGGAGACTGACAAGACCAACACTTGGAACTTGATACTTAGTGAAATTAATAGAATAGGCACGTTATTTCTTTTAAGAATCCTAGTTGATATTGTTATGCTATTATCATTATCTTAGTCAAAAACATTTTGATTGACAATAAACACATTTTTATAAGCTTCTCTGGCCTGGGACCTTTTCATGCAATTGTAATTCTGACATCTGGTAAGACTAGTTTACAATTTATATTCCTTATACCCTGGCTATCATATAAAATGTACAAGAAAGCAATATCAGACAAAACCAAAAGCCCGAAGGAACAATAAGCACTCAAGGAAAAGGCAAAAACACAAAAATATAAAAAGAAGACTCATGTTTATTTAATGAGTGCTCCTGATGGGAAAGAAAGCCAAAATAACCACTGACATTTTTGTGATTTTGACTTTTTAATTGCTTGTTTGTTCCTTTGGGAAGCTTGCTCAGGCATCCGTTAGATTTTTGTTAGCTAAATAAAGTGGTTGTTCATGTACTTCAGATTGCATTTGTAACTACCTTCATTTCTTATTAGTTTTAGAATTCACTTTGAGCTGCATTCTGATTTGAGTTATAATGCAATGTCACAAAATATATATATATATATTTGTATATTAGAACCTGCATATTCAATTAGACTACAGAGGAGCATAGAAACAAACAAAATGCCATACTGTCATACTAAAAGCCCAGTGGTCATTTTGTACAGTAATTTATGTTTAGAAATAACCGGACCAAGGAGCTTGAGGGACTAAGTTAACCAATCTGCATTTGGCATATGTAAGGCATAAGCTACCCCCTGTGTAAACAGGCTACCTGCTGATTTCTAATTCTTAGAGACTGATTTAAGCATAGAAAATAAAATATAACTTTTGATTTTTTTTGTCATTAATTTGACTATTAATGATCATCCTGTAAATACTCAATTCCTCTATGAATCTTACTAAATTTTAACCCAAATAAATTCTTGAAAGTAGAAGTGTCACAGTATGACTACATTTTATAGGAAAAAAAGTGCACATAGTCTTTCACATTTCTGCCTTTGAACTAAATTGAATGTCCCCATGTTCTTGTGTTATGAAACAAGCAGTTAAATATGGTGACTTCACATTGTCTGTCTTTGATTATATTGTAGGTTTTCCTCTTGTTCTCCTGTCTTTTTGCTAAAGCAAATAACCCTAACCTTCTCAGCCTCCTTTCATAGGACATTTCTCTCCACAGCTTCAGCAGTTTCATTCTTTCTGAGCTCCTTTCATTTTGAAACACCTTTTTAAAAGTGAAGTAAACAAAAGCCCAGGTAAGACTGCAAAATTGACATATAGACTACTTCTGATATGATATTCCAATTCTTGTGTTTGTTTATGACTTACATTTTTGAAATGTTTATTGAAAGAAATGTTTATGCCTTGCATTTCGGAGAAGGAAGATTTGTATTTCTTTTTCTTATGAATTCTACTTTGCATTTGGTAATATCACATTTCATCTGCTTGTCAAGTTGCCCATTGTCCTGATTGGTTATAGTTTTCTGAAGCTCTTCACAGCTCCTTCTGGTACTGATTAGTCTAAATAATTTTGTATCATTTGCAGATTTATTGTCTCAGTGCTCAATAGCTTTCCAGGGACAGTTCTTGTATGAAACACAACTACTAATTATTTCTCACAATGAAACTTTTCTTCTCTTCAGTCCTCTAGGTAGATTTTTATCCATAACAATACTTTGTCTTTTTGTTCATGTTTGCTTCATTTCTTAGACTCCTCCTGATTCAAGTCTTGCCAAAAATCCTGTGAAAGTCTACCAAAATTATACTCATGGGATCTCACTAACATTATGCATCCAAAGATTCTTAAAAGATTCAACTGTGTGCTTTATTTATTTATTTATTTATTTATTTATTAAAAGCCTGTTTTTCTCAGAAAACAAAGAACATTCCCAGCCTTGTTTTATATTTATGAGTTAATGTACATGTCCGTGTGATTAGAGGCCTGCTAGTCCCCTCCTAATAAATTTTGAAGCCGGAGGTAAATTGCCAAGAAATCTGATGAGCCTCAGAGATGCTAAATTACTACAAATTTTGTAGATGTAAGAGATCAAGCAGAGACTAGAGGCCTTATTAGTATGCCAACTGGAGGAGACAATGCAGTGCGATGAGCTCAACTTTTATTATACATCAGGGAAACCACACAAATGACATCTGCTGTCAGTGTTTGAACCATAAGGAGAACCTCAGTTTCCCCTGTGTCTGTTTATGCCTTATTAGAGACTTCTGTAGATTCTTTGATGTCTGGCATAGCACAGACAAGTTAGTATAATTACCTAAGAGAAAAAGTCATACATTCAGGGGGAAAAAATCTCTGGAAATCAGTCTGGACAAGATCTAGTGTTCCTAGAGCTACCTCTTGTCTCATGATGTCCCACTATAAGATAGATATTTTCCAGGCCTTACTCACTATTTCTCTTTCAATACTTGTTGCTTTTTTTTTTTTTTTATGACATCTGATTTTGTATTTAGGTATTTTGCTTAGTTTTACCATTTGCAATGCAGGTTTTTTGACTAACCACATTTTACTGGATCTTTCCTTCTGAAGCTTGTTGTTATTGTGCTGCTCTTTGATACTCAATTTGCTTTTCAGATGTTGAACTACTGATGAACAATGTTCACTGCTGAAGGCTTAGCTACCACCATGTCCTGAAGTAGCTTCTGAATTACTTCAGAGAAGATGCTACTAGAATTAGCTTTTCAAGAAATGGAAGAAGTTCAGAAACTGTTTCTTTATACTTTGAGCTACTCCACTATGTGATCTTTTCCTATGGGAACAGCAAATGCCCATCACTATTAATGTTCTGTTAGCCACTGCTGACTTCTACCTCTCACGCCCAACCATCAGTCTGACCTACTGAACCCCATCACTAAACCATCTTCCTTAATGCCATGTCCATACAGGGACCTCCAGGGATGGGGACTCCACCACTGCCCTGGGCAGCTAGGTCAGTGCTCTCTGTGAATAAATTATTCCTAAATTCCAATTTAAACCTCCTCTGATGCAACTTAAAACCAGTTCCTCATGTCCTATTAATCACTTTTTACCTGAGAAAGACTGACACCCAAGCCCTTATAACTGGACCTTTTTTCTTTAAACCACTTTTATAAAACACTTGCAATTCTTTCTGTTGACCAACTGCCATATTGACTTTGATGTGGCACTCCACAGATTTATAAAACATGCCACTTTGTTCAACAGTAATCTTTCCCCAGATTATTGCTGTTTCCACTTTATTCTGATTTTTTTCTCTCTAATTTATATATTCTTTAGCTCTGAGTTACTTTGATCACTTTTTTTTTTTTCTCCCTTCAGTACCTCATTTCTCTTTGCACGATTGCAGGCCTGACAGGGAATGCAAAAGACAGAAAAGAAAGTATTGCAGTGAATAACAGAGGAATAGTGACAGTAAGAAAATACTGGAAGAGGTTTTTTTCCTGGCCGACTAGGAAAATCTCTTGTTCAGCTTTTATGGCTATTTAGAATTAAGCTTCTAGGGGAAGGGCTTAACCAGGTAGAGGCCTGTAATCTGACTGTGGTTGGCATTGACAAATATCTCATTTGCTGTTGGGACTCTTTTTATTGAAACCTTGATGGTTTTCTTCTTTGCAACAAAAAGCTGTGATTCACCAGTAAGATAGCTGGAAACTAAATGTCAGCTCTTAGTTTTACAGTAAAACTACAGTAAAATACTTTTTTTTTTTTTCAGAAAAAAAATTTGTGCAATTAGAAAAGGTTCTAGACACTGGGATGATATAGTAACAATTTCTTTTCAACAGCCCTCTGTTTAGCCTGTTACTATTTTTTTTTTTTTTTCAAAAATGAGACAGATATTCTACCTTTCTGGTATTATTCACCAACTAAAGTTTACAATAGCTTTCAGGAAATGAATGGTGGATTTCAAGATGCCATTTATATATATATTTTCCAACATTAATAACATAGTGCATCATTTTACCAGTATATTTTACTCATATCACAAGAGGTATTTATTTAAAACATTCCAGGCAGGTATGAAACTTTGTCTGTGGATTTCCTGATATTTTTTTTTTTTACTTCTTATTCTGATTTGAATGCACTGAAATACATGTGGTATAGGTCTTGTATTCATAAATCTTACAACTGAGATGATCTCAGTAAGGTACAGCAGGGAAACTGCACATTGTGTTCAGTAGAGCAGCAAATGAAGGGATCTATTTCCTGTTCCTGAATGACCCTTCAGAGTCTTCAGTAAACCCTGAGGAACTGTTGAACGGGAAGCACAGCTTGAATGGAAAGCATTTCTGCCTCCAGGGGAGAAAAAAGTTCTTGAAATCTTAAGAAATGGAGGAAGGAAGATAGAAATTCAGGATGCGACTGACTCCCTAGAGCTAGTTGTAGTTTTGTGAAAGGAACTATTCAATAAATAACAACAGATGATGGTCAGAAAAAAAAAGTGGAAAAACATCCAGGCGCAGGGAATTGTACAAGAATCTCAGACATCTAGGATAAAGAGGACCTAATTATATCAAACTCTCCAAATAAGAGATAAATTCTGATGCAAACAGTTTCAAAACCAGACTTTTTCAGAAGTCAGAAAAGATGATGTAGTTGGTGCTCTAATTAGGGCTGAGACAAGCTAGAGGAATTAATTAAACAACATTATTTTGGGGGTTCAGAGTGTTTGAAAGAAACTTTTTTGATATGTTACAGTGTAACACTTGAATTCCACAAGGATATTAATGCAGAGAATATTAAAAATGGAGCTAGGACATAGTTATGCTTTTTTTTTGCCTTTTTTTTGCATTTTTTTTTTGGCTTTTTTTGTTATTATTTTCTCAGGGTATGATTGTGTCACCCTTTGTAGCCTTCTGGGTCAGAATCAGAGAGGAGAACTTTTTTTTCTTACAGAAAGCTCTGTTAGTTTTTTTTAATCACTGCTTTTAGCTGGTTAACAGTGTTGTACAACACAGCCTGAAGGATTCAGAGCTAACTTATAAGCAGTATAACTTATAAGCAGAATGCATCATCAGAAGACTAAAAGGTATTTTGAACATAATTACTTGGCAGTTTCCTTTTTGAGGGGGACTGGGACGGACAAGCATTTCTATTTGTTTTTAAAAGGGAGCTAGGTCTTTGAGTAACGTCAGCTGGATTTCTGCTTAGCTTTTAGAAGATGCAGTGTGAACATATTCTAGCTCAGTGAAGAGTATTTAGTTTGTCTGGAATACAAAGAATACAGGCAAATTCTAGTAACTTGGGTGTCAATTTTAAATAAATAAATAAATAAATAAATACAAGCTGAAGGCACTTTTTAAATGGGATAGTATGGGATATATTAAAGACGTTTTCCCTACCCTAGATGAAATGTTGAGGATTGACCAATTTTAATCTGATAATCTCTCTAAAGTTTCTCAGAAACTTTCTAAATAAACTGATGACAAATATTGTCTACAAAGGTAAATACTTACCCTTGTGTTTAAGAAATCTTAACCTGCTTAGAAAACTCATATATTAAAGGAATTTAAGAAGGAATTAGTATAGTACCCAAAGCGAGGTCTAAAACTATGGTATGTTAGAAATGCCCACAAATTCAAATGTGATTCTCCACTGACTCTGCTAAAAACTTATTTGTACATATAAATGAAATTTAAATATAAACAGTAGTGTTGGCTATTTTTTTCTTAAAAACAAACAAACAACAAATAGTGCCAAAAAATAAAATAAATAAAATAAAATAAAACTGCCTTCCTTGTTCTGGTTTCCAAAGTTCTTAATGCTGAAATTAGTTGAAGAAGCTTTTTATATAACAACAAAAATAAAATCCTTGCTTAGTTTTACACAAATAAAATGTCTCATTAATGGTTATTAACCACATCTCATTTATGATTATTAACGAGAGCATCAAGATTTTAGTAGCTATTGTGGCTATTGATAGTGTTTTCTACAGAGTTTTGCTGATTTGTTTTGTCTGTTTTTGTTCTTGATATTGTTGTTTTACACTTTGGTAAACATTGGCAGATATCGGATGTAATAACATTAGTACATAATTTTATGAAATTTCTAGCACATGGGAATTTCTAACTTGATGTAATCTATCAATTACTTTAGTGGAAAGAGTCATATTGGACATTGGAGGGTTACAACCATTTCCCTCATTAAATGCTCACAAGCTGGTTTTCATACCTTGTAATTTCATTATGTTGCCTACAGTTTTCTCTGCCCATTAACTACAATCCTGATAATCACATATCCACTCATAGCAGCCTGTCTTTCTTAATTCACCTTTCAATACGTTATGCATACCCCTGCTATCTGCAGCTTTTCTTATTTTGTCAAACCTGTCAGCCCAATGAAAAGCAAAGAATTATCAGTAAAGAGAGAAAGCAGCAGTGTTCCAGACAGAAAACTAAACAGTATTAAGCAAGCAGCAATGAATTCTGAATTTAGATAGGTAAATTTGTGATTCTGCAAATTTCCAGTATTGCTCAAAACTTCTGGCTGAAGAATCATGCATGAAATGGACAGATCAATGGAGAAGAAATGGGAAGAACACAGATATTTTGAGGTGTACTACAGAAAGGAGAAACAGCCTAGAGAAGTGCTGATCTTAATCAGCAGCAGCAGATATTTTACCTTTGACAAAGAAGCAGGTAATAGATTGCAAGGGACAAGCAACAGTGATATAAGAGTAACAAATTAAAAAGCTGAAAAAGAGTTAAGTGACGGGGCAAACAAGAGCTCTGTTTTGAGAGAATAGGAGCATATATCTGTACTGCAAATAAAGAGACTGGTTGTCATGGTGCCTTCTGGTTACTGGAATAGATACAGGTTCCAGACATCCTTTGTAGTATATGAAATCCAGCCAGTAGATGGCAGTCCAAGAAGGAACAGGTAAGAGCAAAATCAGCTTACCTTGAAGAAAGTGGTTAAATCTCTTTTAAGAATTGAACAGAAATGTGAAAAGTAGAGAAGCATTACTAAAGATTACACATCATATGTATCATGATGTGCAGAATAGTGCGGTTGGGATTGTTTGCAACAGTGAAGGATTAGAGGGACTTTGAATTAGGTGATCTCCAAACCAGAAAAGGAGAAATGCTCATGTATAGTTTCAAAGTCAAGTAAACAGGCATCAAATGCATTTTAAGAAAGTTAGAAGGGGGGAAAAATGGACAGACTTCTTAGTTAATGCATGTGATACAATGTCTGATGCATGAAGATGAACTGATGTGAAACTTAAGTAGTAAAACTTAGAAGTATATGAGTATATTTGCATAAATGCGAGAAAAACAAAGAAAGAAAACAGAAAAAAGAATGAAAGTGAGAGAGAAAAAATATCATATAAAATGTCCAAGATCATTCCCTGATGTTTCTGGTAGAATTCTTAAAACCTGCTCTTGCACAAAGTAAAACGGTTAGCAGACTTTGAGTATGATAAAGGCAGGTACTGACTGTATCAGCATTTACAGCATTATCGCATTAGTTTTTGATCAGGTGGGAAGACAATGGATGATATTCTCTAGATAAGGTCACATTTCATACAAAAATTAGCTAGGGATCTGTTGGAATCTTCTCATGGTAGGAGAAGAACTGAACACATACTTACTTACCTCTCCACATGTTTACTGTGGAAAATGTAGCTCTAAAATAACTGATGAAGGATGTTTTGAAGTTCTAATTTTAAGATAAACACTGTAATCGATGATTTACTTGATGTATTTGCCATCTCTTGCATTTCTTCTGATAACTAATCTGCAATCATGTCATGATGGCTGTGATGTAGCTTCCGTGCATCTGCCTGTTCAAATATTCAGCCAGCAGCAATGATCACAGGGCTTCCTGCAACCCACCCACATGTAACAGCTAACTGAACATTTGCAACAGTTAAATGAAAGCTTTCTCAGCAAGTGGAAATTTTCCCTTATAAGAAGGGTACCATTTGCAAGCATTTGAAAGAGTACATTGGATGTCGACTCAAACATACCTTTATACATTGACAACGAACATCAATAACACAGTGAATATATCAGGTCCCCACAAAGCACACGACAAGACCATATTCCAAGAATCATATAGAGCCTGAGGAACAGATTACAGAGGAGCATATATTCACAATTAAAATGTATTTATAGTACAGCTTCTGCACTGAGAAGGTTGAAGTTGTAATTCATCAACCATAGCACTGGGTAGTATTGTGCATAAAGTAAGGTTTGCCTCTAAGCAGTAGATGAACCTGCTTTCAGAAACACTGAATAAAATTTCTTTGAAAGTGAAGAAGTCCTTTCTCTATTGCTGTAATGGTTAATTATAAATACTCAACAGCAATGTTACTTTTTTTTTTTTTTTTTTAAACTGATCTTGCATTCAGTTTTCTCTTCTGATTCCTTTGGTCATGGCCTACATTTTTTTTTTATTATTTTTTGTGAGTAGCAGCTGTTTTATTTCTTCACATTTTATACCTCTTTTTTTTTTTTTTTTTTCCTCAGGATGAATTTGAGAAGAACACAGACTTTCATTTGTCAAATAAAACTTTCTAGAAGATGGGGGAAGAGATTGAACCCTTTATGGGAACAGATAGAAATATTCGGGGGACATAGAGCAAAGTAGGGTAGGTAGGTGAGGTTCTCTAAAGAACATCTTAGCTTTGGAGACAGCTGAACTGAGAGTAAATCCAAAGTTATTCCTCCAGGGTGACAGAGATAGTGAGCAGGGTTACTTTGTTATCTCCAAAGAAGGCAGTAAAGGTTGTTGGATGAAAGCAAGCCTAAATGAAAGGTCCTGTTCCTCAAGGAGATGGCTGGTAAAGGGAGAGAGATTTGTTTCCAAGTCCCCCTCTTTTCCTTTTCATATTCTATTTTCTTCTCATTTTAAAAGGACTTTCTCGTTCCAGTAAAAATTGGTATATAGAAGCTATTTGGTCTTGCTGGAAAGCTCACATAAAAGAAAAGACAGGTGTGGAGAGCCTTGAAGCTCTGTCTGATTTGCAGTGTTGTGCAAGTGCCTCACCAGTTATTCACTCCTTAGTTAGCATCATTAAAAAGACAACTTATCATTCTTCATTAAAGAAATGTAGGTGTTGAACTTCTTAGTTCTGTATCTCACTTTAACTGCTCCAACTCACTTGAAGCAGAACCATCTTGAGAGGATGTCACATAAAGTTTCCAAGACATCAGTGGCTGGAGGCGTCATAAGCATATAATGCAAGACAGTTCTCTTGCTCCATTTTCTCTGACATATCCCTTAGATGCAATTATTCCATTGAATGCTGATGTTTGTGCAAAGGGAGAGTTTTTTTCTGGGTCAGCCAAACTCTAGCACATACAAAGCTAAAATCCTTTCCTGACAAGTTGCAATGCTGTCAATGCAAACAGTTCTCTTTTTCTCCCTTAGGTATTGCAGACTGAAAGGTGGAAATCAAATGATGTGCAACAAAAGTGCTCAAGCCAAAGGTCACTGGAGATGATGAAGAACAGTGCTCTGCCACAGGTACCCTCCAGAAAGAGAATACCTACATTTGTTACTTTCTCATCCCACCCCTTTAAGCATACATTTAAAGCAATAGCCATTGTTAGATTCAACCATTTGCTGAGACAAGCATTGCAAGTACTGCTGTCTACTCTACAACATTCCTCCCTTACTGTGATTGATGAGGTGGAAAACAATGTGTGTTTGGAGTACAGCTTAGGATTTAAGTGACCTAATATTGTCCCGGAATTCAACTAGATATAATTTAATTTTCTGTGTTGGAGAATCTGAATAATCTTTTTTAATTAAATGTTTCTTGGATTTCGTTTCATGCTCTTTGCACAAATATGTCCAGTATATCTTGTGCAGTAGTTAGTATACATGGACAAAGACTACTTTTTGCTTACATTTTATAGTATATTTTGGTAATGAGTAAACAATGCAATGAATCAAACTAATGGAGGGGAAATACTTGTTGTTCCATATACTCCTTGTAGAAGTTTTGCTCCACGAGCCTGCTGTATTTAAGAACTGATTCCATTAATACAGTATTTTTCACTGTGTAATAGCCATACGCTGGTACTGGACATTTGGCAACTGTAAATGAAAACAGTTTAAGTTTAATTTACAAAAAGGTATCAGTTGTGCCCACTAAGTGGTCTGATAATTGCAACTAACAAATTTACAGTAATTCAAAATTTAAATAAAGAAATAAAATAACATAAATGTGACAACATCAACAAATGCTCAAAAGCATTTAAGAAACGTTTGTATTTTTCACCTCCTACCAGATTTATTTTTCAGATAGAAGGGATTCAGAGGCAGTTAATCCTGTAAGGATTAACTATTTTAGTAACTATAATTATAAATAATCAAAATTATTTATAAATATATAAATAATTATAAATAATTAAAAAAAACTGGTCAATGTGCTTTAATTTTCATTTGTTCATTAAACATTTGAGTTTCCTTGATATCTTTAATTTTACTATATTTAATATTATCTTTATTCTGCTATCTTAGATATTATCTTTAATCTGCTTGAGTTGAAACACTACCACTTTCCTTATTGTGGCTTGAAAATATGAAGGTAAGAATATTAAATTCTCCCCATGGGGATCAAATGCATTCAAGCAAAAGGTAGTTAGAAAAGTTTTGTCTAGGTACTCAGAAGTTTGGGACAGTATTTCTATGAAGCAGAAAAGCTAGGATGCCTGCTGCAGCCTGATGAGGTGTTTGATGAAGCACAAAGGCTGAGTAAATCCCAGATGGAGTATTACTGCCTTATATATGCAAAAAAATTTAAGTTTTAGTGCACCCTCTCCATCTGCTACATTGCTAACTTGTATGCTGCAGTCAGCAGCCACATCTCTGACCAGATGAAATAAACTATATCGTCAAAAAGTTCATTGGCAAAGGTTTTACAGGAAGAAAAAAACAGACTTTTGGGGCTTGATTCTGCAAGTTTCTGGCTCTGACCATGGAAACTATAAACTCTTTAGTTAATTAAAAGTTTTGAAGCCTTATTCATTGTACTCACTGTCTAGCACTCACCTTAACACTAAGGCAAAAAATCACGGTGGCTGTACAAGCACAGCATAGCTTTCAAACCATTTCCACATAATGTGGAAAATGTGCAAATCATTTCCACATAAAAATACTGTGAAAGAAAGCGCGTATTCTCTGGGGACAGTATGGATTAGCCCACTGGCATATGCCAGTGAGGACCTTTTAGTTTTACCTCCCCACCTCAAAAACAAACAAAAAGATGAGAAGATTGTAGCTATGTGCAAATTTCTCCCAAGTGAAAAATGTATTATATAGCACCTTCATTTATTTGCAGTGAGCTCATTAAGGAGAAATAGGAAGCTCTCCACTGAATGGAGAGACTTAGGGAGAAGGGTCTACAGATTTCCAAGCTCTGGAGACCCCTCAGCCTCCAGATTGTCAATGTAGGTTTCCTCCATGATGAAAAATAATTCTCCTTCCACAATGCAATAGTCCTAAAATATGTTACAACCAGGAAAGTGGGAAGCATAAACATTAATGGAAAGCTGAAATATCATGAGATGAACTTACTTAAAATCACATGTCCTACCAGGTTCAGGCTATTTCTTTTAGGAAAATCATCTAGAAGTGACACCCCCTCCTCATCTGCTCCTGTTGCCCCATTTTAAAAGGAAATAAAGGAAATAAAAAAATAAAAACTAACGGTGAAAATACAGTATGTTTAAGGATGATAGATGAATGGATTTCACTATTGTTATAGTGGCAAGCACTGTAGTCTGTGATTACAGGTCTATCAATACAACTGGAGCAATAAATAGTTGTTTTGGGGTTTTGTCGCTGCTTCAGAACAGTGATAAGACTTCTTTAAGAAGAGGCTCATCACTGCATACAACTGTGCAGATTCAAAGAGCATGAATGCTTCAGCTAACCTTCATAGACTGACAGACCTGAGGCACTCAAGGGACGATCTGATTATATACTCGGATCACTTACCATAGGTCATTATATTTCACCCAGTTGCCCCTGAACTGAGTCAGTAACTTGCATTTCAGCTATAGCATATCTTCCAGGGTACAATCCAATTTTTACTTGAAAAGAAGGAAAATTTAATAATTCCCTTCAAAAAAAGAATGAGAACTTTGTGGATGAAAAGTAACAATTTGAAGCTTCTCAATAAGTAATAGATTACTGGCCAACAGTGGGTCAGTGACCTACTGTTGAAATACAATGATCTCAATACACATTATAAAATCTATCTTAACTCCAAGGAATTGGCATCCCTGTTGGCACTTTCAGAAGAACTGACAAGAACAGAATGAGCACCGAAAACAAGCAACTTCTTCTTTTCTAGAAGGTGTCTTTTAAAGTTGAAGGTGTTTTGGCAGACTAATGTCTGCCAAAATGTCTGCAGACTAATGTGCACTACTAGTTGCTCTGCAGTATCTGTTCTCTGCAGAAGTACAGCACTTCTGCTTACAGAATTTTTTGTGAATTAATTCTGTGAATCTCCTAATTATTTCTACTAATTAAAAAAAAAAAAAAAAAAAAAACAGAAAATATGGAATAAACTGATTTATTATAAAAACATGTAGAATACAGGCACATCTTTGTTATATCTCCATGGCTGGACACTGGAAATGTTGGGACAGTTTGTCCTTCTTCATATCTTAACTCAGATGTATTATGTTTAAAACAAGTTCTTCACCTAACGTTCTTATTGCTTTAGGGAATACTAAACAGGTACGTCAGTCTTTTTAGTGATTGTTGTCAACTCCACTTAGCACTTTGTTATATTAGTATACATCAATTTGTGATTTTATTATTGCTGCAAGGTATATACACATCATTATGTTTCAGGGCAGTGGCTCATCATTATGTTGATAATTCAAGAATGATATGTTGATGGCTTTAATGGACCAATAATCCAGTAATGAAGGTTCTGTAATGGCATTCAGTAGTGTTGTGAAATTATTCAGTACTCCATAGTGATATGATTTGTAGAGCTGTAAAGCTGTACAAGTAGAATAATCTATTAATAGATCTTTTTGCAGCTTTTTGGGGCTGTTTTCTTCGTATTTGTTTTTTGTGTTTAAGAATGCTGTTTTTCACATGTGCAAGATTTCCTTGAGATACTGGGGACTTTTTTGACAATGTGGTCGCTTGTTCATTATTTTACCATATGGTCCATAACCATATTTTTAGAAAACTTAATTGTTTTAGAGAATAGTCATGAAATTATAAAAATGATAAGAAGAAACTAAGATTTTTTGAAATAAAAATAATTTTTACTCCTTGCAAAGAAACTTATTAGGAAATGAATATTTGTTGTACAAGAAGGTGAGAATGAATAAAAGAATAAAACTGGATATACCTATCATTACTTTAAATATTTGGTAAGCAGAAAGGCATTGTGTGGGTCTGAAGTTTATTAACAGCAAGTTAATAAGCTTTCAGTCATATCTTCTTCAGTGGCATAGATATGAGTGTTTGTATGTGTGAAATAAATATTTCATCACATCTGAAAAATTTCTTACACTAAAGAATAGCATTGTAAAAAATATATTTATGTGCATATTTATGTATGCAATTATGTATATTTATGTAGCTTACATTCATATATGTGGGAATTACTTTCTAATGACATAAAATGTAAAATTCTAATTTTTCTTTAATTGTAGTGATCCATGAAGAATGCAAATATAAACTTTCTTTCCTCAGCATCTCATTTTCAGAAAAAAAACAAAATAGTAGGAAAAAGTATTGCAGTTTCTAACCATGTGCTCCTGAGAGTCTTCTGATGTAGGATTAAAGTCTCTAGAGTGGATGTTTTTTGTTAAGCAATAACTGGCATCACAAACATGAAACAAAACAGTAAATATACTTGAGACCTCAGAGTCTAATAAAAAGACAACTATTTTAGAGATAATCTGGAGTGCTACACAAAGATGAATGCTGCAGGAATAGAAGTGAGCAGCTTGGACTAGTTAAGTGCATACAAAATGTTTTTCCAATGAACTGTCCGAAGAACTGCTGCTGACAAGGAGATGGAAAGACAGTTATCACAATGTCTTTACCCACAGCTCTCATTACTTTCTTTACACTCAGCTGCACAAGATTGTAAGCAATCACTGGCTGACCTCACTGTGTAATATTTCTTATATCCATGTCAATTCTTCTCATATGTAGAAAACATTTTCGTATTGCTAGCCTTGAACCATGAATATAAACGTGGTATGTTCTGTTGACATCAGCATGGGTATGATGTGTTAGTGTACAATGATGATATCCAATTCCTTTACTTCCTGGCAGTACTACATAGGCTTTTGCTATAACTTTTGGATATGCAAACCCAAGAAATCCTGAGATAATCATAATGTGCTCACAGCTTAATATGTAAACTTTTTCTTTCTTTTTTTTAGCCAAGAAGTTCACTGCAATTTATGTGGTGGTTTCACGCTGATGGGCAGCTAAGCTCCAACACACAGGTCTCCCACTCCCCCTCCTCAAAAGAACAGGGGAAGAAAATATGATGAAAAAAAGCTAATGGGTTTAGATAAGGACAGGGAGATTACTCACCTGTTACTGTCATTGGCAAAATAGACTCAGCATAGGAGATTACTGTAATTTTTATTACAGTAATTTTTATTACTAGCACACTAGAACAGTGAGAAACTAAAAGCAAACTAAAAACACCACTCCCCACCCCCCCATTCACCCTTCACAGTCACTCTCTGCCCCTGCTCCATGTAGGGTCCCTCCCACGGGATGCCATCCTTCCCAAACTGATGCTGTGTGGGCTTCCCACAGGGAGCAGCTCTCCAGGAACTGCTCCAATATGGCTCCGTACCACGGGGTCCATCCGTCAGGAGCAAACTTCCCCAGCACGGGTCCCCCACGGGTGGCAGCTCCCCCCAGATCCCCTGCTCCTGCGTGGGCTCCTCTCCATGGGCGGCAGCTCCGGCCCGGGGCCTGCTCCTGCGGGGGCTCTCCATGGGCCGCAGCCTCCTCCAGGCCACATCCACCTGCTCCACCGGGGGCTCCTCCACGGGCTGCAGCGTGGAGATCTGCTCCGTGTGGGACCCATGGGCTGCAGGGGGACAGCCTGCTCCACCAGGGGCCTCTCCACAGGCCGCAGGGGAACTGCTGCTGTGTGCCTGGAGCACCTCCTGCCCTCCTGCTGCACTGACCTTGGGGTCTGCAGGGATGGTTCTCCCACATTTTCTTACTCCTCTCTCCCAGCTGCTGTTGCACAGCAGTTTCTTCCTTTTCTTAAATCTGTTCTCCCAGAGGCCCACCCAGCGTTGCTCCCTGGCTCAGCTCTGGCCAGCAGCAGGTCCCTTTTGGAGCCAGCTGGAGCTGGCTCTGATCTGACATGGGGCAGCTGCTGGGCTCTGCTCACAGAGGACACCCCTGCAGCCCCCCACTACCAAGTCCTTGCCACATAAACCCAATACAATTTGTTAGATGCTACAGGTATGATCCAACCTTTGGAATTATATTTGACTGAGAACTTAGCAGCTGTAGTTAGATCATATAAGATTCAGGCTGAACTGCCTTCAGTGGGTAATAAATTTCAAATCTTTGATTTAACATTTTGGGAATCTGAGATAAAACCTGAATACAAGGTGTTAACTAGTGATGGTCATGATGTTATCTTAGTGAAGTAAATTAAAGACATTTCAGAATCAATCTGATAACGAGAAACAATTTCAGATTACAAACTACTGGCTTAGCAGAGCTGGAAAAACTTTTTGTGAGGTGAACTGAAAGATCAGTACAGAAATAATCATAGAAATAATTAGTTTGAATATAAGCTGCAAGTTTGTTTTGATGACCTTTTTTAATTTTCAGTGTTAATACTGTGCAACAATATAATGTAAAGTTTGACAGTTCCCAAAACAGCAGGAAGGTGGTGTACAGTTATCTGGTGATTTCATGGCTATCCCTTGATAGTTTTTCGTCATATGATTCAAAGGGAAAATGACACCAATGAGGTAAAACCTGCCACACTAAATCTCAAATTAGCAATGCTGTAACTAGCCTTGTTTCATAATAACGTGAGAAGAAAATTATTTACGAATAAGATAAAGTAAGTTATGACAACCTGCTAATGGAAAGAGATGGATTAATTTTTGTGTACCAGATTGTTTATGTGATGTACCTGAAGAAGTGAAAAGGTGGTTGTTTTTTTTGTTGTTGTTTGTTGTTTTTTTTTTTTTAGGATATGCTACACAGTATCCAAATCATACCACACTAAATACTGACTATGAATGAAATGGTTACAAGGCACAAGGCTGGAGGAAGCACATCTGTTTTTTTGTTTCGTTTTGTTTTAACACAGAACTGAGATAGCATTAAAAAGGAGAAAGTATACTTTTTGCTACATGGAGGTAGATGTTTATCTACAAGAAACATAATTGTTTCAAGAAGAGTGATGAAGATATGATCAGGTCACTATTATCAGCTTTTGGGATGAATAATATAAATGATGTATGGACTCGTCAAGAGGAGGCTGATTGGGTGGTACGCTGGGGGTACAGCAATGATAAAAAAAAAAAAGAAGCAGAATAAAAGGTACAAACAGATAAATATTCAAAATGTTCTAAAAACTGCAGCATGTAGGATGGAGAAAGTCAGCAAATTTATTCATATGTCGATGAACCCTGATGGTAGAAGAGGAAGTGAAGGAGTTCTCAGATCTCTAGCAGGATGTATTTTCTTATTGTTTTTTCTTTGTGTGCCTCAAGTAGAAATGTGTTTGATAAAGCAGAACGTGCAGCTCCAAGGTCCACACATCAGTCATCTTTCTTTTGTACAGTGCAAACTTGGCCAATCTGATTGATCATATTCTGGTAGAAGAAATATGCCCCAGAATTAATTCAAAAAGCAACCAGCCTGAGAGATCTGGAAAACTCTGTGGCTTGCAGTCTGCAGATTATCTACATGATTAACCTTTAGAGACAGCCATGGAACTTTGATTAAACAAGGGGTTCTAACTCAAAATTGCAGCCATATTCTGAATTATTCTGTATTACACTACTGATTTTAAAAAAAGTGTATCTGCAAAAATGTTTCTCTCCTTGCTTTTCAGTGCTATTTTTAATGAATTTATGAGTAACTTTTGCTTTTATTGATTTAAAAAAACAAACAAGTTTACAAGAAATGTTGAATAATCAATGAGCAGAAAAGAAGATTTCACTGAATAAACATACATTTCTATAGTAAAAGGCCAGGAAAAAAAAAAATCTGTGTTACTATTTGTTTAATCTATAATTCCTTTTGATGATGTGCCATACCAGAATACTCTGACTTGATCTCCTGGAACCTGCAAGAATATTTATCTATACAGGTAATTCAAAGAGATCAATCACTAATCTCTGTTGTCAGAACAGAAAAGCATCCTAAAATATGTTCAATACGAAACATTCATCCGACACTGAAAGGAAATAGATGATTGTATTTCATGCTCACAGAACCTTTTTCTGTACGTCTTTTTGAATACTTTAAAAGAATTTTGTTTTTTAGTTCTGTCAACTTAGCTTCTCCATACACATGAACTTGCAGAAATGTGATACAGAATGGATACAGGGCAAGGAATGGGAACAATTATTTTTTTTATGTCTTCAAGTGCTAGTCCACATGTACGACATTTGAAGACTGTGAGTGAAAAGTACTTAAAACCAAAATCTCTCAGTGAGTAAATATCCAGTCTGCAGACATGACATCCATACCTAATAATGGTACCTCTGAAATTTGGTCCAAATTGGCTGCCATTGGGCTTATGTGCGCAGGATGTTTTGCAGGACTAAAAGGAGTGTCTTGGAGAGCCTGAGAAGCAGGTCAGCGAGTAGCATCATTGAAGAGTTGCAGACAGATCACTCCGAATTTTCAACATCCTGACGGTGTATTTTTTCTTATTCTTCACCTTCACAAGAAGAATAGTTATGGTTATGGGAGGCAAGTGAGCTTCCGTTTCACAGCTTTCTCAGATTATTCATAAGAGACATAGTAAAACTTTTAATCTGCTCTATTGGCTATTTTTGGCATTGGAGAAAAATGTTCTTGCCAAAATCACATCTTAATGTGTTTTCCAAAACAATGAAAAATACCCTTGATTAAAATAGATAGAAAATATTTCCAGGCTTGAAATAATAATAGAGAGGGCTGGTGTTCAGCTTCATCTGGCTCTGCAATGTACAAAAGCCCCCAACAGTATGTAGCAGATGTAAGCACTAATGCAGCGTAGTATAGGGGAGGGTGAAGCTGTTGGAAAAGAGTCTCATTCGGATGCAGCTCACGCTGTGTTTTGTAAGAATGCATCAGAGTCTTTATGACTTCCTGGGGTAGTAAATTTTCATCCTGCTGACAACAGGAGTAATTGCTGTGTGCAGAATAAAATCAACTGTTTAAAAGTTTAAGTTCTATTTTTACAAACTAGCTTCCTTATTTCTTAGCTTAACTTCTCAAAGATCATCATTACTGTTATTACTACTTGTGATGATGTTTGTTGAAAAAGCACCAAAATTTTTTTCCAAATTAGCATGTTACTATAGATGACAGAGAACCAAGATCATTTCCTTGGTACTAGAAGTTGTATATTGCACATTATCTTTTCTGCTGATTGCTGATGATTTAAAACACTTTTTGTATGTTGGAGGTGCTTACATTAAAGTTTCTCCAAGGGGGTCCAGAGTGTTAAAAGATATAATTCCAGTTCTTCACTTCAGAAAAAGTTATGTGCAAATATACTCTAGGTGGTGTTCTAAAAAAAACAAACAAACAAAAAAAAAAAAAACAAACAAAAAAAATACAGAGATTGTGTTCTGCAAGTAATTGCTCAAGTAGAGCTGACAAAATTTTTCCCCTTTAAAACCACTGAAAATTGTGTATACGTGCTCACTTACTTCATATCACTCCTTCATATCACAGCATAAATCAAAGCCTCTTTATCAGCCCAAATCAGCTTTTCCTGAATTTTACAACCCACATAAAGTCTTGATTTTAAAACTGTTTTCCATGGCCAAGAAAAGAACCATTAGTTGTGGAAAGTCTTATGACATTCAGCATTAATTAAGGTACTACTCAACATCTCTGATAGGCTCATAAATGTACACAAAATAGAAAGCTGAGCAGGTTAAATGCTATGTCAGAAATTCATAACTCGTAAAAACCTATTGTTAGGTAGATTTCTGTTATTAGCATGAAAGAATCATTCTTGATATCGAATATATAGCATTAAGAATATGATGGCTTCCATGAAGAAAGGATTCATACATCACAAAGACATTAAGTGAAAATATCAGTGGAATTGTTAATATATGTCAAATTGTAAAAATACTAATGATGTGATAGTAAAAATGTGCCTAATGATGTGCCATTTTCATGTAAAATACCAAATACTTGTAGGGACCTGTTTTAAATCTGTCACAGACCTGTTCTTCTCCCATTCTCCACATAATCATTCCTACTTCAAAAGAAACAGAATTGGTCAGTTCTTTCACTTATTGCCAGGTTTTATACTTTTCGCTTTAACAATATCTTTAGTGTCCACTACCCTGGCAAAAATCTGTGGTTTCCCCAGGCTAAGAGAGGCTTGTGGCTTGGTCTGTTTTGCAGAGTGTCCATTCCACAGCTAAGAAGCTTTTTTCTGTCTACTGTTGCTTGAAATTCACTAAATATCCCTTTCTTCCAGCAATTAACCTATATGACCTGTAAAACAAAAAAGTCAAATGCAGTACCTATTTGAACATGTTTTATTTCTTTCTGATATGAAGAAAACTACAGTAATCCAGTCCTGCTTTTCTGCATTACTCACACGTTTCTTTCTACATAGATTAGGATACATACCTTTATGAAACAGATCATTTTCCAGACTTTCTCACTTTCTGTGTTTGGGTGTATACACCACCATGTAAAATAATGTCATGTTTTAAATGGTTACAAAAAAATAGAGTAATTTCTCTGGGTCAAAATACAGCCTTCCTAGAAACATTCTTTCCACTTCTGAGTTAGCACCCAAGCAAACTTTTCAATGTTTGCTCAAAGATATGACAAATTGTTAAAGCCAAGTTATACAGCAAGAGCAGGGTTTTTCTCTGGATTTTTCTTAGGCTTCCTTTCTGACACTAGGCAAATAAATTATATGTTTTTCTCTCTTGGGGAAATAAATAAATAAATAAGGTTATATAATGTTATTTTCAAAAGAAATATTGTATTCAATCTGAGATTAGGAGTGGGAGCACTAAGACCCTTGATGAAAAATATTCATACCAGATGTTGTTATTACCACAACATTACAGAAAACAATTGTTTAGAACTTGTTTTGTCGGCTTACAGTTCTTACAATGATTAGATTTTTATTATTTGTTAGTCCATATGTCTCATGCTTTGGAGGTTAGTTCTATTTCAAACTTAAATTATTTATTTGCTTTAAGACACAGACGTTTTTACGACACTGAAGACAAAAAAATAATCTAAAGCTGAAGTCTGAAAATAGAGAGACATTCCATTTACATTGTATTCCATTTATCAATTAAGAAGTCATCACCTGAATACCCTGCAGGCACAGAACATTTTTTATTTAATGCTAAACAGGACCATAGGTTTCAGCTAGTGAGAAGTGGCAATTGGTGATAAAGGCAATAAGAAGTTGTCTAGTGAGACACATAATGATTGCAGCACTAAAACTGTGTCTTTTCATCTACTACAGTTTCTTCTTTAAAGGAAAAATCAGTCTCTCCATTTGGATTACTGGACCACAGAGTTTTATCTTCTAAAAATGATGGAAAGTTTCTTAAAATTGAACACCTTTCTGAAATACAGAAGTTAATTCCAGACAGAGTGGGTACATGTTTCTACATACACCAGCCTTATTTCCAGGAAATATTTTCCAGTGTCCAGCCTTATTTCCAGGAAAATGACAGGTAAAGGAGGAAAAGCCTGCTAAACAGCTAGAGACAGCCCAGTGCACAGCAGGTCATATCCCACTGTAGAGCAGAGATGTGATGATACACATACTCAGATTCGATAAAGAATTGGAACCACTTTGTATAGACCTAATAAATGATTTATTTTTTTTTTTAAATGCACAGTTATGCAAGCACAACATCATGGAAGATACATGAACTTGTGTGTGCAACGTGCAGAGTACCTTAGAAATCCTACTAATGCAAGCACCAATTTGAATAGACACTTGGCATCTTATTTATTAAGGTCAATTCACATATTTACATATGCTTTGTGCTTACCTTTGAAAAGTTATTCTTTTCAAGACTCAACCCAACTGAACTTACACTAATAATAAGATTTATAAAGAATTTGATGCCTTTTTGCTCAAGTCATTAGTAGAAACATTTGTTTCACTGTTGGATAAATAACTGGCAAATTTTCTCCCAGAACAGCACAGAAGAATTCAGATTGTTGCTGACCTATAATCATTTTTCTTATAAAGTGGTGTAAATATTGTTCTTAGGTTATACTTATGCCTTTTTTTTTTCTGCTTCCATTTAATACAAACTTCAGAACTGCTGTTTACGTAAAAGCTGAACTGAGCAATCTGGTCTTAAATAATTGCTGAGAAGCCTTTATGCTGCTTTATTCAAACCAGATAATGATTTTCCAGAAACTGAACCACTGAAAGTCTTAGTTGCAGCACATATATGAAAGAGATAGAAAAAAGAGAGAGTGTGTATCATGGCTTATAAGTTTTTCCTTTGGTTGCTTGACTTACTTCAGAAAGAAAAATGGGTTGTGTATTTTACAAGCAAAACATTTGTTCTACTATCTCAGAAAAAATCATGTGTAGATGGAAAAACTAAATATATATATATATCTTCTCTTTCTAGTGTTGCAGATAACATCAGTTATTATTTTGTCTTGTCCTTTTCTTCATGTCTCTGTCAGATAGATAGCCACAACATATCTACAAAGGGCATGTATGAAACATATGACATGATTCATTTTATCAAAGGTCAAAATGAGGTGGAGCATTGTCTGACTGTGCAAAACTAAGTCAACCACCATAACCACAACATTTGCTTCTGAGAAAACAGGACAGCCAACAGACACTGAAAGAGAAAACAGAAACCTGTGTGGAGATAACCCAAAGTCTGTGCCTGTCTCACCCATGCAAGCGTGATAGTGTAAGAGCTTTCCTCCCCTCAGACAATAGCTGAAGGCGAAAGCTTAAATATATTTCCATGAGGCTACTGCACAACTCTGGGAGGAGATGCAAGGGAAATCAGGTCTGTCTGCTTTCCCACAGCAGCTGTTTTCAGCATCACAGCCATCTTTCCTTACATGAATTCCCTAAGAGATTATGAAAGCAAAGAGTATTTCCCATTACCACATTTCTAGTTAGGTGACCATTTACAGATCTCAGTCCTTCCTAATTCCACAAAAGTCCAACTTTTTCCCACTCCTATCAATATTCCTATTCCTCCCTGCTTCAGTATTTCTGTATTGGTAATGGACTTTCTGGAAAGTTATTCTTCCAGTGTTAAGCTCCTCATTAGTACATACAAATCTCTAGGAAAATGTTTTCATGAGTTTTTTTCATCACTTTTTCCTCTTCTGAATTAGCAGTCAGGATAAACAGCCTCTTGTTCAGGGCAGCAGATGCTGTTACTGCCCTAGTCTTCTCTTTAAACTGAGGCAAATTGGATAGAGGTAAACAGGTCAGCAAGCAAGAGCTAAACCAGTATTTGCTAGCCCAGTGATGACTTAACAGCATCACAGACTGCTGTGATGGGATAATCTGGTCGGCAGTGAATAAATTGGCTTGTCGTAAACTAGAAAGATAAGCAAAGAAACACAGCTGAGTCATGCATCTTGGACATTCCTGCATGTCTGGAAGAAGGAAAAAAAAAAAGACAGAAAAAAAACAACAACAACAACAACAGCAACAAAATCCTCTCTTTCTGTTGTCAGAGATTACTGCCTTTCATCTTCTCCTCTAAAGTAAACAAACAAACAAAAGAAAACTTTAAAAAGGAAACTTGGTATCTATTGACATCTTACACATCACCCCTCTCCCAAAACTGAGCTCAGACATTGGTAAGGAAAATTGTGGATATGCTACTTGGTAGAAAGTTCCCTTGAAGAATAATAAAAGAAACTAACAGGTCATAGAGCATTAACCTGTGTAAATGCTTGGTTCACCTGGAGTCAACATGAATCATAGAGCACAACAACACTGCATGTTTCTCCACAGGATATGTATGCAGTGTGCTCTCATATTAGAGCTGTCGGTGCTGTGGCCACATTATAACAGATCTCACTAAAAAGGCACTGAGCTTGGAATGAAGTTGAGGGCTTGAGATTTCTGCCTTGGATTCTGTGTATTGCTTGAATTCCTAGGTAACAACATCAGAAAAACTTGTGTGTCCTGGAGCATTTTCCAGCTACATCATTTGGTCTAATAAATGTTCTCCCTCATGTCACTCATATTCTTAGATAACCCTGCTTATATTAACACTACTGCATCACAACTGCACTGCTATAGTCAGGAGCTGGCACTTCAGACTTTTTCACTTTTTGCTGTTCTAAACTAGGGCCTTTAGTTAGTATTTGGTCTAATTCCTTCTGTCTTAGGC
The DNA here is from genome assembly GCF_040182565.1 of Anser cygnoides. NCBI lineage: Eukaryota > Metazoa > Chordata > Aves > Anseriformes > Anatidae > Anser > Anser cygnoides. The sequence goes on along the minus strand of NC_089876.1, from coordinate 62,569,087 downwards.
AGGGCAGCACAGTAATGTATACAGCATGCTGTGCTTAGCTTCAGGCTAAGAATTACACCACTCTGCATTTTCTACACATCCAGCTTTACTACGCAGACTCCAGTGATCACTGAAATGGGGCATTTGGCAGCAAGGTACCCTATAGTCACAGGGGTACTCCTGGGAGTAAAAGCAAATAGATAGTGCTAAGAGCAGTTTAACATTACTCCTGCTATACAGTTAACTACTTCCCTCACATACCTCAAATGTATTTACCCCTAAATACACCCATATTTAGCTGTATTCTTTTAACTAAAAAGCTCATTGCAAGTTTTATGCTCTGATTAGATGTACTGTGTATGATGCAAAGATACCATTTGAAGTTATTTTTCACACTTGAATGGTACGAATGTTCTTCCCCCGCCTTATAAATCTGTCTTGATGTGTTTCTTTATTTGAAAATAGATGCAGTGTTTTTGAAAACTGATGTCCTTTACTAGTCTTTCCAGCTAGAGAAGTGACATTGCCATTCTTTTATGCTGCATGAAAGCTTTTAACTTGCAAACACAGCCTGTCTCCCTCACATAGTAGCTGATTTATATACTGTGGAAAAAGAGAGAGACACAGAGAGAGACAGAGAGAGAGACAGAGAGAGAGAGAATAAATGGCAGCAACATTTGCTTTTTAATAACATACAGAAAAAAATACTTCAAAATCAGCCATGCATGAAGGAAACATACAGGAGGGGACCTTAAATACAAGCTACTGACAGATCATGAACCCAAACTGCCTTTTATGTATCTTGAAGAGAAAACTTTGTAATCATCTATGCCATCAGTACTGACAGTATATTCACTGAAATCATTATACCAAAGTGTTGTAAATCTTGGGATTATCTGAAAGAGTAGAGAACATTCATTTATTCATGAAGTAAAACTGAAAGGCTTCTGTGTATTGTTGGGCCTCTCTAATTAGAAAGTCAGGGAAGTAAGGCTTTAGTTAAACTTTACTTGAATAGTAAGTTAATTATTTAAAAGAACAGAAGGAAGCAGAATATTTCTCTAGAAAGAATAAATAGATTAATTTCAGGTATTTATTCTTAAATGATTATCAAGTATCATTGTGCTACTCTCAAATGCACTGAGAAGGTATTTGTTAAGCAGATAAAACATAAAGGATTTTGGACTCACTGCAACAGTGAGAACTGGGAAATAAATGACAACCTGAATTTAATTTTTTTTTCTAAAACCCAGTAGATTGTCATCAAAACTGAACTCCTAATCTCTGGAACAGGTAAAACACAGGAACAGGAAGCAAAGACTTGACAGTATATGTAGCTGTCAGAGGCCTTACTTGGTGTGTTATAGAATTAAGAAGAGTAGTTTCTTAACATCCATTCAGACATCGTTTAAAATAAAATATACTAAAATAATAAGTAAAATAAAATAATATCCTACCAGATGTCCTACATATATCTTGTCCATATGTTCTAATCCTCTGCTGACCAAAGGTAGTTTTCAGCTGATCTAAAGCAGCAATCTTAACTCTTGCCTTCCACTGAAGAAATTATGTGTCACTACCAATATGTTTAAGGAGATTTTGCCCATGGAAAGGCTGCATGCCATTAGTACTAATTTATATATATATCTTTGCTTTGCATCTTTGATAGCTAATTCACAAGACCTGGAAAATGATATCGCTTAATATTCTTTATGAAACAAATTTTATTGAGAAAGACACTAATCTCAAAACATAAATTTATTTCTAAACCTGAAAGCGTCTAAAGACTCAAAATACTTATGCTTACGCACCATCCTAATTCATAATAGGTTGCTGACATATTTTTGTGATATAACCCTAGACTATGTATGCATTTATGAAGATAATCTCAATTGTCACAAAATAGAAGCTATCAGAATACATTAGAGCTTTTCTAAAATACTTCTACTTGTAATAAACACAAAGAATTTTAAAAAATCAACAGCAACATCCAAAAAAATCTATTTTTCGCTCATTTTTTTTGATGATATGCAAGTAAGTTTATATTCTGATAGGCTCTATTAGAGAATTTCACACTCCAAAGAGCATTTTCACACACTGTCTCAACAACAAAAGTGAGCACTGTGTACATTTACCTTAAACTTCCCTACAGCAATTTCTATTTTCTGCAGACAGAGACTAATGAATTATAAAATATAATGCATGCTAGAAAAGAGAGGAGAGGAATGGTATTGCATCTTTCAAATTAATTTTGTTTTTAAGGAAAATAACCTCATACTATAGCTCTTTCACAATACAACTTTAAAGGTCATTAAAATGTTTGCAATTTTTGACAGCTTCCAGAATCCTTTAGGGCACATCCCCATATCTCTCATGACCATGACAAGCAAATTATTTGTAATTACCAACCAAATCAGAGCTGAACTGAGGTTTCAGTTTTTCTTACTTTGTTGTCCTGCTTCCATTTCTTAAAGAAAAGCGACATTGCTTGGAAACTTCACCTAACAAATATCTGTAACATAGAAAAAGCAGCTGTGACCTTCAGAAAAGAGTTAAAACTGTTTAAAATCCCTCAAAAATCTTGAAGAAATTCTATAATATTTTGATGTTAACTGCAGCATTAATGTCAACAAAAATCAATACACAAGATTTGTCATTTGAGTGTTTTAGACTAACATAAGCATTTGTGAAGGATGCTGAGTGTAATCAAAATGACAAGTACAATTCTTATAAAGCATTATGTTTCAAGGAGATTCTGATGGAAAAACATAGGTCTGCATCAATACAATCAAAACTGATTTTGGCCGTCTAACAGACAGTTTGCTGCAAAGCCTGAACATATTCCTACTGAAAACAAACAAACAAACAAAAAGTGATGTATTTATTATTATATGTATTGCTCTGTCCTCAGAGGTCCAAAATATGTTTAGGACCTTGATCTTCTATTCACTTCATAAAAGTAATCACTTCATTATGTAGGATATGTTTTTCTAAATCGTACTCTCCAAACGTTTGGCACTATCGATGCTGTGATCATTGCAGGATGAATTCCAAGGGCAACTTTAAGAAAAAAGCCTTTGCTGAAAAACTTTAAATGAGCAGAAAATCTGAAAGGTAAGTACAACAGGCAATGGAAGGGATGGCTGAAGACTGACCACATGTGGTCAACACAGGGTTTCTCTACACAAGTATATTTTTTCTGATGACAACCAATAACAGTTGTCAAACATAACTGAAAGCGAAGTGTACCCATAGGGAAAAATAATCTATCTGTTATCTCCACTTCCTTTCCAATATCTTCAAATCCCAACTTAGGGAATTGCTGTTTCAGAGGTTTCATCTAGGACTTTTGAGTTTGCAGTTGCCAAATGATCTATTTTTCATGAGTTTGACAAAACCATTTCTGAACTTGTTTGTAATTTTTCTTTTTGCAATTCCTCTGACAATCATATTCCCAATTTACATATGTGTTGTGTGGGAAAGTATTTCCTTCCATTTATTTTATACCTCATTATTTCCTTTGGAACCCTTTGTGCTATTAGAACAGTGGAATCCTCATTCCCTAGGCTTCTTCCCTATACCTTTTAAGAAGCATAGATTAGTTTTCAATTGATTATCTCTTTTCTGATTTTTTAAAAATATTTTTAAATAAAAGTTTTTGAAGCTCTACAGGACACTTTTGACTTTCTATCCATCTTTCCCTGAACTTATTCCAATCTTATCACATCCTTTCGAGGTGAGATGACCAGAACTGCATATTTGTATAATTAGGACCAGTTAAGTAGTTTGTGTTTGTTTTACAAGTACCTTATTTTAATCCAATAGCAAATCAATTATATATTTGTAAATAAAACCTAAAGAAACTATATTTAGCCTTGACCAGCATGTTTGTTTTTTTCAAGTGTAAACACTTCTGGCAATAGATAAATTCATAAATGAATTCAAGATTAATTGTAGTCTTCAGTCTTGGCAGTGTGGTTCTCTTTATATTCATGAAACTATATAAATTAGTCCACTATTACAAAAACTGAAAATCTACAGATACAAGGCACGTTATCTTTCTGTAATGCTTGATACATGTAGGCAAAAGGATTTCAATAATTCTTTCATTTCAGGAAAAAAAAAATGCTTTAACATTTTAGTAACCATGGGATATGATATACTTTTCATAGTCCTTTGAAGCGCACAATTGCCTTCAAAATGAAGGAGTTGCACATTTGAATCTGCACTTCAGTGTACAGTCTGTGGATGTACCAACAAATTCTCCTCACTTCTTGGGGCAATGTAATCCCTGTGGTGGTCAGAAGTGAACTTTCAAGAAGAAGTGTTACCATTGAGATTTTACTTGAAAAACCATTTAGTCTGTAAAGATAACGTCAAAGGGAAAGAGAGAGAAAAATATTGAGTAAAAATGCATTTGTCAGCTCTCGTTCACCTATGTATTTTTGTTATTATCTTTTTCATGGAACGAGATGTCATTACTAAGTTGTGTATTGTTCCAACATAACCATCCATTACAGTAAAGCAGAAATAGCATATTTCATTAATCACAGGCACAAGGTTAAATAAAGATGTAAACATATTGGGAGAGCAAAGCTTCAAGTGTATGTCACATTGATCTATTAAGCAAATGCCTTAGAAGGGGTTACAGACCTGAGAGGATAATAGTAATCATATTAAGTAGTGCTGTATTAACTATGCCTAACTCAGTAATTCTCGTTTATATTGCTGTAAAGAAATTGGTTATTTCAGTTGTCTGACATAGAGGAACATATGGTACATAACATTTGAAATCACAAAGAATTGACTGGGAAAGCAAACAAGCAAACAAACAAAAACAAGAACTCAAATTGATTCAATCCATTTGGTTTGATACATATGCCTTTCAAATCTATTGTTTTCTTACACATTACTAAGCTGTTCCTTCCATGCTACAGAGATGAATGTGCGCAGAATCTATGGTCGATTCATTCTCATATCAGTGGTCATTCCCACACTTTGTGCTTCGATAAATAAAGACCTGAATATGAGCCAGGATAACTTTGTGGGATGTTATGCTATGTATGGCTGATTTCTACATATTAAGAGAGGTTGCTGGGACAACAGCCATTCTCTTTTGCTCCATTCTGTCCTTTTTACCTTATTCCTCACTAAGTGATCTCAAAATGGTGCGGTGTTCTTTCTGATTGTGCTTTTCACATATGTGAAATGGTCAGCTTGCTCTTTGGATTTGACAAGAATACCTGTCTTTTCAGAAGATATGTGTGATATCTCTAGATCACTATTGTCTTCTCTAACCATCATGAGTTTTTCCAGCATTTGTTATTTCTACAACTTTGATATTCTGAAACCAATAAAGAACAAGTGACCTATCTTTCACTCACTAGGAGTACCGTACACTAATCTGGGTAAGAATTGATGGTCTTGAGTGCAGGAGTTTATAATGATGATAACAATGATAAGTTATCTGGACTTAAACTATAGAAAATAATGAAGTTTGGTTAGGTATGGACCTAACAATGGACTTTAAGAGCACCTCCTGGACACTTCTGAATGCTTTAGTAATACATTTACTCTTCAATGTTTTTAATAATACCTGTTAATGAGTTCAATGTAATAAGTATAATGTTTTCAGGAATAAAATGAATGTTTCTGATATATGTTGTAGCCCTCTTTTACTTTTTAACAGTTGCTTCACAAGTGTTTACTATAGACAGGTAGGAGATCACTGTGGACATGACATTTTTTAGAAAGGTAGAAATGCACTTGAGTTATTTCCATCTGTTTTAAAGCACTTTATTCAACCTGTTTTCTGACAAGGCTACAGACAAATACTAATGTTTCAATATTTATTTATTATCTGAGGATGACTTACAGAAAGATCACGTCTGTTTTTTAAAAAAATGTTTCTGACTTGCTCAATTGCATAGTCATAGCTCCTAACCTAAATTACTAGTGGTGCTATGCTGCTAAAGTATACAGTGGCATGGGATGGCACAATATGAGGAGTAAGTAAGTGGGATAACTTCTCTTTAGCAAAGGTAACTGAATTTAACTTTTCCAATTACAGAGGCCTAGAATTACACATTTAATTTCTTCTGTGCAACATGAAAACTGCATATTCATGGGATTTAGGGGATTAACTTTTTCACAATTTGTATGCATATTTACTATCTACTTACCTAAAGAATTAGAAATGCTATTGTTAGCACATTTATTCTGTCATCTGCCCATTTAAAAAATCTTGGTCTGAAGTTGTATTTTCTCTCTTTTTTATTTATTTATTTATTTTTGACTGTACCTACCCTGTGCCTGCAGACTGGATAAAGTAATGCTTTCATTCTCCATTTCAATCTTCCCAGACTCTTATCCCTCAAATAGAGTTGGGAAAACAGCCTAAGGTAAAAGGATTATTTAGCTGGTTGATTCTAGTCTTCTGCAATTGAAAATAATCAAACTCAGTTGACATATTACAAAACCATTTAGCAATTTTTACAGTACTTTAGAAATGTTCGATTCCTTCATTAATTTGGAAACATTTAGTGTCATGAAAATATAAGGGACTGGTATTTATGTTATTCTCATATTTTGCCTTCACTTTACTACCACTCTAAAAATAAGACTCCATACAAAATTGATTTACTTTATAATCAATAACAATATCTCTTTACTGGGTGTAACCTGGCTTAAATATTATCAGTGTTACAGATATTCAGCATCTTTATAATATATATAAGGTGATCTGACATATCTCAGTAAAAGCCCCTTTTTCCAGTTACATTATCTTACTTAGCTATGGCTTCCTCATGAAGAATTTTGTGGGAACAATTCAGCCAAAATAGATCAACTCTTTTCAAGAAGGGACTAACGGAAAACATAATAATATTAAAAAAAGGAAACGGATGTGGTTTAGTACCCTACAACTATGGACCAAGGAAAATTCATTGACTTCATAATGTTCAATTTGTCAGAGCTACAGAAATCTTAAAATACTGCATATAAATTCATCAACTTTGAAGTAAATCTCAGTCTGTGCATGAACAGCAACAGCAGAGCTTTATTGAGATTTGCATGTCTGTAACTATTGGCAAGAATGTACTTGAGCTGTCTCTTAGGTGTGATCTGCTTCCTCTGCTCCACACAGACTGAACCTCATCACATCTGCAAGTAGAGCCTGAAAGGTGCTTCAACATGAGAGTCTGAGAGTGCATGTTTAGCAGAAGATAAGATTTGCTTACATATTCATAGATACATTTCCTCCAGCCACTAAACTTTGTCTCCAAATCAGATTTCTTATTGCCTTTTCACTAGAAGCAGTATACAAAAGAGGATCCTATGTTTTTAGCCTCCTTCCCCTCCCTCCCTCTTCACCTCCCTGTTATTGTAGCCACTAAACTGAAAGAACATGTGTTGACACAAAGATCTGCACTGAGGGTTTCTGACAATAAACAAATCTGATTTCCTTTTGAGGGTTTTCTTCAGGAACCTTCTCATCTGCTATGCAGCGATCACAGGTCTCTGAAAAAGCAGAAAAGAAAATTCACACTAATTATTTCTCCCTACAGTATTATCATCAGACAGTTTTCAATTCTCTCTTAAATTATGTAGTAGCCAGATGGTATCACAGAGTGCTAAGTGTCTAATTCATTTGACTTATGAAATAGCTTGAAACTCACTTTCTGAGTATGGAGTTTTTTGAAGTAGATAAAAAAGTTCACGTATGGCCTGAAGTGAACACTTCAGGTCAACATTTAAAAATGTTTGTGTGTAACTGAGACACGGAGATAACATAACTTGCCAGATGTTTAGCCAGAACTGATTACTGTGACTGCACTTGTTCTGAACCCTCCTATCAAGCAGGATAAGCAATATTATCCTAGGCACAAACATGTAAATCTGCTGGTGGAAACATATTGTTCTTGCCCTATGTGGTTTTTACTGACCATGGTGTAACAGATCCAGGTGCTACAAAATAGCACAAACAGCAATAAGAGAAATTTTTACTATCATTATCATCATCATACAGGTTACCCCTGCTGAGTGTTTGCCCCAGACAATTGACTATGGACTAAAAAGTTAGTGTCTGTTTTGTTAAGGTGCTTAAGTCTCCACAGATGGTAACTCCTCTGAGAGATCAAAAAACACTGAGACTCTTAATTCCCATGGATTTTACTTTTAATAACCTGGTCCACAGACCAAGAAAAAAACATTAATTCTCTCATGCAATCCTCTGTATTTTGTTAAGAAAGGCAGTCTGAGACTGCTTCAGCTATTAGAGACAAATGCCAAGGCAGAGGCATGTAAGTCCCTTTACAGGCTGCCTGGATTTCTTTATGGTATCACAGCATCTACAAAGTTTGTTACTAAACTGTGTGGCTCATTCATCAGCAGGAAAACACTTCTTACTGAGAGCACAGTTCTGAAAAAAAAAATAGTTTTGATTATCCCATTCCATTTTCCCAATGAATCTGTCCCAACTGGGGCTAATCTCAAAGCTCATTGCCAAACTACAAGGACGTTCTTGAAAAAGTTTCACATTTAATCCAAAGAGTTCCCTTTTAATCTATAACCGTGGATGATGTTTTCAACTAGTTGTAGATGACGAAAGCCATGTTAGATTCAAAGGAATGAATTTCTTAAATGGTTATCTTGAATCTATTCTACTGTGACTGGAGTTGCTAAGAAGGGTGGATGAAATTGGTATATAGGCTCACAGGAATCAGATGTATTTTTAAAGATGTATCCCATTAACATATTCTGACATTCCTTTTTCCCAAAGGTTTTCATAACAGCTTTCAGACTCCATTAATTATGTGCCTCTGGTACTGGGGTTTAATTAATAACCAATGAGATTAGCACTTTTAACCAACCTACTTGATTATCTACCTCATTCCTTCACTCACTCTCCCTCCCCAGCACTACATTACCCAGCTCTTGGAAGTTCCTTACATTTTGCTAGTCCCTGCTCTGCTGCTGGTCTCAGTTACCCCCTCATGGGCATCACCAGCCAGGATCCTGGAGCATCCCCTGCACAATGTATTCATGCACCTCCTAGATCCCCTAGGACCTGCACCCACTTCCAAGATCTTTTCTCAGATTTATCTTTCCAACTCTTCTTTTGTCACCAGCTCTTCTTTTCAGAAAAGCAAGCCCTAGGTTTTCCTATTCTAAGCAGCCTAAATGCAGGAATACAATTAGACTCCTAATTGGTTCTGCTTCCTGGTTTTGTATTGTACTGGGTCGGGCTAGGATGTTAACTTTCCCTGCAGCAGCCCATACAGCGCTGTGCTCTGCACTCGTAGCTAAAACAGCAATGGTGTCACACCAGTGTTGTGTCTGCTGCTGAGCAGTGCTGGCACAGCATCAGGACTCTCTCTAACCCCGCTAGGGGTGGGCAAAGATGTGAGAAAAGAAACATCACCAGGGCAGCTTACCTAAACCAACCAAAGGGATATTCCACATCATATGATGTCACACTCAGCAATAAAAGGTGGAAAAAGGACGAAGAAGGGAGCGGTGGGCTCTTGTTGTGAAAATGATTGTGTCCTCCTCCCGAACACCGCCTACGTGCGTTGAGGCCCTGCTTCAAGGACGTGGTCAAGCATTGCTCATTTGTTGGAAGTAGAGAGTATTTTCTTTCCTCTGCACTTCCACATAGCCTTTACTTGTTTTGTTTAGTTTTCCCTTTCCCCCTCCCTTTCCCCTTTCCTTTTTTCCCCTTTAGTTAAATTGTTAATTGTTTAGTTAAATTGTTTAGTTAAATGTTTAATTAATAATAATCTTTCCTTAATAATTATTTTTTTCTTCCCTTTAATTAAATCTTCCTTATCTCAACCCGTGAGTTGTTCTTTACTTCTTCCCCTCCTCATCTAAGGAGGGGGAGTGAGAGAGTGGTTGTGGTGTTCAGCTGCCTAGCACGGTAAAACCACCACATTTATTAATTTCAGAAAACTGGATGGGGCACTTCTGTTTGCCTACACATTTCCAAAATTTACAACCAGCTTGTACCATCTAGCAAGAAGCGGGGTCTGTCTGGGAAGTTCAAAAGCTCGATTTTGGACATTGACCTAGAAACACACACCCAGTTCCTTGCTGTCTGATAGTGTTCACAGTGTATACTATATATTCACCTAAAACACCTATTTATATAAAGTCTGAAGTTCTCTGAAAGAGGATTGTCAGACTGTAAAGTTATTTGATATTATTGTAGAAAATCAGAAAAATAATGCCCTCTTATACAGGATGACTTCTAACCTTTCGTAAGGACTCTGTTAACACTTCCCTACAGGCAAAATCATATATGCTTTGATCATGGGAAGTGCAGTGTGAGGTATAGTCCTGAAGGTCCTTTTAATTAGATTTTGCTTTCTACTTAAACTAGAATATATTGATAAGGAACAGTAGAAAGCAATATTGATAGAAACTGTTACAAAGAATAAATTCAATGATTTAAACTCCTGGCTTTGTACTTGGGTAGTTTCTTAAATCTTCACATTCAATGTAGTGTAAAAGTGTGCATAACAGAACCTTCTTGCACATGTACATAAGTGTATAAATTCTGCACTTCCTAGAATCTCTGGGAATTGACATGTTAACATTTATTTCACTTCTATTAAATGGTTAACTCTTTCCCAAAATGATTGCTTTACTTGTACAAAGCTTGACTCTGTATTTTTATGTTTATTGGTCTAGACAGTCCTTAGCACTGATTTTTACCTCCTGCTGGGTAACACTAAAAACATCTCTAGAGTGTTCCCACAAATATTTTTCATCATGCTTCTCCCATTCTCATCAAACCTTGTAATCTCTTAATATCCACCTTGTTTCTCAGCCTAATACACCTTTTTTTAGTCTTTGACATCTTATACCTCTTCATATGCTCTCAGCTAAGTCGCACTTTTCTCATTCCTGAAATCATATTTGTGTTATGTCAGCCTGCTGCTATTTGTCTCCACCCTTCATTTCTTTTCAGTAGCATGACCCTTTATTAATGTTATGTGTTCCTATTACTAAAGGAATTCATGTTTGAGAACAGCTTATAACAGCACAAACTGGTGTCATCATATTTTTATTTGGTTAACTTGCCAGTATCATGACTGACTTTTCAAAGACAATAATAATAAAAATATTAACAGCAAGCCAGTAGGTAATTAAAAGAAGAAATTAGACAGAAAAGAGAAGTGAAAAAAAAATCTTAAAAAATTACCTAACCATATTCTTGTTGTCTACACATCTTGTTCTCTTTAAGAGATTGACTATATCAGTAAAAGATTTAGAAAATAGTAGAAACTTCAAAGGAATTGACAAAAGCAATATTTCAGCTGCATGTCTTCCCAGTGTTTAAGAAAAGAGAGACAAGTTTCATTTACGTAAGCAAAAGCAGTGTTCACCTTCACCACCTGGTGTGTAGTCAATTGCTTCTTCTGTTGCTTTCTTAGGTGCTCAGGGCAGGATTTGGATGATACATGACTCAGTTACCAGTGTATCTGAACTGCCTTTAGTGTACAATTAACTTGGACTGTCATGTGGTCCATGTCTGCCCATCTCTGCTCATGTTGGAGGAGATTCTGGACATTTTGTCTGAAGTCCACCTTGAGAATGCCCTAGCCATGGCTCACACACAACATGCCATAGAGGCTTCTCAGCTAGCAGCTCCCATAGTATGGGAAATTGTCAGTGGCTTCCTTTAAGTGGCTATTAGTACTATTAACGGACATTTAATATGAACCATTCCTGGTCAGCAAATTATAATGAGCAGAGAGAAAAAGGGAGAACACAGAGAAGGAGGTGGATGCTACAGCTCACAGTTGCTAATTCAGAAAGAACACGAAACATATGGATTGTTAAACTAAACAAACAACTTTAAAGTAGGTTTCATCCCTTTTCAGTTTGTAATTAGGGCAAGGACAGGATATTCTGAAAGTTCTTCACACAGGGAAAGAGCAAGGGGGAGTGTAAAGCCGTACAGTAGATCTCATTCCAGTGTCTCACTTAGCTTTACAATCACTACTGCAGTAAAAGAGAGAAAGATTCAGCACTGCCTCTGGAGGTCTACTAAATCTGAAGACTGTGTCACGTTTAGGGCAAGAACTTTCTTTCTCTCCAGCCTGTAATGACAATGGAGTGGCAGCCACTATCATTTACAGAAGTGTTCAGGCTTCTGTTGCTTCCACTGATTTTGGTTGTGGAAACAGAGGCAATAGCTGGAGCGAAGTAAATCTGAAATCTACAGCACTGGCAAAGACGCAACTGCCACACAAAACATCTTTGAGCACTGCCTAGCAGAGTGCTGACACGGGTTAGGGTGACAACTTCTTTACCAGCTTTGAGTCTCAAGAGGTAAAAACAAACAACCCACCAAGGAACTGCAGAATGGCAAATGTTCTTTGCCCTTTCACCACCAGTGAAGACAATAGAGACTGTGACTTTGCTGCAGTACTTTCCAGCAGTGTCAAAATGTCTCTGTTATCAAATCTGGATGATCCAAGACACCCAACTACACACATCTGTCTATATTCTAGCATACTTAAGAATTTTAAGACTCTTTGTGTTTGCTACACTCAGACTAAGACTGTTATCAGTTTCACCAATGCTGCCTTTTCTACACTGGGAAACAAAGCAGGTACATCTATTTGTCTGTTTTTCTCCCATAAACAACAACAAAACAAACAATCAAGCTAGTATTTTGATTAAAAAAAAAAAAAAAGAAGGAAAAGGATAAAAGAGATTTCAACATAAGGACAATGATGCAGTGTGGTATTTCAGGACTGGGATTTAACCACCACCAGCAAGGTCAGCACAGCAAGTATGACTAAGGGAGGCATTCTCTTGGAGCCATGCATCTTATGCCAGTTGATTTTTGCAGCTCATTCCCCCGAGATTTTCAAGTGATGGGAAGGGTGTGTAAACTCCCACTGAGTTATTTTGAGGTGTAAATCTGCATCCTTTATGTTGCAAATCTAAACATCCTTTACATGTTAGGAAATGATGTTCTCTCTTAAAACATGCCTTTTTTAGGTAGCTTTAGTTTCTCTATTTTATTCTTATTTTAGTCAGGCCTGAATTTTGGTGGACAGTTGGTTTGAACGTAGTATATGTTCATGTTCTGAAGGAGGTTGGTCTCATTTCTTTAAACAATTATTCTGAATAATACCTACCAGTAGTTATGTGTTAGCATTTGCTATCAAATCTTGTAGTAATGGTGAATTTGTGAAGCCTCAAAATTAAATGGGAATGAAAAATTTATCTGATTAAGTTTAAACAGCTTGAATAAAAAATGTTATTTAAGCACAAGAAAGCAAAGATCTTTTTTGGCAGGAAAAAGCAGCATTTCTGAAAAGGTTTGGCTAACTGATGTCACAAGGTTATTAACAGATGATTAGCAAATGGACTTAGGACAGCTTAATACTAACATAGCCTGGGAAAAGATGAAAAATATGCATAGTAGGATGAACCTTAATATTCCATTTAGCTTCATTGCTGAGTGCATGAAGAGACAAGACAGATGAAAGGTTGATGAAAAGAATGCTTTTTCCCATCAAAATGCAACACATTTTGTCCTTTTCATCTCTGTTTATTATGTTTCATGTTTACAGGAAGAAAACCAAGAGCCAACAGGTTATACCTGGTATTGCAGCCATACTTAATTGGATTATAAGATCTCTAGAATGCCCTTACCATTTATCCTACTCCTTCATAATTGCCTCATCATCGTTCTTTTGCTACTTTATCTACAGCCCAAATTTCCTTTCTACCTCCCTGGCATTGTTCCTTCATAGGCTCTTGCATTATTGTCCTGTTGAATACCTATACCTGAAACTCACTGCATAGGTTCATTTACTGCAGGACTGGATCAGGTCCCTGACCTGGCGACCAACTCTCTCTGTTACATTCTCTAGTCCATCCATCTCCCTCAAATCCCTCCTTAAAGTATTTCCTCCCTGCAAAACCTTTCAAATTTAACCCCTGTAAAAACTCCCAAATCACTTCACCACCTTGTGTATGTGCTGTTAATCTGATTTTAATGTGCCTGAGCTGTTTTGCTTGTGTCTGACCTACATTGTGCAGTCCTTAGGGTAAGCTCTGTTTCCTCTTACTTGTACGATGCTAAGAACACATATACCATTGAGTCAATAATACAATGCATAATAAAATACTATGTAATTTATCACCACATCTTTAAGATTGTATTTCTTGAATGGAGTGGGTGGGCTAAGATATTTAAAAATTCAACTTAATGTGTTATAAATGAAGATATAACTCGATCTGCATTTAGTAATATTTATAAAAGGCAAGTAAACAGCGCTGGGTGCGCGGGGAGTCTATGCTCTACCAACACACATACACAACCGTCGAACTTTCTAAATATATAGAACATTGCTTTTACATATTCATAAGAAATCCGAGCATGCCTATACATATGTACAATCAGAAAAGGTATCAATTGAAACATAGACATGGCAAAGTTTTCCGAATTCTGGCAAGTGTTTATCAAACAATCCTTTAAGTCTATTACTATTAATGTCCATGACTGGGGGAACATAGCTGGAGTTGGTAATCCTGGTTGAAGTGCTCCCACATCTTCCATGACTTCATTAATTTTTCTCAGATCATATAACAGTCTCCATTTTCCATTCCTTTTCTTGATTACAAACACCGGAGAATTCCAGGGCTAGTCGTGGGAACAGTATGTCTCGTTTTAAGTTGTTAAGCAACTCGGCCTTCGGGCCTTATGTATCCTATTCCTCCCGGATCGAATGGAAACAGAGCCGGCTCCTTTTCAGGGCCTATGGAGCCTGGATCAAAAGGAACGCCCAGGTCACCAGGGGGCGTAACAGCAAAGGCCTGCGATGGCAGTAGCGGCGGGGGATGGTGTAGCAGAAGGATGGGTGGACGAGCCCGCAGCTCCCTCGCTATCTGGCAAACCACACGTTTCTGATTGTGGTTGAGCGTGGGTCTTTAAGGCCTCAGAGATTGCTCGCCAGGTGCCGAGCAATCCCACCGCAACCCCGTCATCACTAGTAGCAGAGTCCCACACCTTGACCTCAATTTGGTCCCATGTTTCAGGATCATAAACTGTCTGATTGTTAATAAAGGGAATAAGCTGTAAGGTTACCAGGACAGTCTTTGTTTCTAAGGACGTATGATTCCCCATGGCACGCAACTGGTTATCTTCGGCCAGCGAGGGCCAGTTGTGTGCACGGGTCAGCTTCTCTCAGCTTGAGCTTCCTTCCAGCTCCAGTGCGCCTATTTCCAGCGACTTTCTATACGAGCTTCTTTGAGCTGTTTGCTGATTTTGGCCGAACCTATCTTCATTAGGCGATCAATGTCCCTGTTCCTGTCCTGGTCCCTGTTCTGTTAGCCTGTCCCCGTGCCTGTTGTTCATGTCCCTCTTCCTGTTTGTTTTCTTCAGGTCCCTATTCGGGTGCCATTTGTGGCGTAACGACCACACGGACACCAGGGTTCTTTTAGGATCAGTAACTGCTACTACTTTATTGATGACAGAACTTCATCATATCGTGTTGCATTCCATACTGAGAACAGGCTCCCTTCTTATACTATTCGCCCCACAGCAGTCCTTTTCCACTAACTCTTCATTGGTCAAACAACTTTGCCCAGCAACCAGCAAACCCCCAGCAACTTCCATGCCCTAACGGTGGGAGAACAAGCAATCCGAGACGGCATGGCGTCTCCTGAATCACCCTTCTTTGTTCCCTCTAAACTCTTTACATTCCTGATGGCTTCATCGTTAGGAGTCCGAAGTTATCATCAACCATGGGGCTTGTCGACCCCCATGGCCACACTCCCACATCTCCCCCTTCTTTATTAACATCAACCATCTTCTTGACACGAATTATTACTCCATATATCACATTAATGTTTGGGAACTTGCTGAATATACAGCTTGCAGGTGGAAGATGTCCTGATTTCCCAGGACAGGTACTTTTTTTCTTCCCCATATCTCAATTATATACATTTTATTTTCGATGTAATTGTCCTGGTTTCAGCTAGGATAGAGTTAATTTTCCTCCTAGTAGCTGGTATGGTGCTGTGTTTTGGATTTAACATGAGAATAATGTTGATAACACACTGCTGGTTAATTGTTGCAGAGCTGTGCTTACATTAAGCCAAGGACTTTTCAGCTTCCCACACCACCACCCCCGCCAGTGAGGAGGCTGGGGGTACACAAGGAGCTGGGAGGGGACAGAATCAGGACAGCTGGCCCAAACTGGGGGCCATATGATATTCCATACCATATGACATCATACTGAACAATTAGTATGGGGTGGCTGGCTGGGATAGGAGTGACTGCTGCTAGGGGATGGGATGGGCATTGGTCAGCGGGTGGTGAGCAGTTGCATAGTGCATCACTTGTTTTGTACCTATTATTACTAATATTATTATTATTTCTTTTCCGTCCTATTAAACTGTCTTTATCTCAACCTAAAAGATTTTACTTTTTTTTTTTTTTTTTTTTTCTGATTCTCTCCCCTATCTCACTGGGGGGAAGGGTAAGCAAACAGCTGTGTGGTGCTTAGCTGCCAGCTGGGTTAAACCACAAAAGTAATGTATTTGGACTTACCCTCCAGTCTCATGTAGATATTGAGGCAACTACATTTCATATTTTTTCAAACTTATTTCTAATCACATTAAAAAAATAATTTGGCCCATTAGCTTCAGAGCTGTGCTAAAGCCTTACAATTAACCCAGAAATTGGATGAATGAATTTTATGTTTTATTATAACCTTACACTCGAACTCCATTTACTCAGCTCCATTATTTTCCCATCTCTGTTTCTTAAGAAGCCAAAAAAACTCCCATCAAGATTATTACGGACAATTTTATGTTAATGAAGAGATTTGTCCTCCACACAACTTCAAACAAAAACGACCCAGCATGTTGCTGGGCTGTTCACTCTTTCATTCTAACCTTGCTCCTGCTCCAGAGATGTCAGGTTTTATCTAGTGTTAATATGGTAACAGCCACCCTCTTGGAACAGATTTTCTTCAAAGAAGCTTTGAAGAATTTAGGAGCAGGTGATTCTTCACAGAAATAACTTATAAGAAGTTTAAGGAACCAGATTATTTCATTTTTATGCAAGTATAACCTAGGCATGTTACTCTGTAATCAAATATTTTACTCCAAAGTTCAATGATACTCTACAGAACTAAAAGGCACTCTCATACAATGAAAGCCTGCCAGGCTCCTGGTAAGGGGAAATGACAGCCCAGCACCTGGTGTAAATCAGGGAGCAGAAGAGTGGTTGACTACTCAGTGAAAGACAATCAGCTGTAGATTAAAGATGGAGAGGAAAGGCACCTGCACTTATTGACTACAGTAGTACTAGGAGCAAGAAGTAAAAGAACATGGGTCATTATAAAGCAATCAAGCACATGGTCTTAATATCCTTGTGAGAATATCTGTACGGCAAGAATATCTGTACGGCAAGTAGTGCAGCACTTATAGAGCTTTACTTTAGCTTAGCTCCTCATAGTAAAGGGATAGCTGCACAAAACCCAGGAAAGTCTGCAAAGCAATATGTTTACCTCATACTGAGATAGGTGCTGCTATGACTGCAGTATTTTCAGTAGAAAAATTATTAAGTTCAGGTAAGCTTACACAAGCATTATCTACAGCTGTGATTGGTATAAGCTGAGGCACCACAAAATCATTCTGATGTTGTGCAAAGCAATTTAACTAGATGTAACCTAGGAGCTAAGAGTCCAACTTCTTACCAGAAACACTTTCTTCTACATTTTTAATTCATATATTTCATCTGTTTAAGGCTTAGTTTCTCCAACAGATCAGTCCTACGCTACATAAAGGAATCCAAGTCAGCAACAACTAAAAAAAAAGAGCTCAGATCCATCTTACTTCTGAGTTACACTCTGCTCATTAAACATTAATATACCCAGAGTGACCTGATGCTCATTAGGATGGTCTGGAAGAATCATTCCAGCCTTGTCATTCTTCCAGATTTTCCCTTTAATAACTTCCTTATTAATTTTACAAAAAACAAACAAAAAAAAAAAACAAAAAAAAAAGATCTAAAATCCAGACTCACAGCCACAAACACACATGAGAATAGGACTAGAAACTTACCTGGAGATAGTCATCAGAATCAAATCACAGAGACTGCACCTACCCACAGTTTGCTTGTTAGGGCAGTTTCCTAAAAAAAAAGAAGATCACAGATATTCTTTCTTTGGACTTGAAAGCTTGCATTTTGAATCCTGCCTCAAAGACATGAGAACTAAAATGCTCCAGGTACATAAATGCGTATATCCGATACTGGATATATTGGCCTCTTTTCTGTGACAGTCATGGCACTTATGACAAAACAAGCTGTCCTATGCCCATATAAAAATTTATCGTCTGAAAGAAAAATTAAAGCTTTATAATTTTTTTCTGTGTATCTTAGACAGCATCAACCTGTACAAACAAATCAGCAACTTCACTGTGAGCTCAATCATACTCTAGCCCTTACAACTATATATTTTTGAAATAAGCTTCCAAATCCAAATTAGAAAACATCATCTACCACTATGGGAACTATACTTGCAGCAGGAGGGCAAATTTTCCATGTATGTGATTATGGTTTAAAAAGATCAGAAGATCAGTTAAAAAGATCAGTTAAAATCAGAATTTTAACATTTAGGATGTCTTATTTGAAATACCTACGAATCACAGTGGCAGAGAACAATGCATGGCAATGATTTACATCTTCAGAGAAGTGATCAGGTGTATAAATATAATTTGAAATTTTCAATATGTTTTAATAAGTTTTGTAAAGGCATCCCCTGTATTCTGGAACCAAACTGAGATGGCAATTACAAAATCTAAATATCTGCATAGGTGTGTCCCTTGACCAGAGACTCTTTCTACACATAGGGTTTGTTTTACACAAGGAATATCTTTCTGCTGATACACAGACAATATTCTGTCCTTGTTATTGTAACATAACCATTCTTTAGGAAATACTAATGGTACAGGAAATGTATAAATTATTTCATCTGAATTAATGTGCACCTAATTTGTCTGAAATGTGCACCTAACTGATGTGCAAAATGTGCACCTAACTTGTCAGCATCTATATGACCACTAGATGCTGAACACCTTAGTCTGTTGGTATTACCGCATTGACCATTATGAAAAAAAATAAAAACAAAAATCTGATTATCTGTCATGAGAAGCTTGTAGTCCTTCATGACAAAGGCTGAAATTTTGAGCTGTTAAAAAAATAAAAAATATCTATTAATAAGTTGTAGCTGAAATTGAAAAACCTTACTGGGGACACTTTTCCTTTTGTCATCAGCAAGCAGGTGAGAGGTAAATGAAAGGTAGCAGTTTGAAACTTAAAGAAGAGACTGAAGTTGCAGCTTCTGTTCTTTACACTACTAACATGACTTAATTCTATGACACTGAGAAAGACACTTAGCTTCTCCAATCCGAAATTGGCAAATTATATTAGTATTTGCCAATCTCATTCAGTTGTCAAATGATCGAGTTGACGTGAACTCTTTAGCAATTTCTAAAGGAAAAGGTTCTTACACAAGTATGTAGCATAATCTAGTACGGAGCCATAGATTTGCAGGTAATCTTTCTACAAGAGGTTTCATTTTACTAGTTAATCTAGTTACACAGATTTGTGTAAGATACCAAGTCTACACTTGCTTCATTATTCATGAATTTCTATCTGCAGTGGGTGATGTTCAGGTATTCATTCACATATATATTGCACTGGCTTCTTATGACAGTGCCATGTAAGACTTTGTTTGTTCCTTGGTTTTGTTCCTTCATTTTCATATTTTCTCAGATGCTAACATTAAGCAATTATTCTTTTTCTGACCTCTGGGTACCGCATCAAGATTTTTCTCATCCTACTCCACTTGTGCAACCCAGAACTAGTAAAAAGTTTTTTTACAAGAAATCTAGAGGCCATGTCCTTTCTAATGTCATGTTTACAGCCAGCTCTTTCCCTTTGTTGTGACAAGCACTCCTATTCAATGACCTTAATATTGGTAGCAGAGATAGGTACATAACGGTTCAGATAAAACAATAATGAAACCTGTAGGTCAGAGGAAACAATAAGATGGGGTAGTGTTACTTCTGCTCCTCATGCAATTTAGAGGTCTGATTAGATCCACAAGTGCTGTTAACGAGCTGATGGCGACCATCATAATCTTCGCTTTTCAATTTCATATTTCCCTGTTTTTGAACAATGACTTATTATTTTTTCCTGAAGATGCTGTTATTATGCTTCATGCTGTTTAAGTTTGGTCTTCAATTCCACCTGAAGGTAGGAAATTATAAAAGATAACAAGTAGCTTTTGACATTTGTACAGAAACACCAAATCTTGGAAGATTTGGCTACCTTATAATGAGGCTTGTTTGGTCTTGAAATTGAATCACTTATTTTATGACATGACCTCAGACTAGGGTTTAATTACAAGGTGTGCATTTGTTATTCATTAAAGTTAGGTTGAATACTTCTAAAGAAGAGTGAGGAATATTGAAAACCTGTTTACAGCTCTCTAACTCTTGTGATTGCTTTTTTGTATAGAAAAGCTGCAAAAAAAAGACATATATTTCCCTGAGATTATGTCTTTGAAACCTGAGAAAGTCTTCCTGAAGACCATTTATCTGTATCATGGAGATAGGTAATTAACCCCATCTGAAAGAGTTATTATTTTACTAGGCAACATTGTACTCTATTCACCCTTTTTATCATCTATTATAGAGAAGCATTGTCAGCATGGTTCATCTCTTACCCATTCTATTCATAAATGATAGAAGCTTGAACTCTGTAAATCAGTTCAGCTCATAAAACTGGAGACTGATAATAGGCAGGCATACAGCAAACATCACTGCATAAGCTCTCTGTCATATCCCTTTTTGTCAGAGTTGTACAATGAAACACATTCATTGTAACTCAGTACATCTGATTTTTTTGAGCCTACATATATTTGTAGATGTTCAACTCCTGAAATTCAGTTACAGGATTGTGCTCTTTCCCCTCTTCTCTGTATCTTCTGTCATTACAACATCACTAACATCAGAAGACTGATTGATTTTTTGTATGGTGAAATAGGAAAAAAAAAAAAAGAATTGTAACTGCTTCCTCTGCCCAGTTCCTATGTCTGACATCAAATAACAAAATCTCTAAAAAGTTTTGACTGTTATGCTAATTAATTTATATTATGGATGGTATTGTACATCTTTATTTTACAAAGAAGCTTGGCTGACAAATTCACCTTACTCTTTTGTACTTGCTTTGATTTTCCTTCTTAGTGTTCAATACACAGAGCATTTTCCAAGTCTATATTTTAAAAGAGTAGGTCAGGTTCTGTTTGTATCAGTTGTATCACATTTTTGGGAAGAATTCTTTTAAACACTCCACAGGTTGTTTGGAGTTTGAACAACAAAATATGTGCTAGATGTAACACAGCAGTTAATGGATGTTTTTGCCTTACCAGTTGACACAGAGCAAAGAGTGAGGGACCAGGGTTTAATTTGCTGCAGTTATGCAAGATCACAAGTCTACATTTTCTGAATGAGCTGTAACACTTATGTATATTGCATTTTGCCAACCATAAGCATTACTCATGTGCAGAGATTCTAGATGGTCTTGCATCTGCATTTCAAGAGGGTATCTCTAGCTGGAACCCTGGTATGTGGCTGCAGCTTTTGTTCCACCAGGAGAGAAATCACCTTGATGTCACTGATGATGTGCTTCAGAGAGTATCATATCAACGCATGTGTAAAAGCACGGCAAATCTACATCTAGGAAGACCTCTCTAGCACCCTAAATAACTAATATTGATGTACCAGTTCTGCATCTTGGCCACCAATCTTCTGAGTAATAAATGCATTTACAAAATACAAGAAACAAAACTTAGAAATTTGTCCTTTTTTAAAGACAGCAAACCCTCCAGAATGCTGCCAGACATCGTATGTCCACTTCTACATATGGATCAGAAAGAATCCAGGGGAAATTTACTTTTTCTAGACAAACAAACAAACCAAAAAGATGGGATAGAAATGTATTTAGCACTGTCTGTATGAAAGTTAGATTACCAATAAAACTGGTAGATTGAGAGCACCAATACCATAGCAACCGGAATATTTTTAAGCTTTTCCAATACTAAGAAAGCTCTAATTATCCAATAAACCATGAGGTGTACTGACCTTATCACTGACTTCTTCAACTGCTGCAGTTTCAAAACTATTTCCCCTCTTATTTAGATTTCTAGATTAATCTGCAATCCATTCAGCATTACCTTGTGCTTGAGACCAGATGGGCTGGATGGATTTAAATCAGGTCTTGGTGTCAAAGAAAAACTTACTTATTCTCAGAATGAAAATCCTTTCTCGCTGTTCCCTTTCCAGTGGGAGGCTATCCTTTTCATGCCATATTAAAATTGAAATATGAGGTAAAAAATTGGGTATTGATTACCTCCAATTTTTTTCATATGATAGACCATTCTTATAACTCTGAGGGGAAAAAAAGGGGTGAGGGGAGAGAAAGAATAGCTTTAATTGTACAAATAGTCAACAGCTACATTTTCTAATACATTAAACTTTTTTTTTTCTTTATAAAGACATAATTTCATAGATTAATGTCATAGCATAGGAGAATGGAAAAGATCTGGGGAAAACTTTCATAGGGTATCAGAGAAGAGGTTGCTGAAGACTTCATTTTACAAGCTAAAAATCTGTGCATGCATCACAAACTACAGATCAAGGCAAGCACTATAATTAAACATTTTGAAACTTTCTAATTGCATTTTCTAGGGAAGTGACAAAAGTCAAACATTAAACTCCAGCATATTAATTAGCCCTTTTCTCCAAAATATATTGAATTAATGGAACCCAATTACCCTGTTTTAAGGTAATAAAAAAGTTAATACAGGTTTGTAAACAATATTATTTGCATTTTTCATTATGAATTTCCCTCTGCAAAGTGAATGATAGATTCATATTTTACTATACCATATTTGAAATTTCACTATATTAATTTGTTCATTTATTAATATTTTGCTACTTAAATATATAAATATATCAAGAAGAAAAAAACATATCCAGTTCTTTAATTACATTGAGTACTGAACTTCCAGAAAAGTCTGTGGGAAGTTTGGGCTTGTATCAATGAAGTCAATGAGAGTCAAAAAAAAAATGGTTAAGAATATTATTACTCTTTAATTCGTTATAAAAAAAAAAAAAAAAAAAAGGATTTAAAACCAAATTAGTTTTTTTTACAAAACTAGATGGCTTTTGCTAATGGAAGGTCCCCATTCTGTTACCCTATTTTCACTGGGAAGGCAAAGCAATGCATAACAGAAACTAAAAACTGTTCTCACTAAAAAGAAAATCAAACTGATCTGTATCAGTGAAATTTTGTGACACATGGCAAATTTCTCCTGGATACTGGGAGGAAAAAAAAAAAAAAAAAAAAAGAAAATCAAGCACCTAGATTAAAAACAGTGCATAAAGAGAAGAAGATGAAGTTATTTCTCCTTTATGCAATAAACTATCACTTTGAATAAACTATCACTTTGTCTACACATCTACAGGAGTAATTTGTTTCAGAAGACATGAATTCATATTTTTCATTTCCCAAGAAAAAGGTGATGTGGTAACTCATAGGCAGTGTTTCCTTTCACTTTCACCCTTTTTTTTCCATCCTGTTGACCTTTTTCTATTTTATATAAAATGTTTACACAGTCATTACAATAGAGAGACAGTTTCTTTATCCTACTAGGTCAAGTGCTCATGTGCAAAATAAAACACATGGATTACCATCTATCACTCAGCCAGAGAGACAAAAAATTTTGCTGGTTGGACCACTGTCTGGTTAGGTGGAATGCTTATGTATTTAAGTACTGTACCCACTGTCCAAGAAGGAAACTGAATGTGTTTCTCTGCTGACCAACTAAACTGAGGTAGGGGATAAAATGGGAATGTCATTTTCTTGCTGAATTTAAGATTTCCCCTCCTCACTCCAACCAGAAAGGCAGAAACCCCTTGTTAAACCTTATAACTATTTGTTAAATTCACTTCTATTTTAAAGTCATTCTGAAATGATCAAAACTATTTTTTGGTTGGAGCAAAGACAAAATAAATCTCAGTTACATTTTAGCTCTCACCTCCCTGAGGAACACCATTCTCTGGCCTTTTGCCATCTCACAACTTCTTCAGTGAAAAATAATTCAATCCCATCTAGCACTCCAAATCCTTACTCTGCACCTCCAAAGCAACTCCACATAATTCTCTTTTAACTCCTTGTGCACCTACAGAAAGATACAGTAACATCTAGCTCTTTGCAAACATTTATCTGAAGTTTTAATACTGTTGTTTTCCTTTCTAAACGTAGCAGTTCAATTTTGTTCAGATTTTAAAACTGCAGGAAAATTATATTTTGATATAATTTGTAAATTTATAAGCTTCCTTCAGAGAATTACTGTTTCAGATTTTCTATTCAAGTTTTTATACTGTATTTTGACAATAAACCGTTTGTCTGGCAGCTTTGGAGTAGTTCATCTTATTTGATTTTTCTGGCATTAATCTGGAATTTTTGTCCTTGTCTCTGTTGACTGTGAGTCATGTCCATTTTCTGTCTTTTATTTGTACTGTCTACCTTACTATTAGCTCAAATTGTTACACTTTGATTTTCAATCTGCTAACAGATATGTTGCATTAGATAACATCAAATCCTACTCTGAAGTCCTGTGAACAAGTGACTTAAATCTGCATCCCCAGCTTCTGGTTTACCCTTTCTGGTTTACCATTTCATCCATCTCTCTCAGAAATTTCTAATTTTAACCTGCAGAGACATGGGTCTACATTTCAAATTCATTTATTTCATCCTTTTGACTACCAAATCCTTTCAGTAATAACTCATACCCCAAACCTAAAAAACTGTATATATAACATTTTTTTGATTTTTTTTTGTTTGGTTGGGTTTTGGTTTTGCATTTATTTTCATTTGTTATGTTTGCTTTTTTGTTTGTTTTTAGGTTGTGTATTTCAGTATTCTGATTAAGACCTAATGAAGTAAATCAACAAAGCTTATTCTTACACTGTATCTAAACCAACCCTACCTGGATTTGCATTAGAATTTATTTGAACTTTTTAGACCTCATGATTGTTTCTTCCTAGTCCATGAGAGAAGCTAGTCTCCTAATTTCACTAGTACTGTTTTGCAGATTCAAAAAGCTGTATTATACATTTTTTTGAGTGCTATGTAAACTCATTTGCTGACTTATGTCATGTGACCACTGAAAAAGATGTTACATGAATGTATTCATTTAATTTATGACAGACTACTATGAAAAAAAAAAAAGGAAAAAAAAGAAAAGAGCAATATAAGGATATGCAAGATAAATCACCTCTCTGCAGCCATGTTAGATTTGAAAAAAAACCTATGCCAGCTCGGAGAAAAAGTACAAAAACATAAGAAAAGATGTGTTATGTGACGCTTTTGGTCACAGAGTATTCAAGGTTTGCCAAAAACTGCTGACAAAAATGCAATTGGACACATTGGATAAGGGTAGCTGATACACAAGATACAGTAGCCCAAGGCCTGACTGTCAGTGCATTTACTGAAACATTTTGCAGCATGATAGGCAAAGCTGAACTAACTATGATTTAGCAAGCTCAGAGTAACCACAACAACAAAACACGTTGTGACTGTGAGCACGTTATAATAGCCAGCCAGAGTCACTGGGTGTCAGTATGAGCCAAAGATTATGTCACTGCTACCTGCACTACTGAAGGGAAGACTAGTACAAGTATGTTTACTGGAGTGAGACATTCCACCACTGGATGATGAAACACAAGCAATAAAGGGAATGAGAGACTTGTTTAGAAAAATGGAAGGAAATTTAAAGTGGAGCTAGGCCATAACCATGACATTTTGCCAGCACAGATAGGATCTTAGCAGCAGAGGACGTGATCGCAGTAGAACTAATGTAGCCAACTTTAAAACCAACTGACATGGATCCTTAAAAAGAAATAAACGAACAAATGAATGAATGAACTAACTAACTAACTAACAAAAACAGTATATGAGAGAAGAAAATATAGAAAGGAAATCATGCTGGACCCTGGTTGTTCCTGACCACAACTTCCAAAGCAGTTCACTATCTTTCCAGGCAGCTGTGAGTGAAGGTACCCTTGACATTGTTCTGATTTATGACAGGGGACAAATAAGCTGTCTATGGGTGTACAACCAGAAGAATACAGAATTATCTTTTTTCCAGCCCTGTCCCTTCTAGCCATCTAGCAAGATGGTCAGATACATGGGCAAGGGTTCAGTGCAGAATCTCCCTGTAATTTGGCGTAAAGAAGAAAAGAAAATACAGTTAGGAAATCTGCAGCAAATAAATATTGGCCCTTGAAACCAATTAAAATTTCTTTAGGAGACAGCAAGTTTAAATTTTCTATAGACAACATAGAGAAATTATCCTTTGTATAGTTATCAGTTGTCAGGGTCTAGTGGTGGATTTTTTTATTAACAGAGCAGGTAGTTTCTTTCTAAAGGTAATCAGTCTGGATAAACATAATCATGTTTGAAAGTGTCTTTCTGCTTGAGAGGCAATCCTTTTAGAAATAGGTAGATGGAGGGGTGGCACAGGTGTCATAATTTCATAAGCTCCAATTTTATGCTAACATTACATTAAGAGAGTGTGGATACTGAAAATATTCTGGCTCTTGACTCCCAGCTATTGAAACAGGAATAGGAGACAGATATTCGTATTTGAACTTAAAGCATCTCCTTACAACCTCAATTCCAGCTGCATAATTTTTTTCAGAAATTTTTCATTATTAATATCACATCACTAAACACATCTAAGTTTCACAATAACACAAAGAGAACAGCATTAAATGAAATGGTGTTTAACAACAGCTTTTACTATGCTGGGACCCATCTCACCAATTATTAATATTTCACTACCTTTTCTTTAGAAATGAAAGACCAGAAAATTGATTAAAGCTCCTATTCAATATAATGTTGAGTTGATTTTTTTAAAAAAAAAACAACTGTCAGAAAACAAAAAAGGAAAAAAGAAAACCCAATATTAATTCCCACAGAAGTACTGCCAAAGGCCTATTTCAAATTCTCAAATGCAGGTGGAAAATACACTGCATGTTTTCAGTTTTGCAAATGTGAAAAACACACATAAATAGGTTATTTCAATATTAAATAATATCTTCAGGCTTCCTTCTTATCTACTCTTTTGCAGCAGCTACCACAGCATCCAATGAAGAGAAACCCTGTGATTATATTTTTCCAAATTCATCAATTTTAATGTTTTATATTATTATTATGTCTATTAGACATTTCTGTCAATGCTTAAAGTTAATTTTCACATTCTTATTCACAAAACTCTGATTGAAAGCATTGTGCTGTCCAAAACCCTTTAGATCTACTGCCATCAGCTTCAACACTGAGGTTCAGTGCTCCAAGGAGATGGTAGACAATTGTTTCTCTAATACCACATCATGGTTTGTCATGGTTCTTGATAGTTCTTTTGCTCCAGGGCATATGCAGATTGCAGATAAATGAAGTCACTGAAGGTGAAGGCTGGGAGATCCTGTCAGGGGTTATGGAAAAAGAACCACATACATTATCCATGTTAAGACAGGTGCAGTTTTCTACCCAAGAAACTCTGCCAAACTGAAATGTCTCTTAGGGAAACCCACTGTGAAAAAGTGGCTTTAGTGAGCATCATGGATTATCCCCCTCTGTGTACACACAACTGAGGGCAGTTTGAGAATCACAGGAGTAGAGAGGATGAGATTTCCCAAGCTTCATATATTTAGTGACTGTTACCTGCCCATCACTAGAAAATTCCCCAAATACCAGTCAGGCATCAGGCGCAGACATCATGCAACAAAAACATGTCAAATGTACTTCCCAGCATTTTCCAGT
This sequence comes from Anser cygnoides, assembly GCF_040182565.1. Taxonomy (NCBI): domain Eukaryota; kingdom Metazoa; phylum Chordata; class Aves; order Anseriformes; family Anatidae; genus Anser; species Anser cygnoides. Next base: position 62,541,174 of record NC_089876.1, on the reverse strand, counting down.
GGTTACCATGAAATGTTCCTATTAAATGTGATTACAAAATTTTTTTTTCACCCGCTCTAGCTAGACTGTGCATAGCTCTGCATAGCACTAAAACAGGCTGTTGACATAGAACTAGATGTTCTCTTCTTGGGTTATCCTTTCCTTTATGGTCTTTATTTCAAAATGTTTATTGCTCAGACTCAAGGCAGCAATGAATGATGCATGATACATACCTCATATGACCGCCAAAACCTGTCTCCATATACAACTAATAATGAAAAGTAACACTTCTGAAGAAAAATACTCATAGCTTAACTAAGGAGCTTATGTTTTTCTTTCTTCTTTAGGACTCTGGTGGCTCTGTAAAGTAGGCACCTACACCTGCTGCTCCTAGCAAACTCTGAATCTATGTCTGGGGCTGTGCTAGGTTTTTAAGCTCCTTTTATCAAATTCCAAAAGGAGGGCTGGAGATCACGTAAAATGAAATTCAATACCACCCTAGGCCTAGATCAAGATGAGAGAGGACAGGCCCTCCAAATTTCAAGGAACCCAGGTCATTCCTTGAAGATGCTTGTACCAGCTACCACTCACTACTTCTTGGAGCACACACTGAGGAAGACATCTTAGAGGTCCCATTATTGGCACCAATGTCAAAAAACATAATCTGTCATTTTTCCTGAATTTTAAGTGCAAAGCCACTGTTTCCTCCATAAGAGGAGGAAATATGCCTATTTGTCCTATTTTTTTCAGAGAAACACATGCTTATTTGTCTTGTATCTAATTTTCACCATCAAATGTATGTTTCAGGCAAATGTAGTCCATATTACTTTAAATATCCTGGTAGAAAGTTGTTACCAATAGTTGTATCATTAAACTCCACCATATTGCTGAAAATGAAAAACTATAAATAAAAATGAAGGAAAGGTATACACATGTACTTCCATCTAAAGAAGCAGCAGCTAATTTTGATAGTGGCTGTGTCATGGAAAGCTAAAGAGTTGTAGGGAAACACAGCAATGAGATTCAACTGCATACTTGGAAACTGGAGACCCAAAGTTTCAGCATAATTTCAAATATTATGTTGCATCATTAGAGAAAAACAAGAACTAGAGTTTTCTGTATGACAGATTTTCTTGAATCTCTACAAACAAATAAGCCATTTTTCATCATACACGAGTTGTTAGGTAATGAGACACCTGTTGGTGAACATCAGTGCTAAAAGTGCATTCAAGTTTTGTGAAAAAATTCTTCCTAGTGCCTATCAGTGTAGTGACATTTATCATGTTTATTCTGGAACTGCAGTAAAAATGGCTGAGAAGATAAAACTTATGCTGTGTTCCATAATAACATTATTTATTCTTTTGCTTTATTTTGGTGCTAACCTTATAGTTTAGAAAAGCTGAACATCCAGTAGATTTCCAAATGACTCTACTCTGGAATACATCCATGGAGACATATTATCAATGTAGTCCATAGGAAGCAGAATTCCTTATACTAATGGTAGATGGAAAGCATACATTTGTGGTTCTCTACAAATAAAATATTGCTAAACAAAAAGGGCAGCTTTAAAAGTCAAGAAGAACAAGATCTGTTTCTCTGTCTTGGCTGTTTCCTTTCATTTTTTCTCTCTTCCTCACTACTTTCTTTCTTTCCTGTCTTTTCCATATTTTTCTTTGATGTCCTTTTCTTTCACCTTGCAATTTTTCATTTCTTAGTTGAAGTGACTTCTTTGTCAGGTAAAGGAAATGGTATCTCTTTTGTCAGAATTATTGCGTATAATTAATATAATTAAATGTAGTGCCATGTCATATATATTGATGAACTAAATAACAATTAATAGCCAGAGGAAAATTTTGAAAACCATCTCATACAAAAAGTTTCTAGGATTATTTCTTTCAAAGGAACTTCATGAACCATAAGTTACCTTTAGAACAAGGTTATAGAGTTAATGGTACAATTAAACCATTTGAAGCTATGGAATAGAATGTGAAATGTCTCTCAAATTTTATTATAGAGAACATACATAACAGGCTTTATTGGCAGTGCTGCTGATTTTTTTTCTCTCATTCTGCATTAGTAACAAAAATATCTTTCTGCTTTCTCCAACCCACATATGCCCCTTTGCCCCCAATGACTTGCAGTTGCTTTTTAAAGCACTTCTTCTCAGCTCCTTGAAAGTCTTTTTCCCAATCTCATTTCTCTAGCACAGATGTGAATGAAAATGAAGCATTTTATAATTTGGCTTTTTAGCTGACATTTAGCTCCAATAAGCAGACAATCTCAGCAACATTAAAAAAATAGAAAGAGTGAAATTGAGAGATGTGAATACTGTGCTGTAGCATGGATTTCCTTGTACTCTGAGTTGAATTGTACTGCAATGTCTTGCCATTGTATTGTATGGACTCCCTAAACAGTGCCTTCTCTCTATGTTGTTATCATCTACATACTACAACATCAGAATTAAGCTTAAAAAAAAGGGGGGGGCGGGGGGAAGGTTGTGTACACACCTTATATCTAATAAGGAGTTGACCAAATAAGGGAAGCTAGAAGCAATAAAATTACAGATCAAGACAATATGGCAACAGAGGAAACCAGAGCAATAAAACTGTTTTGACTTAGAAGACTGATGGACAATGCCATATGTAGAACTGGGAGAAAATGAAACTTCAAAACTCTAGGGAAAACACCTGAACAATTGGTAGGTAGTATGACAAAGCATTGCAAGTCAGCTATCACAACAGCACTTTATAGAGAGATGAAATGCAAAGAAAATCTGAAGCATTACCCCTATAGAGGATAAAACATGGGTGTCAAAAACTTCCCATCTCTGCTGCTGTGGAATAAGTGGATATATGCTCCATTTTATCTAGGAAAATATGGGAGCTTGGTGGGCAGAGAAATGTTCTAACTCTTGACTTAAGCCCAAAGATCATAGTGACACCTACATGCAGAGAAAAAGATTGGTGGCAGGCTGTCTGGGACAGAAGGCAATTAACCTGATTTTCATATCAATTTAGATGGTCAGAATGAAGCAAAGCCAACAGATAAAAAATTACCCCCTTGATATTTCTGTTTTTACCATTTTATTACTGACTAACACATAGGAAAACATTTCCCTTTCTACTCATCAGTATAAAAGTTGTATAAATTGTGAATGTAGTAGAGGCTTCTGAAGTTATTATACAGGATTGAGTTTATCAAGGAATTCTCTCAGCCTGTTAACAACTTGTCCTTCCTTAGAAATAGGAAGGACACGTACCTTACTAGAGCACTGTCTGTGCTTCTTTTAATTGCTTGCTAAGGGCATTATTTTTTGAACTTCCTTTAATATTTGTTGGCTGGGACGTCAAGGAAAACAGTGATGTCCACCATCCCTTTAAGGCATAAATGAAACCTATTAGAACCAAAGAAATGGGTCACTGTTTCTTCAGTATGAGCCAAATTCCCTGCTGGTGCAAATGGTCATTTGTTCCATTTGAAGGTTGGATTAAAGGACCTTTTTGGAAAGGAATCTTTAGTTTTTATAATTTTGTATTCAATGCTGAATTATGAAAATAAACCTTTTCTTTTTTTTCTCCCTCAAAATCTTTCTAGTTACATATGCAACTTGATTTCATAGCTTCAGGTATAAGACAAATGAGTACATTGTTATGTTTGGCTTAACAATAATGTCTACATACATACATATTTTAGGGAGCTAATTATCTTTACTAATAACAAGTGAGTCTACTGGCACATCATGAATCTAAGCAGTTAGGCAGAGATTTTGTGGATCAGTCTAAAGAGCTGAGCCATCTAAGTTCCACTGAAGTTACAGGTTAGCTGATTAAATGCTGATTTGGCTCTAGGCCCTGACTCCTAATGTCACAGTGGAAAGCCAATTTTCTGTCAGCTCTGCATCACCATGTTTCCATTAAAATCAATGTATCAAGTAATACACTTCAGTTTAGTAGTGAGCTAGGCCATAATTTAAAAAAAAAAATGGTTTGAGTGAAAGGCATTCTAATTCATTATACATGTGTAGGGGCTGCTTTTACATTGTTGATGAGTGCAACCCCCTATTCTCTTCCATACTTCAAAATATCTTCCCTCTTTTTCTTCCTTAAACAAGTCAATTTTTCACAAACAGCTGATACAACTTCTTTTCACTATGAGGGAGTAATCCATCAGCACCTGTGTCAAGTCAAACAGTGGGCTAAATACAAGTATAAATCTTTGCAGTAGTGGAGTTTTCTTGCTATGTGTCATGTAAATGTATTTAGAACATCAGATGGTCCTTGATCTGTGGGCAGCTTCCCATCAGCTTTCCTGGAAGCATTACATGTAAATCAGTCTTTCTCTGCTACTGCTGCCCTAGTTGTCTAAAAGTATAACAAGGATCAGCAAACCAATATTTTGAGTCCTCAAGCTTTGAGTTAAAACACTATGAAAATTTTGTCATGATTTTTTGTTGAAAATAAAAATCACTTTTAAACGTATTTCAGCTGTACCTGTACTCTCCTAAACACAGAGCAAAATACACACAAGAATGCATTGAACTGAAACAGATCTATTCCAGAATGCTAAAAGGCAAGAAAAAGGGAAAATGAAAACTTGGAAGTCTGTTTGAAATTAAATTCACACATAAAAGTACAAAATGTTGAATCTAGAGTAATGGTCATTTGTTTGTTTATTTGGGGGATTTTTAATGATCAGTGTTAGATGCATCCCAGAAACCAAATGTCAATACATACAGTTGTATCATCTGTTATAAAACAGCTGGGCAGAGAATTCTGAAAAGGATCTAGATCAAGAGCTGATACCCAAGTTAATAAATTTTTATCCTACAGAGGTTTTATTTCACCACGAAAATTTTGCCTGGCCTTGCAAATAAATCTACAGTTGATTTGAACAATTAATAAATACACTGTGTCACCTGTACAATTATCTGACAAACGACCTACCTCTGGGTCCTTGAACTCTTGTTATCTGTTGGTTGCCTTCTGCACATTTATCTCCTCTCTCTCTACTGGCTAGGACAACCTTAGGAGAATTTGACAAAAGGCCCTTGCATATATTTTAAAAGAAAGATATAACAATAATTTCATGTATGTAATCAAAGTATAAGCTTCTTTTTTTTTTTTCCCATTTACAATGTTCAGAAAAGGGTTAATTTTTCAGGTTGATGGCTAAAACTTTCAACACAGGACACACAATAATTACACACAAGCACTATATAAAGTAAAATCTAGATTTGTTTGGAAATCTAAACCAAAAAAGAGAGGACTTAATTTCTAAATCTCACTGACTATCCTAAACATACATCAGGGCTTTACTTTGGTGGAATGAAGAGGAAAGGAATTAAAGATGAGGGGCTATGAAAGTACAGCAATACTGTGTGCAAGAACAATGCTGTCATAAAGCAATGTTCAAAGCAAAACCTGAGAATGCATCCTCAAAGAAAGGTGCCTAAAGAATTCAGCACAGAGAGTGGCATAAATTAGAAAGGAATTCTATTTAAATACATGTATGCATTTCTTTACAGAAGTACAAAGTGTGCGGGTGTCAAACAGTAGAAAGAGACAAAACAAATATATGCTATTTTTTCTAGAAAGGGAAAAAATGTAGTGCCTACATTTATCAGCATATACAGAATCACAGAAAATCACAGAATCATAGAACACCTTGGGTTGGAAGGGACCTTGAAGATCATCTAGTTCCAACCCCCCTGACATGGGCAAGCATGCTGCCCACTAGATCAGGTTGCCCAGAGCCTCAGCCAACCTGGTCTTGCACACCTCCAGGGATGGGGCATCCACAACTACTCTGGACAACCTATTCCAGTGCCTCCTCACCCCCTAAGTGAATAATTTCTTCCTAACATCTCATCTAAATCTCCCCTTTTTTTTAGTTTAAAACACCCCCAACCCCCCTTGTCCTGTCATTATCTGACCAAGCAAAAAGTTGCTCATCTTTTTTATAAAGACCTGTGTAAGTATTGAAAAGCTGCAATGAGGTCACCCTGGAAACTTCTCTTCTTCAGGCTGAAAATCCCCAGCTCTCTTCTCCTTTCTTCATCAGAGAGGTGCTCCAACCCTCTGATAAAACCACTTTTAGCAGATGATGGAATTTATGAGCAGACGATAGCTTTATTTAGCAGAGGATGGATGTTGTCTGAAGTGTTACTAAGCTATTACAGCAGACGTGTAGACTTCCAGGGTTACCAAACACCAAGGTTTCCCTTCATTTGGCCTTTTCCCTTCCAAAAAGATAGTATACATTCATATGGGCATTCAGACCAAGTTACCAGCACCTTTAAATCCTAAAGAAATGGCCATAAAATTTGCCCAATAAAGCTGACATGTCCTGGATATATCAAATTGTCTTGGTATGTATTATTACAGACATGCTTATGTATTTTTTTTTCTGGAATCCTTGGTTAAATATGACAGTCGAGTCACACTACGATAACATTGCCATTTTCATTTTTTATTTTTGCAGTAAGTTATTTATGAGTCAGGTCATAGGACAGACAGGAGGACAAAAACAGTAAACTGCTGAATTTCTTAGATGCAAGACTTATTAGGAATAAAAAGGGAAGAGTTTATTCTCCAAAAAGATTATGAATTAGATGGTATTCCAAAATCTTTGTGCAATGATATGTAAGACTGAATGATAGAGTTTCTTTAAGAAAGACAGACAGGAGAAAATAAAAATATTTGCCTTTTATATCAAGAATTTTTTAAAAATGCTGAAATGAAGAGGGAATTAGACCTTTTAAAACGTTTGAGTCATAATAAAAAAGAAATAGAAAATGTAGACTAGTGGGTATCTAGAACAGTCAAACGAGGGGACACTTATGAATAAGTGGCTAACACAGCTAATAAAATAAGAAAGAAGTATCATAGCTTATACGACAAAAATCACCACCACATCTTAAAAATGTGGGCAATCACAAGGATATAACTGTAGCCAGGACAGATTTGTCAAGAAAAACTCATGTCAAATCAATGTAATTAATTTTATATCATGGGGAACAGGCACTGGCAATCAAAATGATTTTTTTCATATTGAAAAAAGGAGTTAAGAAAAAATAAATAAACAAAAAATAAACTTTAAAACTATGTACAATGCCTACTCTTAGGAGCTTAACTGTAGAAATACAGAACGGAGGAGAACTTGCTATGCATCTAAAAGAGAACTTGTTGTGCATCTAAATCATTAAAATGATTTAAGGTTTTACATAAGCCTGGGCATGTCAAAATTTTCAAGAAATATCCACATCATCCTGCAAAGATAACCCAAAGGATACGTGAAAGAATCCCTTTCTCTTTTCAAAACTAGACGAGCCTTGGTTGCAATGCTTTGCCAAGTTTTGAGCTGTCAGCTCAGAAAAAAAATATGAATCTCTTCAATGAAGTTCAGAAGAGAGCAACGAGAGTCATCAGACATCATAACTCAAAAGAGAATTGGGCTGGTTAAAGCCTGTCCAGCTTTGAGAGAAAAGGTAGAACAATCAATGGTCTCAAAGCATATAGTAGACATAAAAGAGAAGAAAAAAAAAAAGTTTTTTCTCTTTTACAAGATAGAAAAAGTATACTGCAGCAAGATCAAGATTTGATTTCAAGGCAGACTGCATAAAGAAAGAAAAGGAGAGCAAGACAGAATAAATTGTCTGGAAGTCTTCATCTTTACAGGTTTCCAGCAGTAAGCCAGATGAATATCTGCCAGAAAGAAAATAAGTACACCTAGAAAAGTGGACTAGCAGTTCCCTTCCATTCTATTTTTGCTTGACATGGTTTTACCAAATCTAAATCTACTTCTTACACCTTGTCTGGTAATGAAGCAATTAGAAAATCACTGAGGTTCTACCTCTGCTCTAGGTAGAGCTATTGACATAGCATGCCATTTGCTAGGAACATTGCTTAATAAGAAGAAGTTTGTTCATGTTCAATATAATTTGAACAAGAATTTGGTTTTCATTCTACTAAAATGTAGAAACTATTTATTTGCTTTCAGTGGGAATTAGGAACATAACCAAATAGCTGAAAAACATTCGTCTTTTCTAATATTCTAGTTATGCTTTTATCTAATTTCTGCTGTTTGCCTTTTCCAGCATTCCAGATTTTCTACATTGTCTATCACAAATAAATAAATAAACAAAAACCTAGCATTAAAATCCTTTATCCCCACAAATAACAAATCGAACAAAGGGGGAGTTCCAGATGTCTAGTCAAGTATGTATTTATAATTGATATTTTACACCACTATATAACTTCTAATTTGCCAACATTAACACTCTGAAAGATATAGGACTATATAAAGATAAAACAGAAAAAATATTGAGACAGTTTTGTACATCTATTCCTGCTTTTAGAAGGATGTCATGCATTTCTGTTGACACTTTCAGAAATCTGTGATTGGAAATGACACTGGAAATCATGCACCAGAATAATCACGTGTTCCCAAAGTGAAGTTTGGCTGTCTATATCTGTGCCTTTGGTGCAACTATTTTGAAATTAGCGGTGCTATTTCCTCCTAAAACTGGACTAACACTGCAGAGTCAGAAATGCACACCAAAAAAAAAAAAAAGGATTTACCACTAAACTGCAACTCCCAAAACAGCTTAAGTATCAACAATTCTGATTATTCAGTATTCCTCAGCCAGGGTTGTTTTGGTTAAGGACAATCATATCTGCATGATATATTATTGCTCCATTAAGTAGATATGAAGCATCCATCACTGGCCATTGCTAGAACAGGATATGGAAATCACTGAACCATTATTCTGTTCTGGAACAACATTTCTTACGTGCCCAAGCTCTTGAGCACCTGACCTTCAGCAAACACATGAATACCTAACAAAAAACTCATGAGTAAATGTTTAGAGAAGTGGTATAGAAGAAATTTGATAGTTTTGATGACAAATTTTCACTCCTTCTAACACATAACACGTTTATAAACAAAAACTTCAGTACAAGCTGCTATTATAAAGCCTGTCTTCTTGATGATTTTAAAAGTGTTTTTGCTTATTTACATATACCAAACGAACCAAAAGCTATGTTGTAGTAATGTATTATTCTGCAGTGCTACAGAGGTGATCCCAGACTCTTAATGTGAGATTATCAGAAAGCCCAATTTCTATTCTTAATTCCAGCTCTGCAGTAATTTGATGCCCTTCTGTGGTCACGACAGCTTCTGATTTGTTGTAGAAATGATCTCATACTTTTGTGATGTTCTGTTAAAAATGTAGTAGTGTCATCACTAATGGTCAGCTCCTGAAAACAATAATAGATCTTATTCATTAGATAAGCTCTGTTAGTGAATTTTTGTTTAGAGTAGCAACTGTGAGTAGCAGAAGTGAAAAGAGAGCATTTTCACAGTAAAATAATTATCCCCCAAAAGCAAAACCTATTCCCACAAGCAAAGCTTTACAATATTGCTACCTCATTTTAAGCTATTATAATTAATTCTAAATAAATCTTTATGTTGGTTCAGATTTCATGTAGAAAAATAGAGCTGTTCAGTTGCAAGAGTAATTTCTGGGTGTTTTTCCTCTTTCTGCTTCTGAAGGTTTGATTAGCCTATAGCCCCTGCAAGGCTGCTCTCAGTGAGTTATTCTTCCAGTCTGTACTCATGTCTGGGATTGCCCCAATCCAGGTGCAGAACCTTGCCCTTGGACTTGTTGAACTTCATTAGGTTCATGCGGGCCCACTTCTCGAGCTTGGCCAAGTCCCTTTGGATGGCTTCCCTTCCTTCTGTTGTATCAATTGCACCACTCACCCTGGTGTCATCTGCAAACTTGCTGAGGGTGCACTTGATCCCACTGTCTATATCATTGATATTAAACAGTACCAGTCCCAAGATGGACCCCTGAGGGACACCATTCATCACCAGCCTCCACATAGACATAGCGCTATTGACCACAACCCTCTGGGTGCAGCCATCTAGGCAATTCCTCATCCACTGAATGGTCCACCCTTCAAATACATATTTGTTCAATTTGAAGATCAGGTTGTCATGTGTGACTGTGTCAAAGGTCTTTCAGAAGACCAGGTAGATGACATTGGTATGTTGTCCCTTGTTGACTGATGCAGTCACTCCATCATAGAAGGCTACCAGACTGGTCAGGCACAATTTGGTGAAGCCATGCTGGCTGTCTTGGATCACCTCCTTGTCTTGCATGTGCCTTAACATTGCTTCCAGGAGGATCTGTTCCATGATCTTCCCAGGCACAGAGGTGAGGCTCACCACTCCGTAGTTCCCCAGGTCTTCCTTTTCACCCTTTTTAAAAATGGGAATTATGTTTCCAGTCATCAGGTACTTCACCAGACTGCCATGACTTTTCAAATATGATGGAGAGTGGCATGGCAACTACATCAGCCTGTTCCCTCAGGACCCTGGGATGCATGTAATGACACACTATAGACTTGTATCTGTTCAGTTTCATCAGGTGGTCTTGAACCTGCTCTTCGCTTACAGTGGGAGAGACTTTGCTCCCCCAGCTCCTGACTGCCAGTGAAGACTGAGGCAAAGTTGTTGAGTACCTCAGTTCTTGACTGAGTAGAGTTGTTGAGTACCTCATTCTTGAATGATGGAAACAAACTTTAACTTATGGTACAAGTTGGCCAAATATCCTGGGATGTACTAAATTAAGGGAAAGAAAATGTACTTTCTCACTTAATCCATAGGTTCACTAAGTGTATTTTGGCTGACGCAGAGGGTTTTGCCAAATGAATGAATCTTAACACAGAGGCAATTTGTTCCCAATTTCAGAAGAATATTCATAGCATTGGCTCCCTTTATTAGTATCAGAAAAATACACTCAATAGATATTTCAATATTTACTTCATTTTGTCAAGAAAAAAGAAAAAAGTGGATCTGTGGCAGACATAAATTCAAACTTCAGAATAAGAATCTGTTCCTTGAAGCTTTTAAAAGGTACTCTACAAAACCAGCTTTACTCCAGAAGTCAAATACTTGCTTCAAAGTCCATTCCTGCTCCTTTTTCCATTAATGAATCTTAGCAACTACTTAAATCTTGTGAGGCAAATGCAATTTTGTACTTTTTTTTTTTCAGGCTGTCTTCTGTACATATAGAATTGATGATATCTGAAGCAGTAAGAATGATAGACATCACATAGAAAAACAATTTTGCTTACTATCTTTCACTTGCCTCTAGCCATAGGAACTGTAGCTTAAAATCAGTTTCAGAATACTTTTGTTTAATTTTTATATTTAGATTTTGTAAATGTTCTGAAATGTTTGGCAAATTGATTTAAAGTTTCCACATGATCTCAGATTATTTTTTCTAAGCTCTCTTTTCCCAGGGAAATTGAAGGTGAGAGGAATAGATGAGTTATTCTTCAAATTAAATTCCACTTTCAAATGAAATTTCCAACTAAAAAAGTTTCAAATGAATATACAGTTCTACTGTTAAATCCTTAGATTTAGATGACATATATTCTTCATGAAATGAAATCAATGGGACAAATATCAAGACCATATAATTTTGTTATAGAATTTGTCTTCCAGTTCTATTGTATGGTTTCTTACTACAAGTTAACAGTTATCTATTTACTAGTCAGACACATGTAAAAGAAAAAAAGAACAATAAAAGAAAGAAAAAAAATTTAATCTTGAAACTAGAAAAATCATAATGCTATCTATCCAAGGATTTTATCAGCATTTCTTTCTTATTTCTTTTATTTCTTATTATTTCTTTCTTATTTTTTCCCATTACTGGTCCTAAACAGTTTCAAATTTGATTCATGGATTTCCACATGGGAACACATTTGGGCTTGTATAAAGCCTCATTAAAGTCAATAGATGTCCCTGGGCATACTAGATTCTGTCCACATCAAGCTCCTTTTTGGATTAGTTTCTTGGAGCAAATACCAGTACTTTCAACTTCGTATGCCTAAAGCAAGTCATTTATATAGAAGTGGCACAATTTCCAGAAGGAATGACAAACCAACACACTCAGGAAAGTTGATGTGAACAGCAAATGATTTTGAAAAAAAGTGGGCATTATATATCTCTACAACCACAGTGCAAACAAAATTGGAGTGCTGCATCTCATTCTGACATCTGCATTTTGAAAGGGATATTGACAGATCGAAGAGAGATCAGAGAACAACCCCAAAATCTTAACTGAGGAACAAATACCAAAAAAAAAGGAAATAATTAAGGAGTCAAGTCCATTTAGTTCATCAAAAAAGACTGAGATTATGTAATTAAAACATTGGAACACCTCCAAGAAAATATAATACCAACCTTACTAAAAATAGAAAAATAATATTTTAATTGAAAGAAATATTTTAAAATGTCTGGATACTAAATCCATGCAATTTTACATCTAAAAAGAGGCACAGACACATCATTAGGAGAGTTACCAGCCCTCAATATAAATTACTGAGGGAAACAGCAATTCTCCATTTCATGACTTCAAGATTGACTGATTTTCTTTAAAATATATTTCAGCCTGTGGTGGTTTTACTCGGGTGGGCGGCTGAGCTCCACCACAACCGCTCTCTCACTCCCCCTCCTCAAAGAGGAATGGGGAGAAAATACGATGAAAAGGGCTTAAGGGTTGAGTTACGGACAGCGAGATCACGCAGTAATTATCATGATGGGCAAAACAGACTCAGCATAGGGAGATAGTAAGATTTATTGCCTATTACTAACAAGCTAGAGAATTGAGAAACAAAGGAAAGAAACCAAAAGCACCTTCCCCTCCCCGTCCACCCTCTTCCACTTCCTCCCCCCGAGCGGCACAGGGGATCAGGGGAATGGGGGTTATGGTCAGTCTATAGCGCTGCTTCTCCGCCGCTCCTTCTCGGTCACTCTCGTCCCCTGTGCTGTGGGGTCCCTCCCACGGGATGCAGTCCTTGCTGAACTGATCCGGTGTGGGCTGCCCACAGGCAGCAGCTCTTCAAGAACTGCTCCAGATATGGGTTCGTACCACGGGGTCCATCCCTCAGGAGCAAACTGCTCCAACCTGGGTCCCCCACGGGCAGCAGCTCCTGCCAGGTCACCTGCTCCTGCATGGTCTCCTCTCCATGGGCTACAGGTCTGGCCCAGAATCTGCTCTGGCAGGGGTCCTCCACAGGCCACAGCCTCCGTCGGTGCAGGTCCACCTGCTCCACCATGGTCTCCTCCACGGGCTGCAGCGTGGAACCCTGCTCCACTGTGGTACTCCATGGGCTGCAGGGGGACAGCCTGCTTCACCATGGTCCTCACCACAGGCCGCAGGGGACTTCTGCTCCTGCACCTGGAGCACCTCTCCCCCTCCTTCTTCACTGACCTTGGTGCCTGCAGGGCTGTTCCTCACTCCTCTCACTCTCCCAGCTGCTGTGTGGCCCAGCGTGTTTTTTTTTTTTCCCTGTCTTAAATACGCTCTCACAGAGGCACAAAACAACATCACTTATTGGCTCAGCTCTGGTCAGCAGTGGGGCCCTTACCAAACATGGGGCAGCTTCTGGATTCTTCTCTCGGAAGCCACCCCTATGGCCCCCTGCTACCAAAACCTTGCCACGTAAACCCACTACACAGCCAAACAGAAATGAGGCAGTTTAACAAAAATGTAATTGGAAGAAAATGTCTGGCATATAGATACATCATCAGATTAGGTGGACATTTCCACCCTTTAGGGATTACAAATCTATGAAAAGCTCTCAGTAGAAAATCACAGCCTTTTATTTATATGCCAGGTGTTATATGCCGAATTTTGAAAATTTGCTCTTTAGGTAGAATAAAGTGTGAGAAGATATATCTGGTACACACTTCAGAAGAAAAGAGTGGAATAACATTTGTGATATTAAAAAATAACTAAAGTTTAGCAGTAGTCCAAATACATAATTAGTATCAAGGTCCTAAACAGAGCTCTTTCTCTTAATGACTTCTTTTTAAATTTGAAATATATTTTGAAAGAAAAAAAAATATATATATATATATATATATGATGACGTTTTGGTATACAAACTGAATGCCATGAAAGGTTTTTAGGTGACAAGCATGGTAAGCAAATTTGGCATTTATTCCCCCACTGTATGCGTAGACACATTAAACCTCCCTGTAAAGAAGTTTGCCTCAGGGCTACCTCAGAGGGACCACCCCTATTGGAGAAAGCCTATTTCAGTATATGAGGCAAGGTCTATGGAGAGAAGTAATACTTTTATTAGACCAGCTTAGGCTTGGAGTGATTTCAGTCATCCGTGGAGACTGCCAACAAGGGAGTCAATTAATGCCTGTTGTGATGATAGCTTCTGCAGAGTGAACAACCAACTGATCACTACTGTGCACTTCTCAGGTCTCCTTCCCTTCCTGCCCTCTTTTTCCCAGTGGTAAACTTCAGGATGATTAAATTAATGGTCATACAACTTAAGTGCCTTCTGCAATGCACTATAGAGCAAAGTTAAGTCCCCTGTGGACTGCATGCAATTGAAATCCCAGGATAGAAACAGCCAGATTTTCAGCTTCTATTTGTTTAGAAACTATACAGCAGTTTCAGTATTTAATTGTAGCTGCAGATAGTCTGACAGATGCTTATTATTCATGCCAGGCAGACACAGTGGTCTCAGTATTGCTAGTGAAATGGGTGCTAATATGAGCAGGAAGAAAAACAGACATTTTTAGAAGTTTGTCAGAGTTAATAGTCAGCTATTACTGTTCATATGAAATGAAATGTTTTCTGATCAGTAAGTGTTGACATTAAGAGTAGTTTGTTTGCTTCTGTTTGCTACTGCATGGAGTATTTTCCTGTGTTTCTTTTAAAACCTTTTATTTTACTGAAGACATTATTTTGATTTCTTGAGCAACAGAGAGATGAGAGAAAGTCCTAATTCTCATGTTCTTGTTGAAGCCATTCTGTCTAAGCATGAAAAAGCAGCTTAGCCAAACTTTTGCTGGTGTAGATTCACTGACATCAGCAAGGCTTACACCTAGAGCTACTCTTGCCTGATGAATGTGCACAGTACAAGTGAATTGGAAAACAATAACTTAGCTGAAAAAAATGGCTGTGAGGCCATCTCAGATGGAATATGTTATCTGTTCCTCTGTAATGATTCTGCTCCTAGGCACTGCAGAGAAAGAAACTTCCCTATAAACCCATGAATGGAAAGTAACTATTTGGCCACCTTGTTAAAGGGCTTTCTCCCAGATTTATTGTACTATAGTGTGTATTCCCAAACCATGTAAGAAGGACCAATGAGCTTTCTGCTCTGGCATCAGGACTGATTCATGTGCTTGTGCTCTTCCAGCTATGAGGAATTAATACCTCTAGATATGAGCACTGCACACACCTTACAGTTATGGACAGAGACCCATTTGCTTAATTTCTCCAAAGCTTTGGAAAGTCAAGATAGCAGGTGCTGCTACAAGAGGGTAAAGGGGGAGAAACTCAGTGGAGAGATGATGTCTGCTAACTCAGGAGAAAATTTATTAGAAGATATACAAAATCCAAGAATAATACTTTTCATCCAGAAATTTATAGGCTGAGACATTGCTA
Organism: Anser cygnoides; assembly: GCF_040182565.1. NCBI lineage: Eukaryota > Metazoa > Chordata > Aves > Anseriformes > Anatidae > Anser > Anser cygnoides. Next base: position 62,525,708 of record NC_089876.1, on the reverse strand, counting down.
CCTTTTCCTGTCTTTATGCTTGGCAAAAGAAGGGATGTAAATTCAGCTCTCTTAACTTCCTCCATGGCTCTCCAGCCCTCTTGATCCATTCCCTTTAGCCCTCCTGTTCCCAGAGCAGTTAAATAGGCTCATGACTTCTACTTGACTTCTACTGAAGACTTAATTAACTGTGCCTGCGTTACTGGGAAAGGGGACCCTGGGAGAAGAATATGGATCAGAGAGAAAAAAATTGGAAATATTTCATATAATTAAGGCCAGGATAGGCAGAAGGTTGGCAGAGTGAAGGATGGATTATTAGACATAGAATTACACCGTTGCTGTTGGACCTAGTTCACAAATGCAGAGCTAAACATTTCCCACTGTGATGGAGATTGGTGGTGTGGTATGACTCAGTTTTCACAAGAAAAGTTTACTCTTGAGGTTGTATTCCACAAAGAGTGGGGGGATAATGTTTTCCTTGAGGTCAGAATACCTACTGACCTGCTGATGCTGCTTTCAGGAATTCCCATCTGCTTTTTGTCATCACTTCATTCCTCCTATGGGACACACTCTCTAATAGGTAGGCCCTCTTCTTATTTATAAATTTATAAATATGACTTATATATAGTCATCCCTATGAATGCTACCTTCACACTTCCCTGATTTCTGTCCAGAAGAAAGAGAATAAAACTCACCTTTACTCTTGTCTTTAGTCACATCGTGTTAGCAGAAAACGAAGATCACTACAGAATGTAATTCTTTTTCCAGAACACCCTCCTTAAAGAAGTAAAAAGAAATAACATTAGCTGTGATTGTAAAAAAAAAAAAATAATAATAATATATATTTTTTTTGTTGTTGTTAAAAAAAGGGAAGATAAAAACCCTACAAAACAGCAGTATAATACAGCAGTTTTTTTTTCTGTAGAAAAAAAAATAAGCCTAGGTATTCTTTGAACTCAAAACATAATTAAAATCTACATGGTGACATTTTATTTTTTAATTGCTTTAGATTAAAGAACGTGCTGAGTATCAATGTCATAGAAGTCAAAAGTTCCTTTCTCTCCTCACACCTCATCCCACACATCCACAGTTTTGGAGGTCCACAGACCTTACAAAGCTCTTTTCAAAACAGACACTGGGTTTCTTTGTCAAAAGGTGTCATTTAACCTCATGGGGAAAAAGTGTTTTTTTTTCTTGTATCAATAGTTCTTGAGGTAGAGAAGTTGCACAATGTGGGTGGTTCATTGAGGCACAGAGCACTCCACTATCCTCAACAACTTTGTGCCTTCAAGAGCAGCCACCCAGAGGACATCAGCTCATGCAGGTACATGACGCTGCTGTTCTGCTCTCAAGAGAAAAGCACATACAGGTTTGAAGAGCTCCCTAGGAGAGAGACACAGACAGGTGGATAAGGGCCACAACTGAGTCTCAGTGACAACAAGCTCCAGCATCATCCTTCACTGAGTCATTAATTAACTGCATAGCTCTTCTTCAGTTCTGTAAAAATTTTCTTTGGTATAAATTTGACCTAGTATGTCTATTGTTTCTTCACTTGAAAAAAAAAAAAAGTTTTTCCTCCTAGTCAAATGACTGTAGCAATGTCAGAGGAAACGAAAAAAAAAAAAACAAAAACACAAAGAGGAGGTAATGATGGTAATTGTAAATATCTGCAGTATTTCCTGAATGTCTTTGTTTGAATCTGAAAAGAAGCAAAGATAAGGGGAAGTTTTACCGTTCCTCCTGGTTTTGCAGATAAAGCATATTTTGCCTAAGTTGTGACTAGATATTTTGCCTAAGTTGTGACTAGAGAATTCCAGAATATAACGCACTACTTATAACATTTCTTGATGTGGACATATTGAAGACTTAATTGAATTTTGAAAAAACTTTCTTCTAACAGCCAAAATAATTAAAACAGGAAGGATTTAAACACTTGAAAAAACCGGAACCAATTCTCATAGAAGGACCAGCAGTAACTAAGCTCACTAGGAAAGACAGATTTTCAATTTCCTTCTGTTAGGGGATATTCTACAGATTATGTGCTTCACTGTCTCCATTAGAATTTTCTTCTCCCTATATTAAAGTCCTTCATCAATCAGAAGTTGTTTGAGAGCACACTTCTTTATCCCTCAGTGGAACAGCCAGAAGAGAGAAAAATTCCATTCAGGTGAGGAATTAACTTTCTCCTGTGGGAAAAAATATGGGCTCAGGAGAACCAAAATAATAAACAAACTAATTCTAGAGGAGCTTCTGCTGAGAAGACCAGGGGAAATCACTTAGGACTTAGGCCAGTCAAGAATAAAATACTATGTGTGTGTGTATCAATAAGCCTGAAAATACTGCAGGTATCCACAGTAACATGGGGCAGGTTTTGAGAGAGGATTTTTTCAAGGAGATAGAAATCCCATTCTTAATTAAAGAATTCAGAAAAAAATAGTGTGGAGATCATTAGGGCAATTTCTTCATAAAGTCGTCCTGTTACAGAGAATGGGGAATATATTCTCTCTGTGAGACAGTATGAATTCAAGACACAGAAATGATTATAATAATCACACAAAAATTCAAAGATACTATACTTGTCCAAAGAAACTTTGTTCTAAAACTACATTCACAAATAAGCAAGCTAAAATTATTGGCTTCATATATTCCTCAATTGTAAGCTGCACTTGGAAAAAAAAAAAAAAAAAAAGGATTTGTAACAGTTACATAACATAAAGCAGCATGATTCTTTGTAGTTTTAGTAGAATTATATTTTCAGTTCTAAGCAGCAGAACTAAAAAACTATGAGTGAATATTTGGATTGTTTTTTAGTTCAGCATTTTCACTCTATAAATACATCCATACAGTTAAAAGTCCTTTTAAGACTACTGTTAGTAATTGAAAAACATTATAAGAACATTGATCAGCTCTTCTTTGGCAATTCAGTTCAAATTAACTCTGTGTATTTTACTGACTAACAAGAACTAATTTTATAGATCCAAGATCCTGGATAGTTTTTTTGTGAAAAGTGGCTTTTATATGTACTCAAATGAACAACCAAAAACTGTCACTGTGAAAAAAATACAAAACAGTTTTTTGTTTGTTTGTTTTTCCCCACTATTACTTTTCAGAAGAAAGTAGCATTCAAAGGAATTCCCCATATTTACTCGTGGTGCAGTCTCACCAGCCCTTTGGTCTGGCAAGAGGGCTCCTGGGAAAGAACGTATCAAAACTTTTCCATGAGTGAGAATGACTCCTGCAAGCCTTCCAGCTGGATTAATGACCTTGGTCACAGCATGCCAGTGGCTGAGGTCAGCTCTGAGCCTACAGGCATCACTGCCCAGCCAAAACAGACAGATGGTCATGTGGGGTCAGGTAGTGCAGACGAATTTCTCTGACAATGACAAACACAGTCAATGCAAGATAAGAAATACATCCTTTCTAAAGTGGAAAGCAATTTGGGAAAACAGCAGTTATTTCCTGAAAACCACTAAACAGTAAATTTCAGGCTCCTGATTCTGTTCTTCAGTTTTGTAGAAATTAGTAAAATATTACCCTATTTAATGGGGGGGGAAAAACAACACACACACAACCAACAAACTATCACTACCACCACCACCACCACCAACAACAACAACAAAGAAAAAAACACTTGCATGATAGAAGTATTGCTTTCCTAGGTAGGGCAAGAAACTTGACAGTCAGGATGTTTGTCTGAACGTGTAATTTCATATGAAAGAACTTCCTCACAATTTGCTGCCTTCTGAATTTCCAAACTTACACAAGAAAAACATGTACCCTAAGCATTTCAATATCAGTATCTTCATGAATACCAGGGTAATCCAATATTAATTAATGATAAAGAGCCTGAGTCATGAAAGATCTTGATATTGTACTCAATGGGGAGTTAATACATTTAAATATATGTTTTTCTGCTTCCTTGGATCAAAATTGCAACAACAGTGCATATCTGCAAAAAGAAATATTTGCATCTTAAAGTTATGCAAATATAAGTGTAGAAAAGGAAAATTCAAAATTTCTTAGTCTGTCATAAAAGAGAGATAAGCCACCTCACGCTGACAGAAGGATAAGACAGAGCCAGAGAGACAAACATAGACAAACAGCCATACTGCAGCACATATACCAAATCCTGTTATGTCAAATTCTTATGAAAACTTAAAACATATTACATTAGTTATATTTTCAGATATTTTCATGCTTTCTAGAACACATAAAATTCACTAGGCGCCTCTGAAAGTCTTAGTCATTTTGTGTACTCCAGACTTACATGTAATAATTTGTAATATTTAGAACATACATCTCTACAGAACTGCAGTAATCTGGAGTCTGTCTTCCAATAACATTAGAGAGGGGGAGAAGAGGTTAATTATCTGTTCCTTCTCCTTTTTCCTCTGGTAAATACATTTCCCCCCCCCCCCCAGTAAGTAAGCATTTTCCAACACTTTTATAAATACACACTTAAACAAGAAAATAAGAAAATTATTGCATTAGTATGGTTTTCTCTTCTGCTCATATGGGAAAAATAAAAATGAAAAAGGAGAAAATTTTGACAGAGTCTTAGTTATTGACAGCTCAGCATCTACAAAGACATCAATTTGGACATATAATTGTAGGGGAAAAAAAATATTTTCTTTCTCTGTTAAGTCAGAATTTGCTTTTTTTTTTTTTTTTTTTTTCCAGTAAGACACACATCACAGGGCAGATCTTTCAGTTCACAAAGACTCTTTTTCTCTGAAGAAAGTACTTTGATTATTTTTTAACTTCTCAATCATTTTCACTTTCACAAATGCCTTTTTAATGACAAAACATATAAAGAGTCAATGAATACTATCACCTTTGTTTTACGAAGAGCAAAGTGTTGCACCAAAACATTGTATAGCTAATCAAAGGTCATGCACCACGGTGTGGAACCCTGGTGTTCTCATTTCCAGAACAGTGTTTGAACATATTCCCTCACCCCACTGCCTCTGTTTCAAAGGCAGCTTGAATCAGAGACTGCACCCATACGTCAGTTGTTATAAAAGCTGGATTTTACATTAAATGTTTTGATAAAGATAAAATATTTTCCAGTCAAAAGAGGTGATTACTGGTCAAAAAAAGGTATTTGCCAGTCAGAGAATTGATTATCCATCTGTATTTAGTGCTGGTGAGGCCTCACCTTGAGTATTGTATGCAGTTTTGGTACCCTTAATGTAAAAAGGATGCTAAGGTCCTTGAAAACATTCAGAGGAGGGCAACAAAGCTGGTAAAAGGGCTGGAAGGCATGTCCTATAAGGAGGGGCTTAGGACAGTTGGGTTGTCCAGTCTGGAGAAAAGGAGGCTGAGAGGTGACCTCACCGCTATCTGCAACTTTCTGAGGAGGGGAAGGGGAGAGGGAAGTTCCAGCTTCTGATCCCTGGGAACCAATGACAGGACACATGGGAATGGCACAAATGGCACAAAGCTGGACCAGGGGACATTCAGACTGGAGATTAGAAAACATTTCTTTACTGTGAGGGTGGTCAAACACTGGAACTGGCTTCCTGGAGAGATGGTTGATGCCCCCGTGCCTGCCAGTGTTCAAGAGACTTTTGGACAATGCCCTTATGAATATGCTTTAACTTTTGGTTAGCCTAATGATCTTTGCAGGTCCCTTCCAACTGAATTAGTCTAGTCTACTCTAGCCTAGTCTAGTCTAATCCTGCACAGGTTGTTACTACTCTTTATTATTTTTTTCATGAGAAAAGCAGTGCACAGTGCATTTTTTAATGTTTAATAATTTCAAGTGTTTCCTTTTAAAAATAGACAAGTAATTATATTAAGCTAGTTAATAAAAGTTCAATATTTGAACAATACGTATGTTCACAGAATCACAGAATGGTTGAGGTTGGAAGAGACCTCTGGAGGTCATCTGTATCTGGTCTAAAACCCCTGCTCAAGAAGGGAGACCTAGAGCAGGTTTCCCAGGAAGTTCAATAGAAAATGAGATGAAGAGTATTAAAAAAAAAAAAAAAAAAAGACCAAAAAGACCACTGGTCTCCTTTAGGGAAAATATTCACCAGCACCTGATTTCAGTGTAAAATATCTGTTGAATTATTACAGGTTTATACATTAATGGGCAATTTTTAGGTGAGTTAAATGAAGAGCCTTGCACCAAACAGAATGTCTCTCTTTTTCTCTGTCTTTAGTGGGAATGAGGTAAAAGAATTACAGAGTTACTACTAAGTGAAAGGCACTTTGCAAGGCAACAAAAAAGTCACAGGACCGAAAGTTTTGGTGAATGTTGCAAGCTCAAGAGTGGCTTCACTAAAATATTATTTAATCATTTAAGCCTCAAATATCAGGCAGTTTTGATTCTCCAGTAGTTTGTTATGGCTTCAGAGAAATAAGCTGTAAGAAGTTTCTCTTGAAGATTTACTGTGCTAGATCTGACCATAAAAGTCAGAGCTACTTGTTAGAATGCCATGTGGACAGGATTAACGAGAAGGGGAAGAAAACTGTAGTCAGTGAAATACCACAGTCTGCTGGCACTCAAAAACTAGGGACTGCTTGGGCTACATACACCCAAATAAATACTAAAGGCCAGTAGTGCTGTCTTTAGGCAGTGAGTGCTGCTGGAACTTGAACCTTGCCAGTCTTTCACCTGATCTCTAGTTGCAAGGGTCACAGCCAATCCTTCTGATTCATTACAATACAAAAGCCTGGCAATCTACTCAGCTTGCCACAATTTATTCTTTGTAAATGATTGCCTCCAGTATAAAGTAACACATTCTGTTCCAAGTGAATATGCTTCCACATAACTAATGGAGACTTGCAAGATTTATTAGAAGGCAGAAAAGTGTTCCTTTCTGTGCTGATCTCACTGGATATTAAGCTTTCCATGAGTTCTATTTCATACATAACATTTTTTCTATTAGCTGAAGAAGCAGCTTGTAACAGAGACGTATTTTTAACAGAGCTGTGAGAAAGGTAGATTTGGGTAATTTGAAATAATAAAATAATAAGAATTAACATATTGATTGTATTAATTATTTTTTTTCTGCATTTAGTATTCATTTAGAGTTGCATCTTCAGGATTAGGAGAAAAATACATGTGATTGCCACCATAACTATTTAATCACCCCATCTTTTGATTCAGTATACTTACAGAAAACATGCACCCTGTGGACAAGAGAAGAAAGAAATGCAAGGAAAGATACAAATGCAAACATCTTGGTGGGAAGGATTGAAACAAAAAAGAGGTGGATTCTGGTAACAGACAGTGATCAAGAAAGAGAGAAATAATTTTGCAAGAGGTTCTGGCCAAAACCAGCTGCTATGGATAGGAGCTCTTTTAGCACTTTCAGTGTCTTTTGTATCTGCTACGTATTTGGAGATGCTGTTAGAGGCAAAAGAGGCTACACTGGATAAGAGGCATGAAGCCAATTTTCCCTCCATTCCATCAGTGTAAATCCAGAGTAACTCATGAAAGATTTAGAGTGGTAGTCTGGTAAGCAACATTTGATCCACAAATTAGAAGATATATACCTGAGATAAAGAAAGGAGGAAGGAGAGAAATAGACCTGGAGTGTGTCCTAAAAGCCCAAAAGGAGTGTTTTGTGTAAAAGAAAAAATAAAATTATAATCTTTCAATGAAAATAAACGTTAAATATCCACAAATAGAAGCAGCAAACCATGAAGTGAAATTTTGCAGTTTCCCAAAACAGACTAACAGGTTATGTGAGTATTTCTAAAAGGCTGAGACAAACAGAAGTGAAAAGCATAAAAATGAATAACATAGGAGAAATACCAAAAAAGATAAATCTGTATGTTAGCTAACAATTCTTTGTGTGTGTGTGTGTGTGTGTGATGCTTTTTTCTCTTTCTTCTTCTGCACAAGTTCCTCACTTTTTTTGTTCTTTTTTTGAAAGAAAAAAAGAAAGGGGATAATAGCATTATAGGTGATAACTGATTATATACATTTTATGTACAACAGTCCTATGATTGTATCACAGCAGGAAGCATTCAATAACACATTAAGATGTACAAGTGAAGATACCTGCACTTATTTCCTAGCTAAAGATACAGAGACAGGTTGCTGAGTAGCCCAAAATATAAATTAAGCTATAAGGTATATGCAGAAATTTCAGTTTTGCACTTTCTAAAACTTTGTACTGGTTTGTCTCTGGCTATTGTCCAGGTATAAATTATAGTAACCTATATTGCTGTTCTGAAAAAATGGCCACAGATGGCCTGTAGTGGATTAGCAGAAGTGACAAGCCCTTTCACCAGAGGAGAGAGGCAGACAGTTACAGAAAAATATCTGTTCTGCCCTTTGAACTAGGGTCATTTGCTTGGTAAGAGATATATCCATGTCATATCATATTTTCTTGACAGTTCAATATTCAGTTATAGTCTTCAGCACTATCAGAAACTTTCATTCACCTTTCCTTTTTATAGCGATCTGATGAGTTTTATTTAAATGATATTGTTACATAGGACACATGCAGTGGCAAAAAGGTGCTGAGGGCACTACACTTTAAGCTAACATTCATTCATCAAATCTTTGTATTTTCCTGCCATCTTTGTGCATATGTTGTCTTGGTTGTATACCTAGTTTGCAAAGACTTGGCATTCATAGTAAAATTAAAACAGTACAAATCTGGTCTGTAACTGGGCTTTTGGTAATACAGATATGAGTTATGATAACAACAATAGCATTTTCTTGTGCAATAATGTCAGGAGTGTTGGTTTCAGTCATAAACAGATTTTTGTAAATATATATGTGAAGGATAGAAATATTTGAATAAATTATTTTTTTCTATTTCTACTTCTTTTCTATTATAACAGAACTGTGATATAAAATCATTAGCATGGAATCTGAAAAATTAGTATGCTACATGAAAATAGCATAGTTTTTATTAAGGTCATAATATGACTCTTCATTGACCCAGATATAACATGAAAGTAATTCTTAAGATCTCAGTGATTGTGTATTTTATATTTATTTATTTTTTTAAGTGTAGCACAATATTTATTATCTATGAATATTTAGTTCTAAAATTGGTCACCATTTTGACAAGATGTTTTGACATCTGGATGTGTTTTGAGTCATGACTCTGTCTCCTTCACTAGCCAGATATCCTAGGGAATCTGGGAGAGAAACAGACACAAGACTCCAGTAGTCTTTGGAAGTAACTAATAATTGTGTAGTAAAAGGAAGATTTGTATGGACTGTTTCTTTTCCGACATATGTTTTCTGTTGCTCATAAGGTTTCTCCGATATACACTGTAGCTCAGAGACTTAAAAAACAAAAATAAAAACAACAACAAAACAAACAAACAAAAAACACTATGATTTTGATGCATCCAAAAGACAATGATATAGGAATGACATTCAAAAATAAAAACAGCCTGGATATCCTCTTAATTCATGTGCCACCTTTCTAAGTATTTATAAGAACTTGCTTTTTAAACTGGCCAGTGAATCTTAACACAAAAATACCTACATTTATGTCATCAGGTATTATATAACTCTGACAAACTTTTTTGGCTATGAATTTTTCACTGAGAATATGCTGGCATACAATCTTTGAATGTTTATTATTAAGGCTCCAATTTCACATTTATTCCTTTTTTCAAAGTATCAGGAAGTTTTCTTCTTTCTGTATTTTACTGCAGCCATGAGGGCTCACTTTCTGAACTATTTTTCCGTAACTTGAAGAACTAAACCTTTCTTGGGGGAGAGAAAAAATTAAAAATGAGCAAAAAGTGAGACTCACGGCTCAGCCATCTGATTTCAAAAGCTCTATCTCAAAGTGAAGCATAGAATAACAGTGTTAAAATCACACAAGGTCATACAATATTTTTTTTCTTCATAAGAATTATTTTTCCCAATTAATTAATTTATTAATTCTCTTTTGTGTCTTAAATCAAACTGTAAACTCCTCAGGGCATGGCAAAACTCTGTTTTAATAAAATGTTGAATACAGAAGAGGCACATTCCTAATTGGAATCCTTCAGCTTTTCTGTAATATAAATAAAAGCCATAATTAAAAGCGTACTGAGATAAAAAGAAACAAAGGTCCTGTAAATATCATTAAATGTTTCTATTATCCTGTGGCAGTAAAAGTTCACTGCTCATTTTCTTACAGAGAAATTAAAGGCAGATACCTTTCAAGCCTCAGAGGAAAAGGAGCAAAAATTTTAGTGTGGATATTCTCTTTCAGCAAGCCAAGGATGGAAACGTATGATACCAGACCTCAACTGAAGTCAGAGGGAACACATTAGAATCATCTAAAGGATCATCTTGAAATAATGTGAAACTTCAGAAAACATAAAGGCAAATAAAATTTTAGTCATCAACATCCTAACTTTATTGAAGGAACAAAGTCAAATGAAAAGGGCATCCCAATTGTCAAAGATCAGTTCCTAACTGGGTAATGCCTGAGAATGATTTCAATGTAAATTCAATGTAAATTCAATGTAAAAGGGGGCTTATAAGAAGGAGAAAGACTTTTTACAAGGGCATGTAGTGACTCAAAAAGGAGTAATGGTTTTAAACTGAAAAAAAAAGTTAGATTTAGACTGGATGTTAGGAAGAAATTTTTCTGGATGAGGGTGGTGAGACACTGGAACAGGTTGCCCAGAGCTGTAGATGCCCCATCCCCAGAAATGTTCAAGGATATGTTGGATGAGGCTTTGAGCAACCTGGTTTAGTGGGAGGGAGGTTGGAACAAGATGATCTTTAAGGTCCCTTCCAACCCAAACCATTCTATGATTCTATGATTCTGTGTAGGTGTCTGTCAGAGAAAAATTCTGGGATTATTCTGTACAGACTGGAAGACAGAATCACATATAAGTTACTTGCCCATGACAAGTGAATAAATAAAGCCTTTTGCATGCTGTACTTACTACAAACAAGACAAATCTATCCATCAGAGCATAGATACGTTGAACACGGCTCTGTTAACTTTTTCCCTCTAACAGTGCTCTGAAATTCATACTACAGGCAACAGAAGGCATTTATTTATCTTCCAAACATAAGGCTATAAAAATGATGACAGTTTAGAAACAGACAAAATATGCAGAGAAATACTCTATGTGGTCAACGTTAATGCACAACCAGCACTTGTTTTATATACATAATGCAGTGACAAATAAATTAAATGACAGATGGCTTCTCCCCCCCTCCCACCCGCCCCTTGCATGTTGTAACATGACTAGACAAACAATTTAAATCACTGGCAGATACGTGCTATGGAAACACTGTGCAGAGGTAGTTAATTACTTCTGTCAGAGAACAAAAATGCAATTGCATTATTTGTTTTGAAATTACAAACACAACAAACTGTGAAATAATCATTACTAGCTTATATGTAATTCTGTTTTTATCTTTGGGAGTAATCAAGAGATCAACAGACTCAGTAACTGGCATGTCTTTTTAAGTGAAAGTGTGTAAGTGAAAAATACTTGTAGAAAGTATAGGAGTGCTGCTGATATGGACCCAACAACATTAATCATTATCTCCGATTTGCCTAGACTTCTATGCAGGTACTGAACAGAAAACATATTCTGTTTTGCAAAGAAAAAGAGGGAAATAGATTAAAAACTTTGGAAGCAATCCAAGCATCAATCAATGTCTACTCTCAAGGTTTTGGAGGCAATTGCATGGGCAAATTGTCCTTTCTTATAATCTATGTTTCCTTCATCACTAAAACTGTCTTAACAGTGGAGTTGTCTCTTACTACAGGTAATACATTTTTTTCCTAGTCACAAAAAGAAAAACAAAACAAAACAAAAAACAGCTAAAACTGAGGTTAAAAAAAATAAAATTACTCTCACTTATGGTTTATTTTCTAGTTCAGCAACAATTCTTACCTTTTGCCAGAAGGGTAGATGTTGCTGGTACCACCCGTCTTTCAACATCAACATGATGATGGACATAGCAGAACATGTCCTCCTTTCTGCCATAATATTCAGGTGATGTGACTTCCTGGTGGCATCTTCCTGGGATGGAAGGAGAGAGGAACACGTAAATGTTTTGAATATCTAAGGAAATTCACACTCTGATAAAAGTCCAGATGAGACAGGAGGCAGCAAAAAGAGTTTATCACCTTTGTCAGTCATGCAACATCTTGGTTACAACTGTCTATACTAAAGCCTGTGTCGTTCCTCATTGCCAGTACTCTGCTCAATGTGCAGCAACGGACAAGAAAGCAACTGGTCTCTTTATTTTCTGTAAAAGTATTTTCATAAGGAAAAATAAAATAAATAAAATAAAATAAATGAAATGAAATGAAATAAAAAATAAAAATTAATAAAATAAAATAAAATAAAATAAATGGAAGAGAAATGGTGAAGAAATATTGGTAAATATATATCACTTACAGAGTTTTACTTGTTAACCATCTGTGCATAAATGTACCCTACAGCATATGTTTACACAAAACAGAATAAAAATATGTTTCTATAATGGAGTGAATAGTATTGTATTAAATATTTTTATGATTATAGCAGCAAGATATTTTAAATTGAGGAAAAAAGTGTATGTTAAAGGTAGACAGACTTAACACACTGCTATTAGTGCATAATGCAAATTATATTCAAGTAAGATACCAGGGTTTTAAATGGCAGAGAACTAGGGGAAGAAATGCTTTGCTGAGTAATTTATATTTACTAGGTCATGCAGTGATTTCTAAACAAAAACTTCTGTGCATAAATCAAAGGCAAGAATCATGGTAAATAGTAGCTCTGGATCATCCCTGGAGCATGCTCTTCATTTTGCTCACTGGAAATAATCATCTGCTTTTATACACGCAGATTCCTGGCTTACACAGTCTGAGACTCAAACTGCATCTCACTCCTTGCTACCCCAAAAATGCACTCTCCAACTTAAACATTAACAGAAGCAGGATGCTATTGACAGGTATCATCACCAGGAATCAACTCCACTGTACTGGCTATATCTTTAATTCAAACTCTTTTTTTATTAAGAGTACTACTCTTCACTAGTTTGCAAAAAATAAGTAGACTTAAAGGTGATGGTCAGATTTATGTAATTTTAATTTGGTTTGGAGTTGTGATGAGTTATATGGAAGAGAGATATATGCAGACATGATGGTGATTTATCTCCTTAAACACACGTAAAAAGTAGCTACACTTCGTTAAGTCATGATTTTTCAGGTAGCATGTATTTACTATCAATTAATTAATTTATTCTGGTAGTCAGAACATGGGATATTACTTTACACTTGCAAAAAAAATTAGCTGGTTTTTTTTTTTCACCTTTAGTAATGGCTCACTTCAGATTAATTTATTCATTTTTAAAAAACTGCAGCAGAAACCCTGCCACATTAGTGATTATAAGAATAGTTAGAACTGAGATAATGATGAAGAAATGGGTATCCAAACAGATTTTACAGAATCCTGCAGCTCTCAGTAGGGCTAATATGTCATCCAAAATGCACCCTACCAAGAAGAAAAAAAATTAACGCAATAATGAGAAAGAAAAGAAACAACTATTTTTCATTTGTAGCCTAAGTGTTATACTTAGTCTCTGCAAAAGACAACACAAGGCAGTAAATTGTCAGTGATGTCATATTCAAAAACGCAAAAGAAGAAAATGAAAGCAAAAAGATTTCATTAGATTTTAAGAAGGTAAGTACCTTCTTAAAGGTATTTTAAGACAATATCATTGTAATTTAATGAGAATTGGTCTTTACCAATCTTAGGAATATCTGTAGAATAAAAATCTACCCACTAAATGTGTTGAGTGGGAAAGGGAGAATTATGAATATATAAAATATTCCTGTGACAATATATTTGTGTAATATTAAGTTTGAAACTCTGTCTGATATTCAGTTTTATTAGACTACCAAAACAATTTCCATGGGATTGGTCATAGTCTGCTGTTACTCTTAAAAAAAAAAAAAAAAACTCACTGAATGAAATGTTGTGTTATTGTCTTAGCTATTTGATATCTTTTAACAAAAATTTTTGTATAGCTTCCTGGACCCACTAGCTGACCAATCTTCATTTCTTGTATGTCTTAATCCAAAGAAAGATAATCCCTTCTAAACAAAACATCTTTTCTAAAGCTTATTTGCAATTCTCTGCAGTCCAGAGAGTACAATTAAACAAAACGCTAACACTAAGAATAAAGTCCCAGCATTTTCATTCTCTAAAGTGTTTTTTAGTGATTTTAAGGAATGTGGTTTATTGCGGCTGCTGGAAATAAGTTTTCTAACTAGGATTATGAAGTAAAGTAGAATGTATGTAAGTGTTTGTATTTTCATGTATTATGCATTCTGTTACAAAGCCTATCTTTACAGATATGGGAGAATATAGGAAACATTGGGTATTGCATGTACACTTAACATACATCAGAAAAAAAATTCAAGGCATATCTCAGAGTTTGGACCAATATTTCAATTTATACAATAAGAATACACTAAAGACAGAGTTAATAATAATAATAATAATAATAAATACCAAGAAAGTAAACAAAATACGTAAGGGTAATAGGAAGATAATAATTTTATACTGAAGATAATAAACACACAGAATAAACTGTCAAAAGTGAAGGTCTGGATTTTGCCAGAAGATAGATGAATTTCACACGAAGCGGTTAAGCTTTGAAGGGAATGTATCAGAAAATTGGAAAGGGTGGATACAATAGTTCAAAAAAATACATGAGCACTACATAGAAAAACTTCAGATCAAGGGTAAAGAAAAGAAGAAGAAAAAAAGAAAAACAAAACCAAAAAACAACTGCAGCTAATGCTGGTATTACAGTCTTGTGCTGGGCTGGAAGGGAACGGTCTGGGGAATTTCCTATTTGAAAATGAGCAAATGAACAAAATCTATGTTTTGATCATAGCGTTTGAAGTCTGAGTTCTAAGAAAAATATCAGCTAACAGTCCATATGTCAAAAAGGGAAGGAGATGAAGTATTTTATTAATTTACAAGAGAACTTCAATGATATTTAAAAGTCTATGAATATGAACATTTTGAGGATGTTGTAATTCATGAGGAATTTAGGAATTTTTTACAAATATTGAATTTAAGAGATGAACATTTATTTTGTTATAAATGAATGTATTTAAAAAACACAAACAAATAAGCAAACAAACTCTACAAAGATTATCATAAATAACCAAAACAATGAAAAATAAGACTGGTCAGGAGACTAAAACTACTTGTGAGGTACCAGAACAGTTACAATGACAACTGAAATAAATAGAATTCTTCAGACTTATCAGTGAATAGAGATGAATAAGGAAAAGAAATAGGACAACTACATCATAAGGCTGGTTAGAGACTTAATATTGCAAACATTAAATAAAAACTATGAGTTCAACAGTTCAGTGATTTCCGCAGCATGAAGCCACAGTCAACAGATGTCAGCCTGGTTATTTAACACACTAGTGGAAGTATCTCAAGTATAGAGCAGTAAGTGCTATGCAACATGACTAGATAAATATCAACAGAACAGTACTTGAGACTTGTTATACACAATGTTAGTCTGATACTAACCCTCACAGCATACATCTCATTTACTGGTATA
Source organism: Anser cygnoides (assembly GCF_040182565.1). Lineage (NCBI taxonomy): Eukaryota > Metazoa > Chordata > Aves > Anseriformes > Anatidae > Anser > Anser cygnoides. Next base: position 62,510,203 of record NC_089876.1, on the reverse strand, counting down.
GCTGGCAATACAATAGAATTTGAAGATGTATGTAAATGGCATTAAAACACCTCCATTATAAACACAGTAAATTATTTTCTAGTTTATTATATTCAAGAGATATTTTGAAAGAGTATCTATTATCTTTTGGAAAAATAGTTATCAATGCTGCTGAGAATCGTGTACCAATGCTCAGCATGGGCTCACAAAGAGAGAGTTCCTGGCAGCCCCTCCAGCTGTATTGCACCGCTGCCTGGGGCCGGTGGGACTGACCATCCCAGGCAGCCTGCCAGGATACTGCAGCTGTCAGCCAGCTCACAGCATCTAGTTGTAAAAGTCTACTGATAAAGAAATGACAGGGTTAGGTCACTGGAGTAGCAATGGCAGAAAACAAAAGGGACACCTGGCATAGAACCCATATAAGGTCATTCCAGTTTAGGAAAACAGATAAAAAAAAAAAAAAAAAAAAAAAAAAAGGGTGTCTGTTTTCTTTTTTTTTTTCTTTTTCTGTCAGTACTGCATTGTTTTTCTGTAGGAAAACAAGGGTTTTTAATTCCCATGGAAATTCACCGAGAAAAGGGAAGGGATGCAAGATGGAATCTACTACTGAGATGACCAGTATGAAATATTCAGCAACTAAATTTAAATTTAAATGTAAGTGTTACACAGATTAATGTGATAATGGTCAATATAAAGCATATAGAGACATAAATAAAAAGTGTTACCATAGGGACAATATTGTGAAGTCATATAGTAACAATAAACAAATGAGAGTGAAACATTTAGGAGCAGAGAGAAAGAAAATGAGGACCTTCTTCTTAGGACTGCAAAGCAGGGAGATTTGCATATTTCTGGCATACTGATCTAGTGTTTGCAGAAAATATAGATCAGTTCAAAACAGTCAGAGGACACAGTATTTTCTTCTGAAGAAAGAAAAAATAAATAAATTCAGAACAAAACAGAAGTAAACTGTGAATTATGAAATTATGGCCTTTCACCCTGTGTTTTACTAGCAAGTCACCAACTTTTACATACAAGAAATACCAGTGCTTTCTTCCTGGAATCCAACCTTTATTATCTTCACATTTCCTTCTGTCTCTCCCTCCTTTAGCCAACTCCTGATTTTGAAAATTTAGTACGTTAGTTGACATTCAGTGAGGGGTTGTAATTGTATAATAAAACAAACACTTTTCATGGTTGCATGATTTTAATGCAGTAATAAAATATAAAATAAGTGAGAATCAAAGCACTCAGAACTAGATTCTGATGCCAGTTACACCACAACCAGTGCTGCCCCAAATCTGGCATGAGGAACATATTGTGCCTCTTCTTATAGCATGGGACTAAATCAGGTTGAGACAATATCAGAGAATAACTGGTCTGTAAAAATTAGAATGGATGGACAAAGTTCTGTTCATTTTACAATGTTATGTCTGTCATGGGTACAAGCAATTACATTTTTACAAACGTAACCCACAACACTCTATGAAAAAAATTATTTCAGATGTCATTCTTGTCATGACCATAGCCTGTTAGCAACCGTATTTAATGGAAACAGGTATGTGGTACACTTTATGTAATTTTTTGACAGCAACATAGATTTAATTTTTTCTGTATTTTAGCTCTTGAGAAAGTAGGTAATGATTGCTATACCAGAGAATATTGTCAGATGCAAAAACAATCATACAAACAAAAAATAAATAAAAATAAAGCAAACAATATATTTTGAGTTCATTGGATGCATTACTTTAAATATGTAGTATAACCTTTTACTAGCGTCTGATTTCATATATGTCTTGTAATATTTATACATCATTCCTAAAAGTATATTTTCAGATATATTGCACCAGTCTGTCAGGAGAGTAGAGTTGCTGCTGCTTATTGTTCTTGGAACTCATAGAGAAAATGTTGTCTTAATCCCAAATTAGTTTCTCTTTAATCAGATAAATAAATAAATAAATAAATTAATTAAAACTATTCATATAAATTTATCTGATTAATTTTTCATTAATCAGATAAATACAAAAATATCGTACTAATACCGAAAACCACAGTTTTCCCATTCACCAATATGAAGTTATGTCAAGGATGAACTGGGTCCACTGTCTACCTGCAGCACAGATTTATTGGTCATGCTCTGGTTTTTTTTTAGATACGGCTTTCCCGCAATATTAGCCACTGTGGCTGTGCTCTTGCCAAAAAGACTGATTTTGAAATCCTGTTCCAAAACTGAAATAGACAAATAAATGATCTTTTGTTTAATAGCATGTGAATGTCTTTGATCCCCACAGAAGTCTTTCTTTGAACTAATCATTAATCCTAAAATAATCTGGTATTTTTACATTAAATGTTGCCAATGTTTCTTTGATACAGGTTGCAATACAATATAACCCTGATAAATGAATTTTTGTAATACAAATAGAGAGGAAATTATGTTAAAAAGTTAAGATAATGGTATGAGCAGATAAAAGGCAATGGACTGTAACAAAAACAAATAGGAAAGGCTGCTTAGCTTACCAACTGAACAGACTTCTAGATTTCTCCTGGGGGTTTTGTTGTTTTTCATTTTAAGATGATTCTTTCTATAGCGTATTCCTGATTAAATGATACATATTGCACATGAATGCCAAAAATAAATGCTAGGCATCCAAATATAAACAATAAAACTAAGGCACAATCTGTATCAGAAATTAATTTTCCAGTTGCTCCACCTGAATGTCTTACAGTTTGTGGAGAAAATATTTCCCAGTTATTCTTCTAAGAACATTATTTTTGTTAACATACACATATATTTATATAAATATTATTTTATTATAGATTGACTGAGAGCTCAGAAAAAAAAAAAAAAAAAAACAGAAAAAGTACACATAATTTTGTGAGGAAAAAAACAGTGAGGGAGGATGTTGCATCTTCATGCTATTCTAGAGTGAATTATTGTCAAGTGCTTTCTATAAAATCTTGAGAGAGTGGCAAGATAGATCATGCAAAAAGTTATTATAGATGATAGTTTCCTTAACTTTCCTGAAAGCAGGCAATTGTTTAAGAGTAAAATATTATTTTTGTTGTTTTTCACTGAGGTGGGGACACTGGAATGCATGAAGTAAAGTATATAAAGCATGTTCGTTAGTGATTTTCCTTTATCAATAGGCAGTATAAATTTGGATATCTTATATATTTAAAGTTTAAAGCATCACTGCTCAAAGATGGAATCAACTTTGAGCTTTAGGAATTCAGAGGCTTTACCACCACTAAAATGAAAAAGGAATAGTAAGAAGACTTTTGAATACAATGGTTTTTGTATTCAACTTTCCCAGAAAACAAAAACAAAAACAAAAACAAAAACAAAAACAAAAACAAAAAAAAAACACACATAATTAGTATTCACAAAAGATTGCCAAAGATCAAAGACAACCAGAAAGGAAATCAATGGTTATTATTTTAGTGTTTTGGACTGTTTCCTTCCATCTTCCATCTCCTGCTTCTCTTCAATTTTTATGTTGTGTAAATTATTGATACATATGTCTTTATAATTTTATGACTTTCAGTAATCCAAAAGACTGAAACAGGTAGTTAAAATTAAAAGAAAACAGCTGTTATCTCCAGTCTGAAAATTAACAACAAGACTCAATACAAATATATGTATACTATAAAAGAGTTTTTGATGTCAGTATTGCATAGTAATAACACTTTGCTCTTCCACTTCAATACCTAGTACCAGTACCAGTTACTCCAAGTACCTGATAATTCTAACTGTTTGATTTAGAGTAAAAGTAATTTTTTTCCATGTTCAATCTGAGTACTTTTGGGTATAAAAAATTGAACGTTGTTATGGCACATTCCGCAAGCTCTGTAACAAGAGTTAGAAAAACCCATCTGAATAGGTTTGGCATACTGGGTGGTACTGGAGTGACAGGGTGGTCACAGACATGACCAGTTGTGTCATATGGAGGGGAAGAAGTCAGGGTCAAGTCTCGACTGGCTTGAAACTAAAAAAGATCCTGAACTGTGAGTGTTAGAGTGAACCACACTCTAACTGTGTGGTTCTTTTCTTTTCTCTCTAAGGATCTAGACATGTTAGTAGGTTTCTTAACACTCCATACAAGGGCAAACAAAATCTTGTTTTTAGAAGAGATGAGGTTGAACCTTTTTACATTCATTATATTATATATTTCCAACATTCTGTAGAAAAGACAGAGTCTAGAAGCTCTTAAATGCTAAAAAGGCACTTAAGAGTTAAAGATAATGAAGAAGGGAAGGGAAAAATGGAAAGGGGAAAGGGGAAAGGGGAAAGGGGAAAAAGGAAAGGGAAATGGGGAAAGGGGAAAAGGGAAAGGGGAAAGGGGAAAGGGGAAGGGGAAGGGGAAGGGGAAGGGGAAGGGGAAGGGGAAGGGGAAGGGGAGGGGGAAGGGGAAGGGGAAGGGGAAGGGGAAGGGGAAGGGGAAGGGGAAGGGGAAGGGGGGGAAGGGGAAGGGGAAGGGGAAGGGGAAGGGGAAGGGGAAAGGGGAAAGGGGAAAGGGGAAAGGGGAAAGGGGAAGGGGAAGGGGAAGGGGAAGGGGAAGGGGAAGGGGAAGGGGAAGGGGAAGGGGAAGGGGAAGGGGAAGGGGAAGGGGAAGGGGAAGGGGAAGGGGAAGGGGAAGGGAAAGGGAAAGGGAAAGGGAAAGGGAAAGGGAAAGGGAAAGGGAAAGGGAAAGGGAAAGGGAAAGGGAAAGGGAAAGGGAAAGGGAAAGGGAAAGGGAAAGGGAAAGGGAAAGGGAAAGGGAAAGAAGAGACACTCCCACTAGAACTCACTGGACCAGATCAGGAATGATTCTGGAAATAAAACCTAACAAGGCTGAACTTGCAGCTCTGACATTTTGCCTCCATCTTCTGGGGCTGCTACTAAGCTAAAAATGAAAACTGTTTAAATGTATGTAATCTAAAAATACACAGAGACCAGAGCCTCAACTACAGATACAAATTTGATGCATTTAGGAAAGGGAGTGGAAGACTAGCTTTAATCTAATTTTCCAGTTTTCTAATGCTTGCCATGACAGAAGCCAATATGAACAAAAGCATAATTCTAAACAGCCTAGAAGGTACTTTAAAATTAAAGGTGTTTCAGAAATCTCACAGACCACTGTCTGTGGACAGGAAAGGCACAGCATCCAAACATGTAGCTTTGGGGAAAAAATATGCTTCCCAGAGAACTGCATTGTTCGGAAAAAGATCCTTTTATGAGGTGCCTAAAATTGCACAGCAAACTCAACAAAACCCAATCATCCAGCTACCAGTTTGCTATTTGGTCATCACACATTCATTCAGACACTGGTATAGTGACAAGGCACAAGGAAACTCTCACAGTGACAACAGCTGTATATGACATCATGGTTAGCACAGACCTTCACCACAGGACCTGAACTTTTCAAGTGCAAAGTTAATGCAAACATAGCTTTGACATGACCTAAAGTTGTGCTACATAGACAGGAGAGGATGGATGCACAGCTCAGCCTTCTGTTCTGCTGTTAGGGTGCTAGGAAGTAGAAATAAAGGGGAGAAAAGAAGAAATATTTTGATTTTTGGTTACACTGCAGTTTTGTTCCTGAGTATGTTTGAATAATATACTTCCTATAGTATAATAACTCCCTTGCTTGTTTTTAGCAGTCTGCATTCAATAGAGGATAAGTAACAAGACTAGAAACATCTTTACTACAATTTTATTCCCTCTCTGTGCCATTTTTCTCAGCAGTTTACTGCTTTACCACTTCTGTCTAAGATAATAAAAGAATGGGATACCTCTTCTCTTATCCAACTATTCAGCTGATACTAAGTGGGTAATAAAAGAATGATTCAATGTCCATTCGGAAAATCAATCAAAGTGGATTTTGATCTATCCTCAAAGGCCTACTAATCAGCTGAAAAAATATCAGCACGTTAATCCAGATTCACAGTCCCTTTCAGTAACAGATAGGTATTAAGTATACATGACTAGATTTTTAAGGGAACTTACAGCTCTTTCCAACAGACATAAAATAGGATTTTCAAAGGAACCTAAGTATCTAATTCTCATTGGTGCTTATCTGCATCTTCACGAGCCTAAGTACTATGAAAAATCCATCCTTTGATCATCATCAAGTGCATAAGGAAACTCTCTAAAGCATGTAAATAGATTATAGATGTTCATTCAGATGAATGGAGGTAAGATAGGCATAGATTGAAAAGAATAGGATACGTAAATCAAAATACAGGTCACTTCTTAAATAAGCTGCATTCTCCGTGTGTGTCAGGTACAAAAGGCTTAAGTAGGGAAAAGTTAGCTAATTTTCCCCAAAAGAATCTTTAGACTTTGACCAATTTAGGCATGGTCCCCAAAGCATGGAATATTATAGCTTTCAGTCTCATTTACCCTAAAGAAAAAATAAATAAAGAAAAAAAAATAAAATTAAAAAAAAAAAAAGGAAGAAACGTGTTTACTGATTTCATTCAGTTTCTTCCAGTAAACTTAGGCTACCACAGTTTAGGATGCAAATTACTGCCCAGTCATTTAAGAGACAGTGAGTTCCTTTACATGTAGTCTTTCTTTACAAATATTTTTGAGAACACATTTATTTCACTCTGCTTTTCCACAGCAGTAAGAGTTATTTCTTCTCATAAGATAATTGTTCTGCAAAGAATTCAAATAACTTACTTTCTGCCAAGAATTCAACTAACTTTTTTTAAACTCCATTTTTTTTACTTAATTTTTCCATATTGTATCTAGCTTGCAGATACCATTTGAAAATGACATGCAAATTCCTGCATATTCCTTAAATTTTTAAAAAAACAAATTGTCTGTGAGATTATTCAGAAGAAAGAGAAAAACAAGTTGCTTTGCAAGTTTGCAAAAAAAAAAAACGTTTGAATTTTCTTCAACTTCTGTTATGTAATTAAGAAACATTCTTTTCTCAAGAATTACCATGTCTGTCATGTCTGTTTTCTTACCACAGCCTGTAAGCCTATATTCGTTTTCTCTCTCAATGAGGTTTTACATCTGTTTTTTCTTCTTGGTTTCTGAAAGTTATTCTTATTTAAATATAAACATGCTTTTGTCTAGTCTCTGTGTAGAAAAATGAATGCCTCTACCAAAAACATTTCTCTGCATTTTCTGTGCTCTACGGAAAAGTGGATTTATTCAACCTTTTTCTCTTCAGGAAAAAACATGAATGTCAGGATTTAAAATATATATGTTTATTTGACAGAGTATAAATGCAGCAGTGAGTTTTTTGTCACACAAGCCAACATGGCTGCATAACTTTGTTCCACAGAATTCATTTACAAAATGTATTTCTGTTGCTAAAGGTTTTAAATGATGTGTAGGTAGGGGAAAGTATCTCTAAAGGTTTATCTACATTGCTTATTCAGAATAGCTTACTAAAAATTGATCAATAGCCCTAGCTTCTTCACTAATGAAGTGAAACTCATCAGTATTTCTTTTACTCAAAATTTCAAGCATAAATAACTGATGGAAATGATCATGTCTTCTCAATGCAGCGGGTGATAAACTGTAAGGGAAATGCAGGCTTTACCAAAATTCAGTATCATTTAAGGCAAAACAAAACTGATTTCATAGTACTGTAGTAGAAAACAGGAGGAATGTAAGAAGGATATTTTCTAGTTTGCATAAGCAAAGTTTCCTTTTAATTTGTAACTTTTAATTTGTAACATGAAACTCTAATGCTTTGTTTTACACCTGGATGCTGATTTTGCTTGTTTAACAAATTCTGGCTGTGTAAGTGAAAGCAATGACTTCACAGTTAGTGTGTAGAAATTAATGGTTATGCTGGTAGATGAGAGAAAATAGAGGAAATGACTGAACTCATCACCGAGGGGATATACAAGCCTTTTAATTACTCAAATTCACAGCATAGAAATCATCATGGACTTCAGCTTCCTGGAGCATAAAACAAAACCATGTCCAAAAACTGGATTCAGACATGATGAAACATCAGCTTGATATGGTGCCGGATCCATAGGAAATTCATTCCCTTTTGGAACAGCAGCTGGCAAATGCTAAACTTTTCCTTCTCATGGGAAACTACAGCATTCATCCTGGGATAAAGCCTGAAAGTCATTCCACAGATTTAAATATGTCAGAGGAGGCAGCAAAAAACTTATAAATGGGCAGAATTTTTCTGAAACTAAATGATAACTTCTAGAAGATGACCAAAATAAATAAATAAATAAAAATTAATGTTGATGATAATGATGATGATAATAATAATGATAAATGTTGAAATATTTCCTGATATCATCTATGGTGACTTATAGAATCACTTTTTCTCTCATAAAACAACTCAGGAAAGGCAGGCAAAAAATAAGATTAAATACAAAATTACCCTTAGATAAGTAAGGTTAGACATAAAAAAATGAATAAAACATCAATAGCACATGCACTATTTATTAACACCTTCATAGAAACAGGAATTATCACATGCTGAGATTCATTAACTGGAAAGGGTCCTCAAATATAAGCAGACCTAGCTATGTCTTTTTAGATCTAATTCCAACAATCACTTGAAAGATAGATTCTCCGATATTTTTAGGAGAATGATACAGTAACAGTGCTAAGAAGCCTACTTCTTAGGTGACTTAGGCTTAGGTGACTAGGACAAGTTACCTGATTATGAAAAAGCATTTCATGATTATAAAAGTTAAAAAAAAAAAAAAAAAAACTTGCCTGAACAAATGGGCACATCAACAAGAATTGATTAGCTTAAAAATTTCAGAGGGAAACAGAAAATTTTAAATAATTTAGAATAATTATGTCATCGCTCAAGTCAGAAATACTTAGGGAGACAGTGTAAAGCATTCAAATGATTTGATACTTGCTTTCTGAATTTATTATAGCAGTCTTTCTGCAAGAATGATATATAATCTCAGACTATATTAGTCAATGGAACTGGTACAGAAATTAAAAAAGATACTAATTCTGCTAGCTGTGAAAGGCTGATGCAGAGTGAATTCCTGAAACTGAATGTTTACGTATAAACATATGTATTATGCTTCTAATTAATAAATGTTTTTCGCTGTAGGCTTGATTATACGCTGTCCTTACAAGCAACCAACATGGTGAATGTACTCTTTTCATAAAATTGAAATATGCTATAGCAAACTCAGTTTCCTAGGAGCGGGATATAGCAATATGTGTTGGTCAGTATAATATATACACTGTTTCAGAAGAGGACAAGGACATTGGAAAGGCTGTGTCTGCTCTTTACAGAGCTACTCTGCAGGGTCTTCTCTGCGGATGTTCTGCTGGGATGTCATGGAGAGTGGGGGGACTTCACAAGGAATTAGAAGTTTTCCTATAGGAAACCATTCCTGGAAAAATGGTCTAAGTGATTTTGCTGGCACTCTAGCAGATACTACTTGAAATTGCTAATATGAAAATAAAGCAGTGAACAATGAGGGGACACCAGTTTAGCTAATATGCCTAGTATATAAGCAAAGCAACATTAAACATGAGACAATTTAATGTTAAAAATACAACAAAAAATCTCATTCCAATTAGGAACAACTTGATCACACTAGTTTCGTGAACCAGTAGATAAAAAATGAACTTACTCAAGAAAACCCACAAAACCTACCATAGACCTATCTTCTGTTTTCACATATTTGTAAAGACAACAGCCACTTGCATTCTGGAATTATTAAACAGTAGTAGTATGCAACATTTTATCAAATATCAAAGGAAATTACAGGTTATATCAGAAAGGAACATTTTAAAATAAACAAAAAGATGATTGCAATGAATGTAAAGTATGTGTATTACTTCTGACACTAATACAATATGATACAATTCCTAGATATAATTAGTATTATTGCGTATGTTCAATTTTCTGTTTCACATGTAAGCACAGAAACTCTACATTCCCTATATTTAATTCTATGATTAAAAATGCTATGTTTTATATAAAAAGAAAATTAAAAAATAAAATATGGAATATTCAGCTTAATTTCCAATCTCTCTTTCTTAAAAAATTTTTTTCTCTGATATAATCAAGGTCCCATCTAAAGGCCTAAGCTTATGCATTGATGGCAAAGATACAAAACAGCTGGTTTCTTGTGCTTATAATGGGATGATACATTCCATTCTTATAGGATTAGTAGAATTAGTAATGGATTAGAAATAGTAGAATTAATAATGAATCTGTAATTGAAGAATGCTTTTAAAACTTGCTTGTTGCCATATTTTAGTAACTGATTCTCTGAAACTGTCTCTGGTATTGACTACGTAAAGCTTTTTGTAAAGCTACAAGAAAGAGACAAACAGAAGCCATACCTTTATGTCATTGTACACCACGTCTCTTCAGTATCTACTTTACTTTGTGTGTTTTTGTAATTTAGTAGTTTCTCCCATCTTTTAGAATCTTTAACAGCGCTTTAAATTAAAAAGTACTGTGAACATTTTACTTTCCACATTTTTTTTTAACCAAATCTATTAGTTGAAATAACTTATTTCCAGCCAAAATACTAGTCTAAATACCACTAAAAAATAAATTAACCTTCCATCTTCTTTCTAAACCATTATGGACTTATTTTCCAGAATATAAAATGGGGCCTAGGTAAACTATCAAAACTTTGAATTGGAAAATGATTATCTATAATATGATAAGAAATCTGGGGAGGGAAAAATGTCTAGATGTTCACTGCCACCAGAGAATACATGATAGATTATGCATGAATTTTAAAAACAGAAGGGAAAAATAATCAGACAAAACCTCCAAGATACATGACACTTTGCATCAATAGTATATCTACAATAATATGACAGATAGGTTTCATCAACATTAACACAAAAGATCTGAATTTATTTATTATTTTAATTACAGATGAACTTAAAAAAAGATTCCAGCAAACAGAAATAGCACAGCTAATGTGAAATTCTGGGGCAAATTAATTCCTGATGTGTCTCTAAATAGAAAATACATTGATTTAAGCAATAAATAAATAAATAAATAAACACTTATTTCCACTGGTCATGGTACCTAGCCAACATTTTCTGCTTAAACTGCTTTTAATATCTGACTAATTGATAGTCAGGGACAACACTACAGTCTCACATGCTTCTTTGCCAATTCAAGACATACGTAAAATGTCAATTCATAGGAAATAACATACCTCATTTTACATTAGAAAGATGTCACAGTCTTAGGCCATTTATAATAAATACCTCCCTCATTTACAATGGAAGGGGAAAAACAGTGCAATAACAATTTGTCCGGTATCAGACTGCTCAACATGCCTTGGAAAGCATGGTGGAAGGAAAAGCTGCAGCCTGCTCCCCCAGGAGGCACTGGCATGCTTCATGATGACAATCCTTGGCAGCTCATCAGTTCTACTCAGGAAGTGATTGTCCCCTTCCAGCAACCAAGCTAATTTGTCTCCTATTCCAGCTTTGAGATTCTCCACCCTCTGGCCTTGTTCCTTCCTCTCCAAAGCAACAAAGGCAAACTACCCCAAGTTTGTATTCAGACTAGACAGTGGGCTATCCAAACAAACCACGAAAGAAGGGAAGTTTGTGCCATGCCCAGCACCACCTACCATGTAATTATCTACCCAAGAGCGTGAAGGGGAGAATGATGGCAACCACTGCTCTTTGATGATTAAAGGTTTTTCACTAAACTGCATAAACATCTGTCAAATGGTTTTAGAGGAAAGCAGTCTTGACTGATATTTTTAAAGGTTATTCTCTTTTAATGAAATCCATCTCTCATTAAATTCATTCAGATCTCTTTCCAGCCTTTCAGCACAAGCTTTGAGTTGCCTTCAGAACAGTGCTTCATGAATGGAGAGCCTTGATATCTTTCTTCATTTAAATTTTGATCAGTCTGAATATCATTCCTGTGACACTTCCTTAGCTGCTGTTCTGAATTAAATTACATTGATTTGTTTCTACTCGGTATTATGTATGCAGGTGCAATTGAGACATAACACTAAGTTTTTGTTGTGAAGTACACCTGAAATAAGAAACAGCAAAAGTAATCCTCCACCACCCTTGCCACAACAGTAACTGTCTGCTTATAGCTGAAGAAGAAACTGAGAATACCCTTGAGAGGTATTTGAAAGTCAAAAGTTTCCTGTCAAAAATAGTCAGGAATCCTGTTGAAACCTGTTTTCCCAACTTAGCAGGATATAGGAGCAAACACTTACCCCCAAGACCTGTCATTTTTATTCAAGTTATTTGTATGTTCTTTTTTTCTTCTGTTTAATATTCACTGATTGTTTTAGAAGTAGTTATTTATACTCAAATACTAAAGATATACCCACAAGGAATGTTGCATTTTTAATTCATGAAGGAATACTGGTTGCTATTAATAATAGTTGTTGGAAGTATCTAATGGACTCAATAAAAGTGATAGAGACTGTACAGCAGATCACCATTTCTGTGATCTGGGAATGTAAGATTTGTGTCACTACTGAACCTTTCTGTCATTTTAACACAGTAAAGTTTATACATTGCTTGACTGCATCTTTTGTAACTGTATTAAATGTATCCACTGATAAATGCCTGGGCTGGGTCAAGAAAAGAAGAACCGGGCAAAATAACTATTAAAATTCACAACTATGTAGTGTTTAATTTTCATCTATCAGTGCAGTTGCAGCCATCTGCATAATTAACTAGTCAACCAAAGAGAAGGAGGAGGAGGCTTAGCTTGAATCTGGGCTTGAGAAAGAAATGTGATTCTGCACACAGGTGAAAACAAGAAGACCACTAAAATGGAATTCCCAGGACTACCTGTCTCTTGACACCCCAGCGATCAAGGAAGCAGGCACAACTGGCAGATGTCTACCATAATGACTGAAAAATGAAACAGAATCCATGTCTGGTCTAGAATTCAGAAGCACTTCACCCAGTCCCAAAAGACTCCTGTTAAAAAATGATTTTGGATGACATGCATTTTACAAACCTCAGCTAAACCACAGAAGCTACAAAACCTTATTGTCAGTACTTTTACTTTTCTCTCTCCCTTCTCCCTTCCGCTCCACCCCCCAAATATCAAACTTACTGATACAGCTCTCTGAAACTGAGAGCTGCCCAAGTCCGCATGAATGCCACAATCATAAATCATGAACATGACAGCAACGCTCCTTGGAGCATGGATTGTACCTTTCCCTGAATGCAATGTAGGCGTTCAATGAATAATAGACAGTATTACAAGTCCTAAGTCTATAGCCTTCACTATATAATTGCTCCAGGTATAAACATTGCCTGATAATCATCATACTATCACTTAAAAAAAAAAAATAAATAAAAATTGTGCAGATATACTTTCACCTTCTCTTTTAGGCACAAATATCAACTGCTTATGTCAGCTCTCTTTCTGGTTGGAATTTTTTAAGGAATGTAGGAAATTAGACACCTGACTCTCTTAACTTTGAAATCTCACCTGAAAAAAAAAACAACTTGTAATCATCAATGGAAAATATTTTCCACCAGCAGTTCATTTCTTGCTGTGATAGCATCCTGCTACTGCTCTCATTGCAGCATCAGCCTGCCCTGATACAGGAAACATTCAAAAGGAAAAGATATGCCAGAAACAGAAATAGCAGCAGCCCAGATCTCACATTGAGTGGAACTGCATGCTTCAGAATAAATGCTTATATTGGCCTATGCTGTTAACTGTACACCACCCTTCACTCTCACAACATTGCCATTCTCAACTCTATAACAGTCTCCAGCTTTGACAAATACAACAAACTTTACCATGAAGAGAGGGAGCGAGACAGAAAGTAATGATGTGTTATTCATGCAGTTATAGGAAAGTAGTAATGTTGTGTAATCACTACCAGTGACTTCATTTCAAGGGAAGTTCTCATTGAATTTATGAATCTGGTTAGAATACATTGGCAAAAAAAAAAAAAAAAAAGATTCCACAGAAAAGAAAATCGCAGTAAATTCTGATTATAAAAATGGGACATGAAAACTCTGAATAACAAAAGTGAAATAATAAATCTTACTCATTCACAGATATGTGCAAGAAGTCATAGAGATAGGATTTACTTATAGGATTATAGCACATTCTTTCAGATCTCAGTTGTTTAGAAAAAAGTCTCTAGCTGTCCTATGACTCATGCAGATTTGGTTACATAAACTGATCTCCAGTTGCTTGTTTTCTATAGTGAGTTTCTGCATTACAAGAACCAAAATAAATGCAACTCCTGCAAAAAATATAAAGCTATAAAATATGCAGTAATCTCTTTGTAGCTTGCTCAAGTCTTGATCAAAACACACTATGTACTATATCCCAAATCTCATCAAATATCCAACCTTGTTAAACCTAAACTCAGAGAGACAGAAACAGCAGAACTCCACAAGATCTGAGTTTTTACACAGGGTGTAAGTTCTGTATCGTAAATACAGTGACATCATTTAAAACTTTCCTGGTTTTTAACTCCCTCATCAATCTAGGTCTAGCTAGTCATCACATCCCATGACCCTGGCCTGCAACCCACAAGTTAGAGATTCCTCTAGATTCAGAGATTCAGAGACCAGAGATAGATTCAGTAAACAAGCTGTGACAGTCACCTTGTTTTTGCCTTTTCATTGCTCTTCCTCCTAGATTATGTTGCAGTGTATGCCCAAACCTTCAACAAAACTCCCCATCATATTAACATTTCTTTTCAGTGGCAGGTACTGAAATTCTGGTATTCTCACTGAGGTCACTGTAATATCTGCTTTTAATCTCCCTGCTTTTAACTCATCCTCAGCCTTAATTCTCCCACTGGCAGCAGCATTATAAAGTTGACTCTGTTACCTCATTTTTAAGATCCTAAATACTTTAAGACTTGCCTACACTTCCACCACTGTCTCTTCTTCACATATCTTACCTTTCTTCCTATTAATCTCAAAGCATCCCAAAACCTTTCTCTTTTATCAAGTCATCACTCATACTTTCTTAAAGCACTTTCCAATATTAACTTCTACAGGATTATTTTTTTTAAAAGGATTTCTAAAAAGATTTATAAAAATCTTATAACGTTATATGTATACATATAAGCACAATTTTTTAAGCTGTGGAAATGTAAACAATAATTAATCCAATGATTATGTAATCTTATTTAGTTCCTTTCCACGTGCTCAATCCTCATTTTAATTCTTTTTCTTGATCTTTTGAAGAAAGAGTAATATCTAAATACCTGCTTTGCTGAGTCCTGTGAAAATAAAAAGCTTTTTACAAAATACATCTAATCATATTCAGATTAGAATTAATGTACACATTTTAAGAAAGTTATTAGTATATGGAATACCTATATAGGAAAGTAAAACTTTCCATACATTCTCCATGTCTAGAAATCTTCAGACCAATTTTGGTGTTTTTCTAGAAGCAAATATTTTAACGTACAGTTTACATACTGCAGGTTAGGTAGGGAATTACACTGCCTAATAAATTAATTTTGTCTTTTACTTAAAAAAAATTAATGGATATTTCCTCTCAAAATGTAAACAGAACAGTCAACATACAGCAGCTACAGTCATGAAGAGTTCAAGGACAAAATGAACTAGCTACTGATTAAAAGCAAAAGATAGACTTCAAGGCATTTCACCATGTTTAAGACACACAGAACTTTTCTGAACTTGATTAAAAGACTCTTATTTTTTTCTGACTTTGTATAGGAACATTTAATGCCTGTTAAGACCATAGCTATTTTAATTATGTGAATCCAAGGGGTTTTTCTTTATAAATAGTTCTTACAGGAGTGTCTAAGGCAAAGTCTTTAACCGCTCCTGGTAGTGGAATATTCATATGATGTTCAGCAACAAAATCAGGTGTTCACATCCAGGAGAGAGAGTTTCCAGACTATTTGGCTGCAAGGCTTACCTCAGACTTAATTCTGCAAGTTTTATTCTGCTTGAGGCTTCAGTCTCTCCTTTCCATTGGTAAAAAACAAGCAAACAAAAAAAACCCCACATAAATCTTAATTGTACTAAATCTCTCTCATTATTTCTGACTCTAGTATCTAGATAAAAGGCAAACTATAAGTTTCTGAAGGTTATTCAAAACTTGTTTGTGAGCTATGAGATGTTTTTTAAGTTTCTAAATTAAGCTCTGTTGTACAAGTACAATGTGGATAATGTGCATAACTGATATACTATTTCTTTCTTCTAATACAAAAATAGCCTTTTCCACCTTAGTGTGATTTTTCTAAGTTATTGAAACAAATAAGACTTCCGCAAAATTTATTCTGCAGCATGTTTTTCCAATGTCAAAAACTACCAAATCAGAGAAAATATAAATGCTGTACACATCTTTTAATGTCTTTCAAGGACAATAATAACAATTATATTTTGTGTCAGCTTTGCAAAATTGCTTTCACCAGGCCCAATGTCCCAGCATGTAATTATGCCAATTTTCACATTTTTCATTTTCTCTGAAGTACTAACAAAAGCAACATGCAGGGAATTTCACAGCTGATGAAATTTTGGCCTTAAGACAGTAAATGACAAAAAGATATGATAAAGAAGGTATATTTAATTAATTTTGCTTTTCCAAAGTCTTCAGAGAAATACAGATTTCTCAAAGGCATGAAAGGACAGGTCCCACAACAGCTCAGGTCAATGGAAGAATCTACATTACTTCCCCTGCTTTTGGAGCGAAGTGGTAATATTTTGTGTAGCAATAGGCCTAAACCCCTTATTTCATTCAGGACTATGCAAATAGCTCATTTTAAAAGCAAAGAAAATATTCAAGAAGTTATCAAATAATATATCTGTCCTTTTCCACTTCTGCAACTAATGAATTTGAGGTTACAAACAGCTTGGCCTCTGAAAAGTCTAAACAGTGTTAAATTCATTTAATAATTATTGGTAAGAAGTAGTGAGCATATTAAGCTTTTTTTTTTTTCCCTCGGAATATGTATATTCTCATTCAGATTCATAGTTGAAATCCCTGAGACTTCGGCTTCTGAAATTTAGATTCTCTCCTCACAGATAAAATCCCAGAAAATCAGCTACTGTATTTTCTGTTGCATGTATCAATTTATTATCACATTATTGTCCATGCAAGAAATCTTTTCTGATGGTAATTCTTTCCTAAAGTCAAGACCAGACTAGGTACTAAGGGAGTACATTTATGGAGTGTATCATCAGTAAAGCACAGGGTAGTAAGCACCACAATGAAAAAAAAAATATATATATATATATATATATATATCTGTAGCCCTAAAACAAATTCAGAGATATTCCCTTCTATTTCACCCATATAAAGTAGCAGCAAGGTAAATTTCCTGACTGTCTTGATGCACACAAGCACAAAATAGACTACTAGAAGGAATGCTTAGCTTCCTGTGTCAGCAAAGGAAACTACCTTGCTAGTGCCAAAGAAATATCACTGTCCCACTCCTAGCACATTTCCTATTCTGTGAAACAAATAATTTCTATTTCTTTTGCTAAAGAAGAAATTGCATTGGTCTCATGCACCTTTGTTCCTCAATTGCCTATATTTCTTATTCAGAGACCTTCATAAAGAAAAGGAAGACACATGGTCATTGGTTGAGCAGCTGCTCCTTGCTACCACTCTCGGCTCTTCAGCACATTAATGATACCATTAACTATACATGCAAAGCACACTATTTCATATGAAAGCTGGATTTCTTTTCTCTTGTGCCCGGTTTCCTGATATATGCCGCTATGTGACCCTGGACTTAATTACCACCTGCATACAGAGGTGGTGTCCTCTCCTTTTCTACTGACCAGTCCCTGATCTGCCCTGTTACATCACTCCTTTCTTCAATATACAGCAATGATAAAGCCCAATTACCTTTTCCTGAAAATCTGGGCTGAATTTTGGGTGACGTTGTCATCCAGCTCTTGGTTTTGATAATTTTCTGAGGCAATTATTAAAACTCTTCACTGAAGTCATGCATTTCTCAGACCTTTTGCTGAAACTTTTTTTCAAAACACTATCCAAATGCCCTCTCTAATTAAATATTTTCAACCTATACATAGCTTTTAATTATTAATAGTTTTATGTAGGTGATAGGACACTCTACACAAAACTATTAAATATTTACTCTAATGACAAAGTGAGTAAGTTGCTTAGACATAAATAAGCATGGGGATGCTGGTCAACAGGAGGATCAACAAGAGGGCAAACTGCATTTTGGGGTGCATTAAACAGCGTGGCCAGCCAGTCAAAAGTGGTGATTCTCCCACTATATTTTGCATTGGTGCAGCCACACCTTGAATATTGTGTGCAGTTCTGCGCTCCATAAAATCAAAAGGATGGCAAGGTCCTTGAAAGCATCCAGAGGGGAGGGCAACAAAGCTGGCAGAAGAGCTGGAAGGTATGTCCTGTGAGGACACTTGGGTTGTACAGTCTGGAGAAAAGGAGGCTGAGAGGTGACCTCATTACTCTCTGCAACTTCCTGAGAAGGGGAAGGGGAGAGGGAGGTGCTGGTCTCTTCCTGCTGATAATATAGGAACGGCACAAAACTGCACCAGGGGAGGCTTGTGCTGGAGATTAGGAAACATTACCATGAGGGTGGTCAGACACTGGAACAGACTTCCTGGAGAGGTGGTTGATACCCCATGCCTGTCAGTGTCCAAGAGACTTTTGGACAATGCACTCATTAAATTATACTTTAACTTTTGGTTAACCCTAAAGAGGGCAGGCAGTTGGACTAGACGAACTGTGTAGGTCCCTTCAAACTGAACTGTTTTGTTCTGTTTCGTTCTATAAAACTCAGGCATTCATTCAAGAGAAAACAGATCTCGTCCACCTGTTGTTCAAATTAATTTTTCAATGAAGTAGAAGAGTACTTTGGAGGAACATGGTAAATAATTTATAGTGCCAAAGTAAATGTCTCTACCTCTAAATATTTCTTACTGAACTCTACCTGTAGTTGTGGAGCAATAAAACATATTCTCTGCTGAAAAGAAGCTTTGCAGCATCTGCTTTTCAGGTCACGAACTTTTTATCTGATATGGTTTTTTTTGCCAGTGAATCATTAATTCTGTGGAGTTACATGCAGTTTTGCATTCATTATTTTATTTAGTCTGAACTAGAATATGTTGCCAGGGTCAGCAACTTCTTTTTTTTTTTTTCTTCTTTTTTTTTTTTGTTTGTTTTGTTTTGTTTTTTAAAATATGTCTCCCAAAACAAACAGCCTATGAGATAAGGCTGTACACAACAGCATTTGATGTATTACATCTCACTGGTATCTGACAACCCTTACTCCCTGGTGATGCGATTCTTTTCTAATAATTTAGTCTCAGTCTATTAAAAGACAACTACAGATAATGCATCCAGGCAAGTGGAGAAGGATGTCCAGAACAGTGTTTGCAGGAAGGTTTTCAAAACACAATTCTCAAAAAAATGTGCTATTGATTTTTTAATCATTTCAGACAAAGACTGTTACATAGATTTTCTAAAGGACTGAACATAACTAGAAGAAGATGGAAATAGATTTCCCCTTTGCTACTTCATATGTCATAATAATAGATTTTTTTAATTCATTTACCACTAAGTAAAGAACATGGCTAGCCATTTGGAAGTCATCTTATGATATCTAGAGACTTGACAGACTTTAAAAATTGTTCCTATGTTGAATGCTACCAGATTTCATATTATACAATTACTAATGAACAATTACTTCAACACTATGTATAAATTAATACTAAATCAGAAGTAGTGTTTGGAGCTTTTGTTCTGTGCTGTTGCTATCATCTGCGATTTCAGTTATAAGCTGGCCACTGAGTAGAATAGGGCCTTTAATAGCATTCTGCTTCAGAAACATTTCAAGTGAGCTAGGTTGCCATTCAAAATCTGAAAATTAGGTGAACTTAGAATATGTTTGACTTTTTTATTTGGACAATGAAGGACTTAAAATGTGGTTTGCCTAATTAAAACAGTTTCTTAGAGCATTTTACCGAGTATTAAATAGAAACCATTTACTAGGACATCTGGTCTAATAATTGTCTGCCTATCTACACAGTCCCCGTGACAACAATGCAAGATGCAGGGGGTTAGTAGTTCACAAGACACATCAACTGAACACACATAACACTGGAACTTGGCAAAATAAATAATTAAAGCATAAAGTAAATTTTATTTACTTAAAAAAATTAACTTTCAACATGTACTTGTAGAGAATGAAGAGGAATGGATTCAAGAACAGGGAAACACTGAGATTGTCCCTGACATTTCCAAAAATATTTTAGTTTTTTTGTTTACTTGCCGATTTGCTCATTGTAGGCTTTTGCTAGTTTTCAGGCTTAGAACAGTAGAACACATGAACATTTTTCATTTTTTCTTTTCTGTACTGTAATTTCAGTAATGCTTTTATCTGATGCCACAGCCAAGATGGCATCAAGATGACAGTTACAGAATCACAGAATCACAGAATTGAAGGGGTTAGAAGGGACCTCGAAAGATCATCGGGTCCAACCCCCCTGCCAAAGCAGGTTCCTTAAAGCAGGCTGCCCAGGTAGGCGTCCACACGGGCCTTGAATATCTCCAGAGAAGGAGACTCCACAACCTCCCTGGGCAGCCTGTTCCAGTGCTCTGTCACCCTCACCGTGAAGAAGTTCTTTTGCATGTTGGTGCAGAACTTCCTGTGCTCTATCTTGTGGCCATTACCCCTTGTCCTATCCCCACAAACCACTGAGAAGAGGTTGGCCAAATCCCTCTGTCTCCCACACCTCAGGTATTTATACACATTGATAAGATCCCCTCTCAGTCTTCTCTTCTCCAGGCTGAACAGACCCAGGTCTCTCAGCCTTTCTTCATAGGGAAGATGCTCCAGGCCCCGTATCATCTTTGTGGCCCTCCGCTGGACTCTTTCCAGGAGTTCCCTGTCTTTTTTGTACCGGGGAGCCCAGAACTGGACACAGTACTCCAGGTGAGGCCTGACCAGGGCGGAGTAGAGGGGGAGGATCACCTCCCTTGACCTGCTGGCTACACTCCTTTTAATGCACGCCAGGATCCCATTGGCCCTCTTGGCCACGAGGGCACACTGCTGGCTCATGGTCAACCTGTTGTCCACCAAGACCCCCAGGTCCTTCTCCTCAGAGCTCCTCTCCAGCAGGTCGTCCCCCAGCCTGTACTGGTACATCCGGTTGTTCCTTCCCAGGTGCAGGACTCCTACACTTGCTCTTATTAAACCTCATTTGGTTTCTTCCTGCCCATCTCTCCAGCCAGTCCAGGTCTCACTGAATGGCAGCACAGCCTTCTGGTGTGCCAGCCACTCCTCCCAGCTTTGTGTCATCGGCGTACTTGCTGAGGGCAGACACTATTCCCTCATCAAGGTCATCGATGAAGATGTTGAACAAGACCGGACCCAGCACCGACCCCTGGGGAATGCCGCTAGTCACAGGTCTCCACCTGGACTCTGCACCACCGATCACCACCCTCTGAGCTCGGCCAGTCAGCCAGTTCTCAACTCACCTAACTGTCCACTCCTCTATCCCACACTTTCTCAGCTTTGCTATCAGGATCTCATGGGAGACAGTATTGAAAGCCTTGCTAAAGTCAAGGTAGATGACATCCACTGCTCTCCCCCCGTCTACCCAGCTGGTGATGCCATCATAGAAGGCAATGAGGTTGATCGAGCATGACTTCCCCTTGGTGAATCCATGCTGACTACTCCTCATAACCTTCTTCTCTTCCAATTGCTTGGAGATGACATCCAGAACAAGCTGTTCCAACACCTTTCCAGGGACAGAGGTGAGACTGACTGGCCTGTAGTTTCCCGGATCCTCCTTCTTGCCCTTCTTGAAGACCGGAGTGACATTGGCTATCCTCCAATCTTCAAGCACCTCTCCTGTTCTCCATGACCTTTCAAAGATGATAGAGAGCGTTTCGGCGATCACCTCTGCCAACTCCCTTAGCACACGTGGATGCATCCCATCGGGACCCATGGATTTGTGTGCATTGAGCCCACTCAGACACTCCCGAACCACTCTCTCGTCAACCATGGGGAAGCCCTCCATTTCCCAGCCCCTTTCTCCTCCCGCCAGGGTTGAGGAGTCCCAGGGGGAGTCCTTGAAGCAAAGACTGAAGCAAAGAAAGCATTCAGTATCTCCGCCTTCTTGGCGTGTCCCGTTACCAGGACACCCCCACCTCGTTCAGCAAGGGACCCACATTATCCCTAGTCTTCCTTTTACTGTTTACATACTTAAAAAAAACCCTTCTTATTATCTTTTATCTCTTTTGCAAGCCTCATCTCTAGGTGGGCTTTAGCCTTCCTCGTCGCGTCCCTGCAGGCCCTGACAACACTTCTATACTCCTCCCAAGAGGACAGGCCCTTTTTCCACATTTCATTGACCTTCCACTTCCTTTTGATCTTATCGATGAGCTCCTTGCTCATCCACGCAGGTTTCCTGCCCCCCTTCCCTGATTTCGTACTCTTAGGGATGCACCGATCCTGAGCTTGGAAGAAGTGCTGTTTAAATGTAGCCCAGCTCTCACAAGCACTCTTGCCTTCTAGCAACCTAGCCCATGAGATACTCCCAAGCAGGTCCTGGAAGAGGTCGAAGTTGGCTCTTTGAAAGTCCAGGGTAGCAATCCTGCTACTAGTCTTACTTCTTCCACCAAGTTCCATCTTGAACTCCACCATCTAATGGTCACTGCATCCCAAGCTTCCCCCAACCCTTACATCCCTAACAAGCCCATCCCTGTTGGTAAGGACAAGGTCCAGAAGCACCCCCCGCCTTGTCTGCTCCTCCACCACCTGCGTCAGAAAATTATCTTCAACGCCTTGTAGGAACCGTTTAGACTGCACATGCCTGGCCAAGTTGCTTACCCAACAGATGTCTGGATAATTGAAGTCCCCCATGAGAACCAGCGCCCATGATCGTGAGGCTACTACCAGCTGCTTGTATAAGGCCTCATCGACCTCCTCCTTCTGATCTGGTGACCTGTAGTACACCCCCACAACAGCCCACATACAACAACCCACATACCAGCCCACCCCCTAATTCTCACCCACAAGCTCTCCACTTGTCCTTCACCCTCCCCCAGGTGTAGCTGGGTACACTCTAATTGCTCCCTCACATAAAGGGCAACACCACCCCCTCGCTTCCCCAGCCTGTCTTTCCTAAAAAGAACATAGCCCTCCATGACAGCGTTCCAGTCATGCGAGCTGTCCCACCATGTCTCTATGATTGCAACGAGATCGGGGCCCTGAGACCGAACACAGATCTTGAGCTCATCCTGTTTATTTCCCATGCTCCACGCATTGGTATACAGGCACTTTAGGGAAGCAGCAGGCTCAGTTACCCCTGGAGAGATGCAAGAAGAAGATTCCGGACAGAGTATTGGTACCATTACCTTCTCTGAGGAGCCCTCAGACAATCCTATGGGACAACTCAAAGGTTTTTCCCTAGTATCTTCAACAGTGACAGCAGTGACAACTTCCCCCAGCCCTTCTCTGTCACTTTTAGCTCCCCTCCCTTCCCACATCAAACCTAGTTTAAAGCCCTGGCAATCAGCCCAGAAAGCTTGCTCCCCAACACACTTGTGCCCCACTTGCTGAGTTGGAGTTGGTCAGCAGCCCACATACCCGGCTTCTCAAAGGACTGCCCAGGATTGAAATACCCAGATCCTTGGTCCAGACACCACCCCCTCAGCCAGTCATTTACCTGTCCCGTTCTCCTCCTTCTTTCTGGGTCCCAGTCACCCAGCGGGAGGACAGAGGAGAACACTACCTGCACCCCCGATCCATTCAACATCCTTCCCAGGGATGCAAAGTCCTTTTTAATATTCCTCATTTTTCTAGTTGCAGCTTCCCAGGATCCAACCTGAATGACAACAAGAGGATAGTAGTCCTCCGGTTTAATGAGCTGCGGCAGAGCCTCCCTCACGTCTCCGACACGTGCCCCAGGAAGACAGCACACCTCTCTGGATAGGTTATCTGGGTAACAAATGGGAGCCTTAGTGCCCTTCAGCAAGGAGTCTCCTATCACTAAGACTCTCTGTTCTTTTTTTGTGGCACTGATTGTGATGCAGTGCCCCATCCGGCCCCAATCCCTATGCTCAGTACTTCCCCCGATCTTGACACACTTCTCAGGGTTGCGTCCCAGGTTCGGACTATTGTCCAGACCCTCAACCTCTTCCTTTTCCTGCCTGAGAGCCTCAAATCTATTACCCAGGGACACCATGGCGGTTGGTGGCACCATTGGTGTAGGAGGCAAATGTCTCTTTCTGCTTCGAGCTGTGACAAGGGTCCAGCCCCTTTTCTCTTGTGGGCGGTCAAGCCCTCTTTACTGCATGTGATCAGCTGGGTCAGCTTCTACCTCTTGCAGGGACTTAGGAGGGGGCTGCTGGGCATCAGCAGGGGCAGGTTGACACCTCCTATCTGTCACCCTCAGAGACTCCCAGGAGCCCCTCAGGCTGCCAATTTCTCGCTGCAGCCCAGCCACCTCCTCGAGGAGTTCCTTAAGCAGGGCACACCTGCACCCATGACAGCCCTCTCTTCCCTCAGGACCCAGGTGGGTCTCCAGATTCTGGAGCTCCCCGCAGTCACCTGTCTGGACTGCTACTTCCCCCCTCAGGGGATCCACCTGAGTGCCCACATGAATCCAGAGAGGCAGCATCTCCTCCGCTTGGGTTGCCGCCTCGGACCGGCCACTGCGACGGGTGCCCACCATGGTGAATTAATTCTAGATGTAACGAGGCAGAGTTCCCTGAGGAGAGGAGGGGCAGAGAAAGGGAGGTGGGAAAGGGGGGGGAGGATCCTCCTCACACTCCTCCTTGCCCCTCCTGAACTGCCCCGCCTAAACTGCCTGCGCTAACTGCCTAAGCCGGTCCTGTTAGCGCGTCCTGTTTGCGGCACTCCGTAGGGACTGCTTTTATAGCGTTGGATCACTGGAAATTACTTTGTACACATTAGCACATTGTTAGGAATAGTGGTAGTCACTGCAAATTGGAACTTGAAGTGCATGTCAAAGTAAACAGGCAGTGAGCCATGCTGAGTAAATCTCAGAGGTGGCAGCGGCACTGCTACACCTTTTCTCTTACTCACTTTGGTGAGCACCTCTGTCTGGTGCCAAAAAAGACTTATTCAAGACATTGTGTAACGTAATCCATGTGCAATGGCTTTGTATACTTGGTTCTCAGCTGTTCTCCTTGCCCAACACTTTGACATATCATTACAGACATTGTTTTTGACCCAAGTGGCAAACACCAGTAACAGCTATAGTCAGGCATGCTTCAGGAAACCAGGAATCCACATTCATGGTATATTGCCTGTTGCGACCTAGTACATACCAGGCAAAGCAAAGATTTTAAATCAGTCTTAATACATTGAAATACTATCAGAACAACACTGTCATTCTTGATATCATGATGTAGATGTAAATCTGAACAGGTCTAAGCAGGAATTGGTTGGGGGAGTTATATCACAATGCATATAATTATATACTAATGAGCTTAAATAATCACATCATAGATTTTTGATATATTTTCATATACATATCATGGACTGTCAAAGACCCCATACGGCAGTCCCTTATAAACATCCTTAGGTTTCAGGGAATCTTGGATTTCTTGCTTCTTGGATTTCTTTCATGTGGACAGAGGAAAGCAAACCAGAATAATGCATTTATGGATAGTGACACCATCTCCCCCACAGCCTTCAAAGAAATTCTTCAGAAAGACTCTTTTCAAGAACACTGAACTCCAGCTTGCTGCATTTCAGGAGGATTAAACATGGAGCTCCTTCATGGTGCTCAGCCTTTATGCTGAGCCCCAGGTATGACTCCTTCTTCCCTTTGAAATTAAAATGTTAATTTAAAACTGAAATATGCCAGAAAGTGTTTACAAATTAGCATATTCCTGGATATATTGTTGACATAAAAAATACAGTAAATTACATTTAACTTTCTTACAGTATGACTGTCCTGCCAACAAAGATTTTCATTTCAAAAATACTTCGTCACACATATTCATAAGGAGAAAAAAAAAAAGTGATTTAAAGCACTGCCTTGACCATGTTAATACATACTGAAGTTAGTTCAACATCTGAGATATAAAAATGGTATCAAAAGTGATACATATACATACTAAATTCACCACTGTTGCAGCACACTAGTGATCTCTAGGACTGTGCCATGAACATCAGATATTTACAGTGTCCTGACAAGGTTGTTTGAACACACTCCCAGTGCATCCTGCTAGGTTACAATATGTTGGTCACAGATGACCTATATCCATTAGCTTGGAGAACAACTGCATTACGAATCACATGTAAACATTAAATTTATTGTTAATTACTCTGCCTTTGCAGGATACAGTTTAAGTGTATATGCCCATAGCTCCCTCTGCTGGATAAACCACACAGAAAATAAGAAGTACCTCTTTACAACTGAAGAAGCTAATCCAAATAATAATAATAAAGAAACATATAGGAGGAAAATGAAAAAACAAAAAGAAAAAGAAAAAAAAAAGAAGGATTTTAGAATAATATATTGTATTCTTTATCATAACAAACTCATATTTATCAATCTTTTTCCAAAAATATTTACTTTTCATGACTGTTTTACATTAAAAGTATGATTTCAGACAAAAAAATGTGAACAAAAACCTCATGTACATTGATGTCAGAAATAGTCTTTCTCTTAATTGTTCTTTATTAGTGGATAGCAGAGGTATCAAATAAGCTGTTAAAAGAGGACAGAACAGATTGGAATTAGAATATAAAATGTATGAATGGATTTTAGAAATAAAATATTGACATGAAGTAGCTCAGATGAGTAAAGAGGTGCTTTACTATGTGGCCAATATTCATAGGGCATGGACAGTAGAGCAATGGTTAAGCCCATAACAGTAGGCTAGAAATGTGAACTGATAACAAACAAACAAAACAAACAAAACAAAACAAAAAAACAAGCAAAAAAAATAAACATTTCTCCTGCATACCATATTTTTGACATTTTAATAAAATGGCTCATGGAAATAAAAGGTGTCATGAGGAGTAAAAGGGAGAGCTTTTAGGTTTTCAAATCAAACAGAAAAGTTTCTTTTAGGCAAAGTTTGTTTAGTTTATAGGTTAAACAAATAGATCAATATAATCCAAAAGACACTTTGGTTGAAAAATTGTTTTCAAGTAAAAAATGAGCTATTTTTACTTAGTGGATATAAGGACAGATATAAGCAACATGGTAAGGCTCAGAACAATTTCATCTGAAGGCAACACCTTCACATTCTTAACATTAAATGTGGGGAGCTGAAGAGGTAAACAGAATTAAAATAAATACAGGCACATTTAAATGGCTTAAATAAAAGGAGATATTGACTGGATATTCCACGATAGGTAAATAAAAATCATTAACTAATGGGATAAGAACAAAGGGGACAAAATCCATCTCCTGAATTCAGCTAAGGAAGATAAATTAGTAATATAAATTAGTTCCAACTGCAACACTGCTTTCTCATTAGGAACATAATTTCTTAAGAGTGTTAATAGCTGAAGGATCTAAGCAGATGGACCAAAATTTCCACTTCATATAAGCCCTGAGAAATAGGATATTTCTTTTGTGGTTTTGATTGGCTAAGCCTATGTAATTTATCAAGCAAGGAAACCATCCTCATCAGTAGTATCTACACATAATTTTCACAGAAGAAGAAAAGAAAGTGCTCTGGAGTACAGACTTAAAGGCCTATCTTTATGGTCTCAGGTTTCTATTTAATTTAGATCTTTGCAGTTTCATATTTCTATAAGTTACTTTATTTTTATTTTGTAGATCCGAGTTCTCCACATTAGAATGTAATTCTATGCATTCGGGACAGAAAGAGCTAGTTAGAAAGAATATGAGATTAAATCTTTGAATTTTCATATTTCATTTCTTATTTTAATTACAACAATAATATAGACATCCCTTTTTTCTCACAGAAAATATGAAAAAAAAAAAAGTACATCTAGACTTTCTCAAAGAGAAGTGCCATCAAGTAATTTACAGTGAAACTAAGACATTCATTAACTTTTTAAGGGCTGCTGTGCAGACAAAAACTAATAAAAATACAGAACATAAGAAGCATAATTTAACAGTGAAATAGAACTCTTTAGAAAAGCTGAAAATGAAATGAGAACTGCTCCATAAGCAACATGAAAATATTGCATGATGATGGATAAAGATGACATTTACAAGGTTCGGTAATGCAAAATGGTAAAGTTTACAGGAAATTAATCTAATATGGTAGACATATCATTTCTCACAGGGGCTGGATCATAATTCAACTGTCTTCACCTGACAAGGTCAAAATTTACCACAGCATACACTAGAAAACTGTAAGTTGAAGAGGCTTCATCACTTCTTAAATCAGTTCTGCATAATTTCAGACATAGAAATTTAATTCTGTGGCAACCAGAGGATTTATCCCTGCTATATGAAAAGAAAACTCTCCAAAACTTTTGATTAAAATATAATGAAGAGAAAAAAAAAGGAAAAAAAAAAAAGTCCTATCTGCTTAAAATGCTTGTTCATAATTAATTTGAATTATCATTATCAGCAAGCGAATACACAGTTTCCTAGGAATGATAACACACAAAGCAAAACCAGCCATTTCTTTCGGCATATTAGTTTTATTACACAATCAAGTTTCGTTCTGTTTAAGATGAAAATGGTTTGATCAGTTTCATAAATATAGAGCTGTTCTGTAGGGTATAGATTTAAAAAGCAGTGTATGACGCATATATAAAACCATTTCCAAATTAATTCATGTAGATAGTCATTATTACTGTTGTGGACTACACATATTTATTTGTTCTTCCTTCTTGTATCTAGACGTTGTCAAACTATTTCTACAGTTCTGCAATTATAAGAAGGATACTTTCTGGACTTCAAACTTTTATATCACTGCTTTAACATTTGTAAAAAAACACACAATAATAATATTGCATCTCCACATACTGCACATAGTAGAAGTTTAAGAAAAATCTAAGTACTTCTTTTACTGAAGACATGCAAGATCAAAAGATAATGGCATTTGTAAGAAAGTTGTATCTTTTTCACAGCTTTTAAAAATAATCAGTACAGCAGAAAATTGCACAGCAATGCATAGCAACTGCACAGCAATGCATAGCATTGAATTTAGAAGAAATGACATACAATTTTCCATTCTCCGACGTTCTTATAGAGTAATTATTAAATGTGCAGAATCATATTAAGCATGCATAAACCTATACAGATTCATCCTCATTAAATACTATAGGATTTCTTCATTAAAGAGGTAGTAAACTGGTATCTTATGAACCTGGATAGGTGCCTCTAATTAGTTTAAACTGAATTAAAAGAGTTTGAGGTCTGGAGGAATCATTGCAGACATCAGTTCTGACTTGCAGCATAAGAAATGCTCTGTTACTTAACAAAGTAATTTCTGTATCAAGCATTCTATTTCTGAACTAGTTTGGACCCAAGCCTTAACATCTACCTAAAGTATGCTAAAGTATATATCCCAACACTAAAAATCCAAGTCCAGGTAACATGTATTAGGCAGTAGCATAAAAGTTTTGCAGTAGCTCTAAACTGCAGTAATAATAATAGATTCTATTGGTCTGTATATAACGTACTGCTCAAAGTAGTGCTGTTATGGTTTATTATCGGTATTTCATTCTCAATAATTTCTGCTGGGTGAAAAAATAACAACATAACCTGCCTTGTAATTTTAGGTACATTGGCTTGTCATTTTGTTAGGAGAAATATGGAGCCTGAACTGAATGGCAAAGTTCTTCCATCTATTTTATGACAAGACTCATGAACCTTCTAGTCTGCCATAAAGCAGTGAAAATTAGACAATCAAGGAGAACCAAACAGTGCAGACACTCCATGAAAATCACCAAATCCTTTGAAACATTCACTAAAGCAGTATGAAACATGATATCAGGGTTTGTGATGATGAGCCATCGCACAGATTCCTGGTCACATCAGCACTGCAGTGCCTTCATTACTGACATTCTGAACTCAGGAGGCCATTCTGCTGGAGTCACATGCCATGCTTACTCAGACTTCCAGAGAATGAGCATTTTCATGATTAGTTACAAAGTTAAATTTTAACAGTGGGACACTGGTTTCCCCCCTCTAGAGTTATGATCGTACTCTACAAGGCTTCTAAGATGAATTATCTAACAGCCAAAAAGTCTGATGCAATGAAATATTTGATTTACCAGTTATCATCCTGGAATCCAAGCATATCTAGCTTCACAAAGTTGTTATTTTAGACAATGTACGTTAAATCACAGAAGCATCTGAAGCAGTGTAGCAGGTAACAGCTGCACACACACACCCTTGGTCAAATCCTATCTGCTATCTTTTCTACTGGGAATATAAACAAAAGAAAGAGATATTCATTCACAGCTCTGCAAGGAGTAACAAATCAGAGTATGTTCATCTTAATTGGAGGAGAAACATTTTCCCTGTGTTTTCCATCTCATGGGACAGAAAAGACAGTAATGATGCTAAAGGATATGGACGGGTTGACTCCTAACAATATGTTTGGTAGATAGAAAGCAGGCAGACATGGAAGAGAGTTTCCTACTGTTATTCCTGAATACCATATTGTAGATATATGTAAAGAAACAGGCAAAATGCTACTAGCAGGAAAGTGGAATGAAATCAAAAACCTATTCAATAGCTTAAGCAGCAAGAGAATGAGACAATTACCAGAAACACCCTAAGGTTCAACAGAAGCAGGCCTTCAAAAACAGAAACAAACAAACAAACAACAACAAAAAAAACACACCACCAAACAACAACAACAAGAATCAGTCTTGGGTTTAAGGGGGAGAGTTTCTTTTAAAAAGTTAACTTCTCTGTTTCTTGATATTATGACAACATTTAAATAAATGTTTTATCTGTAAATAAATGCATTTAATATGTCAAAGCTTTTCATTTTTAATATTCCAAGATAAACATGGTATCCTTCATATACTGAAATAATCTATCACAGTCTGTTGTCTCTCTGTGTAATAGAGGATGGCCTTGGTATATTGCCATTACACAGCTTATTAGAGATCATTCTTCTTACTACAAGAACAGCCTTCATTTCCTCAAATATAATAATGTAGGTACCAAACACCAACAGCATTTTTGACTACCTCAATTAATTTTAGTTTTCCTAATGCTGCCTGGGCAAACAAGGCCTGCATGTTCTTTGCACAGCCTGCAAGGAAAAACGAAACCTTGGCAAAAGCCATTCTTCCAACGCCTTTTTAAGAGTAGTCCCTTGCAGAGCAGGGTAAGTTACTTCACTGTAGTTTTAGCTTTTGAAGCTCAAGACTGAAGCATGACAATGAAATACAATAAGGGGATATGCTGGGTGAATGTTGAGAGAGTGCCTCCAACTAGCCCAGAAGCACGTCTGCAGTCAGAGTGCATGTCTTTGATTGCCTTGTTGATGTTCTGAAATTGATTTATATTGTTATAAAATAGACTTTAAAAGGCATCTTAAGAAATAGTTAAGTCAGTGATTTATGTCATACTATTATGCTTCAAAAGCAGTTCATAAAAAGCCAGCCATTTTAAAGATAGGTTGGTATGGATTTGCTACAAAACTGTATGATATCACAAAGTAACATCAATCTCGATGCTTTCTCTTTCTTTCCTTATTTTGAGAGGGCAGTTTAGAGGTAAGGAGCAGAGAAGTCGTAA
The DNA here is from genome assembly GCF_040182565.1 of Anser cygnoides. Classification (NCBI taxonomy): domain Eukaryota; kingdom Metazoa; phylum Chordata; class Aves; order Anseriformes; family Anatidae; genus Anser; species Anser cygnoides. The sequence goes on along the minus strand of NC_089876.1, from coordinate 62,478,621 downwards.
GCAAACGTGCTTTTTCTGCTTTTTTTTCTGCTTTTTGACCATTCCTTATCAATTACATGCCATACTGTACTTGGGGTGGTCACAGCACAGTTTTTTTATTTAGCTCATTTGAGCTTTACTGTTTGATCACTGGTGTCTTAAAGTCTCTATAAGCTAGGTGTTTTTCATCTGCAAAAATTTCCTTTTAGGGATTTGGGAATCAAATCTAGAAAGGAGGCTCCTGCATTCTGATCTTTGTTCTCAGGACTGTTTTTGAACACTATCCAGTAAAATGTAAATGTACATTTCATAGAATCACAGAATGGTTTGGCTTGGAAGGGACCCTAAAGACAATCTACTTACAACCCCCCTGCCATGGGCAGGCATGCCACCCACTAGATCAGGTTGCCCAGGATCCCGTCCTACTTGTCCTTAAACAATTCCAGGGATGGAGCATCCACAACTTCTCTGGGCAACCTGTTCCAGTGCCTCATCACCCTCTTAGTAAAGAATTTCTTCTTTTTATCTAATCTAAATCACACCTCTTTTAGTTTAAAGTTGTTCCCCCTTGTCCTATTACTATCAGCCTGTGTAAAAAGTCACTCTCTATCTATTTTTTAAGCCCCCCTTAAATACTGGAAGGCCACAATGAGGTCTCCCCAGAGCCTTCTCTTCTCTAGGCTGAACATCCCCAGCTCTCTCAGCCTGTTTTCATAGGAGAGGTGCTCCAGCTCTCTGATCATCCTCATGGCCCTCCTCTGGACCTGCTCTAACAGGTCCTTGTCCTTCTTGTGTTGGATCCCCAGACCTGGGTGCAGTACTCCAGATGGGACTTCACAAGAGCAGAGTAAAGGTGGACAGTCACCTCCCTCGACCTGGTTGCCACTCCTCTGTTGATGCAGCCCAGGATGCAGCTGACCTTCTGAGCTGCAAGCATGCACTGCTGGCTCATGTCGAGCTTTTCATACACCAGAACCCCCAAGTCCTTCTCCGCAGGGCTGCTCTCAATGAGTTCTCCCAGTCTGTACTCATTTTGGGATTAGAATCTATTTAGAATTAAAATTATTGCAAAGGATTTTCAATAACACACATCTGATATTCAAAGATACCTAGAAGCAGCTGATCAGGTTATTTGATTTTGTCAGCCCTTCACCTCTTTCTTACACCTTAGTCTAATTTTTGCACTTTGTTTCTATCCTAACAGTCATAACCACCACCTGTGATTAAAAGTAGCAGCGGATTAATAAAAAGATGCATGATCGTTACTTTGCATTTTTTCTTTTGAGACAAATATTCAGCAAACATGCAGACTGTACTGTTTGGTTTTCATTTTTGGTTTATATTATTGAAATTAGTTATTTATGTAATCCATTGCCAAGTTACATATTTATTCAACTTTATAGCAGTGTGCTGCATAAGCACATAAGTTTATAGCTGGCATAAATGTCTTGAACACAAATTTGAAAGAATCAGAAAATGCACTAAAAAGAGAACAAAAATATTTTATTTGTGATACTAAAATATTATTTTATAATTATTTTAAATGAAATTCACACATTAACAGACAGTTTTCACAAGGTCTGTTTAATATCCTGGTCATACCTTCTTTACAGGAGTGCAAAGGAATGTGCAAAGATCTGTGGTTCACCAGTCCTGGTTGCTTAGCACCTGGGTGAAGTTCTCAAAGAGCACTGACTGCTGACCTCAACAGCTTTTTTGGAAGCCAATCTGCACAATTAGAACACCATGTTTCAGTAATGTAGTTGCTGTTGATGGCAGCAGTTTGTTTCTAACATATCTCTAGCAACTATTACAGTTCTCATATATTGATTCTGTGAGGTTTATTTTTATATTACTTTGTGCTAATATTTACTGTCAAGTTCGTAGCACAGCAAAATAGAAGCAAGGTGTCACAAAGAGATCAGATTTTTGAAGGCTCATGTTTCTTAAACAAATTACAATTTCTCGTATAACTAGCATGCATCTGTCTGTTGAAAAAATCATTTTTCTTAACCTCTTTCTAAAAGTCTGCCTGTTATTTCATAGATTTACTACAAATTGGAACTGAATTGCATAAAATGAATAAGTTTAGTCAAATTATATAAAATTATGTGCTAGGTAGCTTTCATATATTCTAAATATGGCAAACCTATTACATATATACTAATTGTATTTATATAGAACCTGCTGTTACTTCATAAGTGAAAGGGCAGCATTAAGGGTAAGAGATTGATACATCATGCAGCAGCATATTACTAAAAATATTCTCAGAGATCCAGAGGTTGCCTAGCTTAAGAAAGACTTGCCAGTATTGCTTGTGCTCTACAACCTTTTCTGTAAAGAAAGTCGGCCACAGACTCGTTAAGTGTGGCTCTACAAAAGTCTCTCTCAGGGCTGACACAATGAGCCTGACACTACTTCCACAAACAGCTCAAATGGTAAATTCTGCCATGGCTCAGGAAACAGAGACTTCCCAAAATAGGAAGAGAGAAGTGGTTGCAGAGAAATCTTCTGCCTGCCAAAGAAGTAATAAAAGATATTGAAGCTGTCATAGATGCACGGGTACATCATGGCTACTCCTTTTTGCCTCTGTTCATCCTATTGGAAAACCTATCCAACAGCAGAATTGATTTTGAAGCCAGAAAGCCCTGTTAAATCATGTAATATGACCTCTTCTAGCAATGCAGACAAAGACGCACATCCATCTATATTGAAGCCAGCAATGTGGATGTAGCTGAAAGGTAATTTTCCATTCTGATTTTGTAAAGATATTGAATTAATCATTTCTCTTGATAGTTTGTTAAAAAGTTTTATCACCTTTCCCATGGGTTATTTGTGCCTGCTTCTAAATTGGCTATAAGATCCAGGCAATGCTCTTGTTATGTCTTTCTTTGCTGAACCATTTTTTGATGTTATTTTTCACCAACCTAGAAATTTTCAAGAAGCAAATCTGTGCTCTTAGCCGATGAATTTCCAAGTCACTTTACTTTTTTGGCAGGTTGTAGTCAGTTAAAAAAAAAAGTTCTCCTGTTTTCCTTTACATTACAAGACTATGTTTACTTTGCCTCTGTTCGGTTTGTTCCATGAAAGACATACTAGGAAAATCATTTTGAAATAGACAAAAATCATTCCATAATTCAACAGAAAATTATTAGAAATAACACCTCTTCTATTTTAACATAAATATAAGACTTGCCCCTGGCAAAAAGAAAGCCAAGCCTGTATACAGGTTAATGGAAGACAGCAAAATTCTCAGCGTTTGTCCAAGCTGCAGATATAATCCTCAGATAAATTTCAGAACTAGAATAGCACAAGAAATTAGTTGGTTTATGGATTGATAAAGCAGAAACTTCACTGGGCTGCTAACACCTTTCCTCAGTTTGCAAAAAGCTGTGCTCCACTGCCATGCTCTATAGTAGGATGCACAGCCTTTGGGGACAGAAGAGCAGATCTCAATGTTTTCCAAATACAGCCAGCAATTTCAGGACAGTGAAACTACAGTCATTACTTCTACTCAAGATATGGCATTCATATCCATGGGTAAGTTATAATGAAATTTTCTCCTTAGAGAATATCTATCAATACTATGCTACATGAACAAATACTGCAAAAATATGCTTATATGTGTTCATTTGAATAAAAACTATGAATACAATTTGACAGTGTTCCAAAACTTTTCCATTTTTTTAAATATCTAAATAGATTCTTCTATTTATTTTGTCAGGAAAAAAAGAAAAAGAGAGAGAGAGAGCAATTGGTCTGTGCCTAGTTCACGGTTCTCTATGTGGCTAGCAGGAAACCTCATTTAACCTGTTATGAACAGAAGTAGAAGAAATAATGATATATTCACTGCAATCATGATACAAAGACACAGAACTTCAAAATAAAAATCAAAACAAATAGTTCATGAATAACCCATAGGCTGATATGTTTGCGTATAAATCTTCGGCAAATAAATTCCAAAACAAACATATTTATACAATCAGAATATTTTTAGTGAATAATGTATGAAGAGAAACATGGTAAAATTTGCAACCGTTATTCACTGCAAATAGCCCATCTCCCACATAGCATAGGAAACAGAACAATGTAAGATGAGACAGACAATAAGAAACAACTATTAGCTGCCAACTAGTAAAATGGCACATAGTCATGGTTTCCCCTCACTTCAAAGTTTGTGGGCACAGGCAAGCACTGAAAAGATGCCCCCGTGAAGTTTTGGACACTGTCTCACTCAGCAAAACATCTAGAAAAAATATCTGTAGGGAGAAGAAATTTAGATACGTATGACATCTGCAAAGGCAGCTAGTAAGCACGTGAAAATGTCAGCAGCTTTGACTGGCTTTTCACAAAAACTGATGGGCTGTGTACTTCAGATAAGCCCCCTACCTTTTCAGCTCCTTTGCTTCAGCTCCTTCATATTCATTCCTTTGCTTATCTCCCTGTGGTGGTTTTACCTTGCTGGGCAGCTGAACTCCACCGCAACTGCTACCTCAGTAGGTAGCAGAAGAAGAAAGTATGCTGGAAAAAAAAAAAAAAGAAAGGTCATGAGTTGAGGTAAGGATAAGGATAAGGAAAAGGAAAGGAAGAGTGGAAAAAAAAAAAAAAAGAAAGAAAGAAAAAAGCAAAGGCCTTGCAGAAGTACACAGAGAAAAAAAATAATAAAAAATTATGTCCCATCAATGAGTCATGTTTGGCTCAGGAAGCAGTGCCTGGGCCTCAATATGCATAGCGGTTGTTTGGGAGGACGGACGTCTTCATAACAAGAGACCCCTCCCTCTTCCCCTTTCCCACCTTTTATTGCTGAGTGTTACACCATGTGGTATGGAATATCCTTTTTGTTGGTTTGGGTCAGCCGCCCTGGTGATGTCCCCTCCCCATCTCTTGCCCACCCTCAGACTATAACTGTCCTTTGGAAAGACAGGATGCTTTGTCAATGACACTGCTTGTGTGGTTCACAGTTTCAGTCTAGGTGACGAGCTTTGATGTCACAGAGAGTATTTGCTAACACCAACAGTCAATCTATGTCTTGTGTCAAAAAGATGCTGCTGCACAATTTTCTTGAGAACATCTTTTCAATTTGTCATTTGCATACCTCTCAGCCACTTGCTAAATGTAGCTGATTATATAAAAAATCGCCCCTGGCAGTCTGCTAACAGGTGCTTTCAATAATCTGATCAAGCTAACTTTGTGAGGTAATGCTATGTGTTCACTCCCTGTTTGCAAGCATTTGGTGGCTGAGGACACTCAGCCTTCTATTACTGTTGATCAGATAAGCAACTGCACCACATATCAGTCAAATAACTGACACTGAGCTATGAAAAGGCATTCATAAAGACAATATCAAGGATATGATAACATTTGATTCATTGTCATCCCATCATTTTGCTCTAGTTCTCCTTTTGAAATATTTGGCCTGGTAATGATTGGTTAGCTCTGTCTGGTGTTTTATTAAAACTAGTTTTCCTTACATCACTGTGACTCTCTTGGACAAATTTGCCACTAACTGGAATGGCTGAATTGTTGAAATCATGGTAAAACAAGTTTTTGACCTTATAGGTACACATCAGCCAGTATCTTTGTTTTTTGAAATACAGCACCTGTATTTCATTTTAGGGCTTGTAAATTATAATTGCATTGAAGTGAGATCTGCGAAGTATTTGAATTGCAAAGTACTACTACAGGAGTATCATGACAAGGCTCATAATCAAGAGTTAGTAAGTGTTTTTAAGATCTTGTGTCTCTGTCAAGACATGTTACATCTTGAAAAGCTTGAGTTCTTACTGATGCTGAGTAGGTTTTTTGGTCAGCCACAGAACACTGATGGGATGTAAATTAAATGTCTTTAAGTGTCCTTTCTCCTACTTTCCCAGGGGTGGATGAACAACACTAACTTTGGTGGAGCTGCTCTACCATTCTGAAAGATCTACTTTTGACCCAGAAGGAACAGCAGGCAACCAGAAGTTACAATAATTGAAAATGATAAGCTTGCACTCAAAGAGATGCATGATTTATGGGGAGAAATTGTCTTTTGGCAAGGATTATAGCAGAGAGTTGAAAATGATGCTATATTTAGATAACTATCTGACTATGGGTGATAAACATGTTTGGGCTTGTTGTCAAAGCTTTCCTTCTCCTTATCTAACTTTTTTTAAAAACAAAAAATACAGCCAAGTAGCCCATTGTAACTGGTTAGTTGACTTGAGGAGCTACATACAAACTTTATCCAATCCCAAGATCTTTAGAGCAAGAACATTTTGCTTCAGTTTTAAAGAAGAGAAAGGAAACACATTTATGACAAACGACTTGCCCAAGGTCAGCTGTGCAGAGACAGACCACACAGATCAGGTCCCCTGCTGTCTAGTTTGATGCCTATCCTCTGTAAACAGCCTAAGTTCATATTGGTCTTTTGGCTGCTGTTCAACAATGCAAACTCATCACATTTGTTTTCTGGTAGCACTGCCAGGTTTTCATCATCTGTTTTTTTTACTTCCTTCTTTTGAATACATTTTTTCCACAGGCATGCTATCTTGTGGTTTGCGTGTGTGTGTGTGTTTATTTTTCTTCCCCTCAAAAGTGAATCTGACTCTGATGTTTTCTAAGTGTTTTCTTATAGTAACGATGCAAACCTCTAATGATGCAAATGTTTGCTAATATTTGGCAATTCAAATATTCAAACACTTAAAATTATTGATACTATGTTTCCTGCCGTTATAATCTGCCTGTATAAGAAAACGGATTTTTTTCTCCTCTTAAATTGTTGTAGTCTATACCTGCTTTTGATTAAGTAATTGCTTTTCACTGCATACAGTTTGTTCAAATGCTATTTCAGAGAAATGCAGGAATCCACGGGGATGAAAGGTCATTAACAGTTATCTTTGCACTTATGTTTCTTAAGATGTACATATTTACATTCAGATTTGCCCCAGGCCTAGATAACTGTCTCAAAAGCACTCCTTAGTCTTTCTATTTTCAAGTGAGGACAAGTTGATATGTATTTTACCTACCCTTCTTTCTTTTTGTCAACATTAATATTCCTGTTACCTTGGCTTTTTGTACAATGCCTTTCCTAAGCGATAATCAGGTAATCTAAGTCATCATTTTATCAAGACACAAAGATACATCATCTTATTGCCATGATATTTACAGTAAGATCACTTGGCTCCCCGTGTGAGGCACAGACATTTACGAGACATCCACATAAAATGATTAAATGCCTGAAGGTTTTTATTTACTGTGGAAGCACTTTCATGGAGAACGCTCTTCAGAAAAGCACAACAGAAAACTCTTTTGTTCACCGATGCTTATTTATGTATTTGGCACCTGTTCTTTATTGTTTTAGTGACCTGGGTGCTTTCTCAAGGTACTTTCCCAGTATCTTAGTAGAGAAAAATGACACACCGTATGTAAAACAGTTTTCAAACATGACTGATAACACTCAGTTTTGATTTCAGTAGTAAGCAGTCATAAATCTTGCATTCTGAATTGCAGCTCCAACAGCTCCAGAAATTTCCAAAAAGCACCATCCACCCACAAGTATGCTTTTGATCACATGACAATAATATTTAGGCCATTGGGTTGGGTTTTCTCAGTCAAAGTTCTGCTGCACTTCACCCCACCTCAAAGATCCAGAAACAGCTGCAGAACTTAAACTCCACCACAGAGTTACTGCATGGTCATTATGAAATACTGTTTAGCCCCAAATGGCAAACAAACAAAAAAATGGGAAGACTTCCCCATCTTATTACCAGTTACTGTATTAAAATAGTCCATAATCTATAGGGGAGAATTTAAATAGTACAAGGTGAATGAATGTTTTATAAATGGTAATGAGGGGCAATAAGGAAAATAAGATGTGATATATATCTTCAAAATTGATTTGCAGGTGTCAGATGATTGAAATGAGATAGAAAGCAGAAAAAAAGAATATGACAACCAACTCAGTTATGAATTTCTATGACAAAGCAGACCATGATCCTTGTGGGTTCCTCCAACTCAGGATATACTATGATTCTATGATATATATTGTTAAAAAGCCCAGGGCTTTTGTTAAAAGCACAGGGCTATGAAGACGATGAGACGACTGGAGCACCTGCCGTACGAGGACAGGCTGAGAGAGCTAGGCCTGTTTAGCCTGGAAAAGAGAAGACTGAGGGAAGATCTCATCAATGTATATAAATATCTGAGGGGAAGGTGTCGAGAAGATGGAGCCAGTCTCTTTTCAGTTGTGCCATGTTCTCGAAACGCTCCTCTCAGTCTTCTAAGGGAAAAAATCTTCTCCAGTAATACTATGTCCCTCTTCTACTGGGGAGCCCAGAACTGGACACAGTACTCCACATGTGGCCTCACCAGGGCTGAGCAGAGTGGGAGGATTGCCTCCCTTGACCTGCTGGCAACACTCTTCCAAATGCACCCCAGGATACCTACCATTGGCCTTCCTGGCCACAAGGGCACATTGTTAACTCATGGTCACCAGGACTCCCAGGTCCCTCCCAGGTCACGCCCCCAGCCTGTACTGGTGCTTGGGGTTATTTCTCCCTGGGTGCAGGACCCTAACTTGGACCTTATAGCATATGAAGGACATATAAAAAAAAATGCTGATGCTTAAATAAGAAAATACATTTCTTGTCAACGACTACCCCCCCCCCCCCCCCCAATTGCATTATAACAAGTGCTGTGTAACATCGTTTAATATCCTTCTTTCTTCAATTTGCCTGGAGGCTTTTGTCTCTAGAGTTGAAAAGAAAAGCACCACTACCAAATGTGATGCATTTTCAGAAGGGATAAGTGTTGAAACACCTGCTTGTAATCAAGTCCTAGGAACTTAAAATACCTGTTCATACAAACTGTTTTCAAACTGTTTTTCCTTTCTCACCCCAACTTGGCAGTAAAGGTGAGATGAGAAATGGAAATACAGAGATGATCTTTATATGAGAAATAGAATAAAGCAGTAATGGGCGTGCACCACAAATCTTCCCTTCCAGTGGATGTTGATTTGGGAATTTTTCTGCAGCAAAACAGTAAAGTTGAGCAAATGGGTCTTCTTTTGGAACTTCTTCCCTGGGGCAATTTAGGCCAGCCTGAGCTGAATTTCTCTTGGTGGATTTTAATTATATCCTTCCTACTCTAATAGAGAAAATCCTACCTAGATATATTGCTTTTCAGACATAGAAAAATAGAGTCTAGAATAGAATAATTTAGACCATGTGTAAATAACCATTAATATTTTATTAACATAAAACATTTTAATACTTTGCAAGTATAATTCAATGTTTTAGAATGTATCCTAGCAATAGAACAACATAAAGACTAAAAATTGTTTCTACACAAGGTGTGAGCTTCTTTCTATTTTGCATGGAAAAAAAAATCTATATAAACTGACTGTTCTTAATTAAGGAAAATATGGAATATTGGAAGAATTAATCTCTTACCTACAGAAAAATATCTTCAGAATAGTCACAAAATTAAGCCTTCAACTTGACAATGATACTGTAGCATATACTGCCTTTTAAATGTGGGAAGACTAGTAGTCATTTGGCCTCAATATTTTATTATCTGCTGTGAAGTGGGGCAACCACAACATTAAGTTTCACTTATTTAAGCAGTGTTGAAACAAATATGTGCTATTTATTTCTGTGCAGGTTTGAAAACTTCTGTGAACTGCAGATTAAATCTACAAATTTTATTTTATTTTATTTTATTATTTTATTTTATTTTGTTTTATTTTATTTTATTATTTTATTTTATTTTGTTTTATTTTATTTTATTATTCATAATCCACTTAAGAGAGGAAACTGTTACAATAATACACTTAAATTTTACCAATCAGTTACATTATGTGGCTGATTACGTATCTTGATCCTTATAGTTACGTACAGTAGATAGAGTGCTTAATAATGATGAAGCAAATTAAATAATTGTTTTAGTGTCTCACCGTAATTTCTCTGTTGCCTTGCTTTAAAGTAACGGTAATATAAAGAATATTTTGTCTTAGAGTAGTAAGAAAGTTAACGTTGTTTCTATTTTCACTGTATTTCAGAAAATCAATTTGGTATTTGGAAGAGTTACATTTCAAAACTCCTTTCAAAAGTAAATTGAAGAACATGTTTTTTATGTGTTTTTTTTTTTTTTTTCCTGATTTCCACAAGATCTTTGAAAATGTTCACCACTGCTGGTATTTTATGGGATTTATAGATCAGTTAGGTATTTTATGTTGGACTAGGCTTTTATGCAAATCCAGAGTCATTGCACTTTAAAAAACAACAACAACTAATCAACCAACCAACTAAAAATACAGAATGATTGATGGACCTACTTGGTATCAGAAGACATAATCCAAAATTATGTTTATGGTTACATCAACAGTAAAAGAAAGGCATTAATGTTTGGCCTAGGTTGTAAAGTATTTTAAGATTTACGAATGATAGGGTGGAGCATCACGATTAGCCCTGATTTTCAGAGGTCCCCAAAGTACAATAACTGTAACTATGTAAGTAGATGGGCTATAGTCCTTTCTATAGGAGCAGACCCTGCTCTTGCAGAGTTTGGTAAACATTAATGCATTTCTGAATTCAACTGAGTTTTCAAATAGTACTGTGTGGGATGTGATGGCATGATCTGGTTATTGCTGAGCGATAGAAATAAGGTATTAACACATCATAAAGCAATTTTGTCTGCTGCTTGCTGAAAAAGCTAATTTCACTTCCTACCTGCTTCAAAGGAACAATTCATCCAATTTCAAGAAGGTATTCACCTAGCTTTTAGCCAGCAGAACCAAGCTTCTGAACAAGCTGTCATAAATCTAAGCCATACATCTTGATTAAATGCTAAATCACTGTTTGTGCACTCCTTCATCCTGATTCTATGTGAAGGTAGATTTTAATATGTTTATATCCTAAGCTCCAAATTATATATTCAAGCTTTGAGGAAATATTTGTGCTCAGCTGATTATATTTCCTAAAAGGCTACAAAAATTCAAGGAGCAAAGAGTAATAGTATCATCTGTTGTGGCCTCAAAGTACCAGAAAGAGCCTTGAACTGCTTTTCCATTCTCCTGTTTTCCTTGCAATAACTGCTACTGCTTAATAAGCAATCTCCCACTTTTTATCTTCTTTTATGCTTTCAATCTCCATGGCATCTAAACAATTCTCAGCTATGAATAAATGTCTCCTCTCTGCAGGAGGAAATATTATCATTCCATTACACACAGATGAGGCAACCAAAGCACAGACGTGAAATAAATTGCAGAAGGTATATGGCAGAATATAGAATAAACTTACATTTATGTTCTAGATATATCAAAAGTTATAGGCGTATTTCAGAGTCATTTGAAGAAATACAACAGTTCTATGTAAAAAATTGTATGAGATCTCCAGCAAAATCCTTTCCTTAAAACCTATGAACTTTTGATTCTGTTATCTTAACAAGAAATTTATTTTTCCTAGAGAAATCAAAACCATGGGTGATTTCAGACTTCCACTGGCAATAATTTTTATCAATATTTCACTAGTAACATACGCTGTGTTGTGTACCTGATTAGAATGTATTAAAATTTGATTTTATTTCATAAAAGTTGATAGAGCTGCAGTGGGAAACCTGGCAATTTCCGACAGAGTAAATTTTCCAAGAAAAGAAAAAAATACATATATTTTTAAGCAGGAAGTTTAATAAAAATACCTCTGCATATTGCAAAGTTATGTGTTTGGAAAATATCAAATACACCAGTCTAAGATTGGCAGGTAATTTTGAGAGCAGACGAAGGAAATTTTTCTTTAAAATCTTTGCTTCCCATTGCTGACTTATTTTTTGATACTGTCCATTCAGGACTCATTTAGCCAAGGCCCAGTTCTTTGCTGAAATTCTTTTACTAGCTTTTGGAGTTCCCAGCAAGGATTTGCCCCCAGTAAATCCATGCCCTAAGAGAGAGAGATCATGCTGCAGCCATAACCAATAGCCTTACCATCACCTAGCAACTATGGTACAGATATTTCATACCCACAGCAGCACAGAGCTACTCAGAAGCTGAATGAATACTTCCTTATGCTTAACATTTGCTCATTACAATAATATTGACAGCTAACATTTTGTTAACATTGTTTTTCTGTGGCTGGAAAAAGAAATTCTAAAGAATCTTTAAGAGGACCAGCATGAGTGGGTTTAATCAGTTATTACCATGCAGAATCATAATCAGTTCCAACAAAGAGGCTGGATGAGGACTGCTTAACTGTGACCATAAACTGTAACCTGCCATCCTGTTTATTACATTCAATAAGGAAAGCAATGACATTTTGGTCTTTTCCGTGGCTTGCTATGTCAGCCTGTAGTTATTTCTAAAATGTCCTTAGTGGGAAGAAGAAGGTATGGATGGATTGAGGGACTCTACTTTTAATCAAATTGATTTTGTAACCAAAATATTGTAAAAATGCATACTTTGAATAAAAGTGGAATACTTGTTATATTTTACTGAAAACAGACTTCTATTTTCAATAGATTAGATCAGTAAATTAGTGTTATTAAAATGTCTCAATTACAAGTTCTGCATAAAAATGTAACCAGGAGAAACTTGTCTAGTAATGATCAGGAAAGAAAATCAGTCTTTTGGAAGATGTCTGCTTTTAGAGGAAAACAGATATATGAGGTAGTAAGCACAATATACTTTGGAAAAGCTTGCTTAATGCTACTGCTTCACAGACACACATTTTCGTCAGGCTGTGCTCTTACACAGACTCTAAACAAAGGCAGAGCATCTGTTCGCTAAAAGTGAGAAGAAAGTATCTGGATTAAATACATTTATTTCAACTGACAATAACTGTTCCTTAGAGAAAAGGATACAAGCATTGATTTGCTGAAGTCCTTTGAATACAGATGGTGAAATGTACTCTGGCTTGTCATATGTACTGACATCTCGTTGTTGTATAAAGTTGCTATACAGACATCTGTAAAACTTGTAAAATGTAATGGAAGATAATTTCCCTACTTGTGCATTTGAATGAGTACTGAACCCATTTAAAAGATAGAGAAAATGTAAAAACCAAGTCATATCTTCAGCAGAGTGACGCCATATTTTAAACTGAAGAAAATGCCACTAAATTTGCAGATGCATTGTGATCACTGGCATATATAAAAATTAAGATAGACTGGCAAAATATGATAAAATCATATTTTATTTTCAAATAGAAGTATGCATCTGCAATGGAAATTGAAAATAAAAGTATAGGGATGTGTGGGCATAAATTTAGCTCTGTAGTGCTAACAAAATATATAGATAAAAGTTACAGATTTGTGGTATATGAATATGTAGTAAATATACCATTGTAGTCTCCAGTTTCACTGAAGCAAGCTTAATTGCCATTCCTCTTGCTTCATTCCCAAAGGCATCAGGAGACAAAAAGGAGATGCAAGAGTAAAAATGTCAGGAGGAAAACTGAAAATCTAAATGCATTTAATTTCAGGGAGCCACCTGTATCTCTTATGCACAAATTATCACTGAGTGTAAGGTCATAGACTTGGATGCCGTAAATTTGTGCAAGTCACTGAAGTTAGAAGGGAGAATTAATTTACACCACTGAGAATCTGGCTCTCAGTCATTAAAATGCCCAAAGCCAGAGTTAAGTGGTGAAGTTTAAAGCTCTGTATAGATAGATGGAGTTATTTTATAATCCAGGAACTTATATTGTTTCAGTTTGTCTGTTGTTAGGAAATAAGACATCAGAGAGCTGATTTAAAGAAATCATACCAGTGGTGATTTAAAGCAAACAAATTTACTAAAAACACTGTTCATCTGGAGAAAAGGAAACTTAAAACCACAGAAGGAAAACATATATCTCTAGGCCATACCTTTCATGCTTGAAAATTTCCTTCACATGCAAATATAAATGAATGCATCTGAGAGCACTCTAAGATGAATAATATTATATATGATATGGTCTTGCCAGATTCCCATTTACTTTTGCAAACTTAAAAATAATCTCCTCCCAAGGTTAAAGAACTTTTAACCTTTATCTTTTTCTTGTTTATGGTGTCAAATCTGATATTTTGCCCTCTTGATGATACTACTGCAAATTCCTAACTATATTCTTATTATTTTTGCACAACACACCAATTTTTGTTTTGATTATGAAAATATTGATACTCTTTACCACACTGAGCACAGAATTCTCCTTTGTTATTGCACTGAAAGCTTTTCAAATTGCAAGAAAAACAACAACAACAAAAAAACCTATTTCAAATACTAGCAGTATGTTTTTTTGCATTATGCAAATAAGCTTCAACATTCCTGAGGGAGTTAAATAATAAAATCAAACAAATACTTATAAAAATCCTGCATTTGCATGGTAGCTGTCACACTATATTGGAGCAAAATTCTTTCCCTATATACGGTGCTTTAAAGAATTCAGTCCAAATGCTGGCCCAGAAGATCCAGCTGTAAATTTCCTATTGTGGTTATGACACGGATATGTCTCATCCCTGTAAAAATGGTCTTAATTTCCCAAATGACAGAAAGGGACTGTGAGCATGTTTAGTCCTATAACCCAGTGATTTACAGCTATGACCCACCAAAGTCTGTTTAGTAATGTACTTATTAGACACATAGGAAAATTATTCTGTATTCCCAGGCCATTTGGTTTATATCACAGTAAACATCTAGAAAAGAACAAATCGATAGATAGATAGACAGATAGACAGATAGACAGATAGACAGACAGACAGACAGACAGACAGATAGATAGATAGATAGATAGATAGATAGATAGATAGATTCTATCCTAACTCCTTTTTTGTTTAAAGAAAACCTTATAGCTGGAAGTTCCTATTTCCATGAAGGGGGACTTAACTCAGTTCTACTCACTGTCAGAATTTTCTCATGATGCAGAGCACACTGAGAATGTCACACTTTTTGCCTCATATCAGAGAGTCCCAGAAGAAATACAGACAGTAAAATAGCATTATAACATTTAAATCATGCAAACTAAAGATAGGTAAAATCACAAGAACATGGCAGATTAGCAGATAGCTAGGATTTAAACTCTTACCACAGCAGAGAATACAGTTAACTGTTTGAACACTCACAAGTTGATATTTAATGAAAACACAAAGAACAGTGTCTATGAGAAATCTTTGCTCATGAGTTATGAGCAGGGAAGTGTATACCTGCATATGAGCACCAGAAATGGTTAGAATAATTAAAAAAATATGTTTGCATTTAAAATACAAAGGAAAGCAAAAGGATAAAGAAGAAACACCTTCCTTTGGAAAGGTTTGAACATTTGTTTTAATTCTTCTTTCTCTGTAAGTTGAGAAAGTATTGTTTTGGATACCTAGCATCTAGGCCATGATTTTTAACATTAATTGAGTTCCTGATAAACCTTTTCTAGAAGAGTTTATACAGTCACACAGCTCTCAGATGATCATACAATCAGTTCTTACCATAAATAGATTTTAGTCTTAGGGTTCTTTGTTGTATGGTGTTGTTAGTTTGTTTGTTGGTTGGTTGGCTTTGTTTGTTTGTTTTGATGAGTCCACTGGTCTTCAAGTTTCTGGTGGGATAAGATGTTTCATATGTTCAGAGAAAGTTTGAGTGCCTTCACTGGAACCAAAGGAAAAGAATTTATTTGTAAAGAATATAGGTCTTGTTTCACTGATCACACCCACTTAAAACAAGGCAGGAAATCTGCTGCAACTGTAAAATGGCATCTGAATTTAAAGCAATTATAAAGCAGTAAGGAATTATCTCATCAAAGGTGGCAAGAATTAAAGAAAATGGTCTGCTGACTTGGGTCCACTTCCCAACAAAAATTCCTGTTGATAAAGATTCCCTTAGGTATGCAATTTTGTAAACTAAAATTGCTCTTCTTAATAGACAGTTCCTCCACCAGCGTCATGGGATTTGGAAAAAAAAAAAAAGTCTGCTATTATTGTTCATGTCATCCAGAGTATCAGAGATGGCCCTTCTGGTTACCAGGAAGATTTGGTCGGAATCATATTATATGATCCCATTCATATTATTATATGAATTTTTCTGGCTGAATAAATTAAAGACCATCTGATAGTGCCACAGATGTGCAAGGAAAAAGAAGTGCCTCCAATAAAAGACTTTATGGAGCTACTGTATATTCATGCCCTCCAGTCATGTTTCATATTAAGTCTTGCATTGAAAGAGAGGTCTTGTTATGTACAGTGTATAGTCTGCTCAGTCATAGAAACAGCAGTGACTTCTTTTTGAATCTTGTTGTCTAGAAGTCAGAAACGTCAGAATCTGACTGAAGATGCTCAGATATCCATACCCTCCCTAAATCCAGCGTAAAACATACGAAATGACAACAATTTAGAAAAAGAAAGTGAAGTTAAACTAGAAAGTATCTATTAGAGATGACTGAAAGAATCACATTTTTTGAGAAATTCTTTACAAGGTGTCCCTTTAAATGGTTGCTATACATCCTAGCAAAAAAATAAAATAAAATAAAAATAAATTATTATAATAATGAAATGTAGACGTAAACAAAGATGTAAAATAAAATATTTCTTTTTACACTGCTTGGTCATTTATGTGGCCTATATCTCTACATATGCAAGTGCACACCAAGGTAAATCATAATAGCGTCTCAATGACAGTTTGACCTAAAAACATGTAAAAATACCATTCTGCCCACTGAGAGGCAGCTGTCACATTACCAAAGACATTGCAGTAGCTTTGTGAAGAGATGTTACATGTGAGAACATAAATTTGTTCCATTGCAAAGTCAAATAGTAAATGAAAAATTGGTCAAAAAAAAAATACACATTATTTTTCAGTAAAAATCTAGTCAAAATTGATGTTTCATTTTTCACTGAAGAAAAATTGCCACTCCCCAACTGGTTTATTTTCCATTTATTGTTATAACCAATTTCCATTCCTTTCTTTTTCTCTCCTCACCAGTTCAAGCTTGAGACTTATTGTCACCTATGATTCTTCCTTGAGAACCGATTTTTCCCAAGCACTCCCTCATTTCCTCCCTCCCATAACCTCAACAGGAAATCCTACTGCATCCTGACAACAGCTTTTTAGCTGTAGCAGTTGCCATAATGGATCTCCACAACAATACCTTTTCAAAGCCAGAGGCTAAACTAAGTCAACCTCTGACTTGGATTACCTTTTCCCTGGGGTAAAGTTTAAAATTAGGGTAAAAAAAGACAACAGAAAATAATCTATTTGCTGAGATAACATCAGTAATACAGCATCTCTTGCCAGACTCAACTATCAAAATGATAATGCAGGCACAGCTATATCTGTAATACCAGTAAACAATTTAAAATTAATTAAGACACAACAGTGCTGTTAAACCTCAAGTAAGTGGATTGTATTAGCTGCGTGTATTTTGCTCATGGAGGTTGTGAGATGTCTTATTTTTATTGTTATTGTTATCTTTTCTTGATGTCCTCTTTCAAACAGGTATTTTATGGTAGATAGGTATGATTTTAAATAAGGAGAAATCAAGACAAAATCATATTTATTCATGTACATCAAGTGTCTTAATGATGAAGGCTACAGGACTTTATTTTGGTGAAGTCTGATTCTTTTGCACAGTCTACATAGTAAGCGCTAACGTGGCAACAGCCTAATATTAGACAATATATCCTGTGGCAGTTGATTCTCAAAGTGAAACCAGAAAATATTCCTCAAGATAGGGTGGGTACTGTAAAAGGTTTAAAGAACCATTTGGTATTGCAAAATCATCCAAATTTAGAGAACCAATAAATGTACCTTCCC